>NC_077227.1:124138616-124738616 GCF_027887165.1 Monodelphis domestica | reverse complement strand
TTACCACTTAGCACTCTTTTCCTCTCCTTCTTATAAGAGAATTCTTCCCCTCCCCTTCCCGTGTATATCTTTGAGTGACAAATATTTTTCTATTTAATTTATTTCTATTTCTTCAAGTATATCTTAGTACCTTCATTGATTCCCCCTTTCTTTTTTTCTTCCTCCCCTGCAAATCATGTTAATGCCCCAATCTTTCCCTATGAGTGATTCTTTTGATTACTCTATTAATGCATATAATTTTTGAAAGTCGCACATAACATTTCCCCCATATGTTAGTATATATAATTTCTAATTGTGGCCTTTATAGAAGAAGGTTTAAATAAAATAAAAAATAAAGAGCTTTTCTCCTTTTTCCTTTCTTTTATATTTACCTTTTCTCATTTCTCTTGCTCTTTGTGATTGGATGTCAAAGTTTCCACTGAGTTCTGGTCTTTTCTTTATAAATATTTGGAAATCTTATATTTTGTTGAATGCCCATACTTTCCTCTGGAAGTATATAGTCAGTTTTGATGGGTAGCTTATTCTTGGTTGAAGACCCAGTTCTCTTGCCTTTCTGTATATCACGTTCCAGGCTTTACGGTCTCTTAGCTTGTTTGCTGCTAGGTCATGTGTGATCCTTATTTATGCACCTCTGTATCTGAAGTTTCTCTTCCTAGCTTCTTGTAATATTTTCTCCTTAGTTTGGAAGATCTTGAATTTGGTGATTACATTCCTGGGGGTTGTCTTTTGGGGATTTAGTATGGAGGGTGTTTTATGAACTCTTTCGATTTCTGTTTTGCCCTCTTGTTTGAGAACATCTGGGCAATTTTCTTTGATGATTTCTTGTAGTATGGGATCAAGATATTTGTTACTCTCTGGTTTTTCAGGTAGACCAATGATTCTCAAGTTGTCTCTCCTTCCTCTGTTTTCCTGGTCTGTCACCTTGTCCGTGAGATATTTTATGTTTTATTTTATTTTGTTAGTTCTTTGACTTTGATTTATTAATTCTTGCTATTTTGCAAAATCACTATCTTCCAGTTGCTTAATTCTGGTCTTTAAGGACTGGTTTTGCTTTTCAGTTTGGTCTGCCCTTCTGTTAGAGGCTTCCAGCTCTTTTTCCAATTGTGAGATTTTGTCTGTCAGGCTGTGGACCTCTTTCTGAATTTGTTCCCACTTTTCTAGCCAGGAGGTTTCCATATTTTGGATAAGCTCCATTTTGAGTTCTTCCAGAGCTTGTGGATAGTTTCCATTTTTTGGATGTGTTTTGATTTTGTTTGCATTTCATCTTCTTTTTCATCTGTAGCCTGTATTTTACCTCCATAAACATTTTCAATAGTCACTTTTTCCCCTTTCTTCTTGGAGGGTTGATCTTGGGCACTCTGAGCCATCTCTTTGGTGGTTTTCCCTTTCCTTTTCAGTCAGAAATCTGAGTGAAATGGGCGGATTTTGATGTTTTTGCCTCAGGTTGATTCTTCCCAGCCTCCAAAATTTGTTAGTGCCTCCACCCACGCAGTCTATCTCTTCTCTCTGGTGCATTCAGGATTCCCCTGTAAAACCACTCCACTTAGTTCCCTGGTAGTCCTTGTCAGTTCCCAGAGACCCTGGGGTGCCCCCCCACTACAGTTAGGAGGGGAGGAGATTTTGCCTCAGACCATTTCTAGAGCCTCCGCAGCGATTGCATTTTGCAGGAGCCCCAGTGGTCTGCGAGCTCTCCAGTGAAACTGCTCTGAGAGGTAGTTCTCTGGGAGTCCTCTTTAGATCCCAAGGACCCTGGAGTACTCCCCACTCACTGCAGAGATGTTCCTCACTCACTTGCTGTCTCAGGTGACCCTTCTCCAGGGTGGGGGAGGGCAGCTCAGCTCATGCTTGGCAGTGAGCTTTCCCTCCCTCTTGTATTGTGGGAGTGTTCAAACCCCACATACCTTCATTGCTGTGGGCTGCTGGAGAGTCCCTCCAATCTTCTAAAGATGATTTTTATGCTCTTTTGAAGTAGTCTATTTCATTCGGTTCGGGGGGTAGGAAGTAATTTACATCTAGATTGCCACCATGTTTACCCAGAAGTCAAGGCCATTACCTTTTTTGAAAGGAAGTATGTATCTTTTATAGTCTTCTAGGTTTAGGGTTTATAATTACATTGATTGATATTCTAAAGTTTTTTAAAGTTGTTTTTCTTAATAATATGGTCATTGGATAAGTTGTTTTCCTAGTTCTTTTCACTTTATTCTGCATCAGTTACTAGAGATCTTAGTTTCTTCTGAAACTACATTTTATTATTTCATATGACATAATTCTATTCCATTACATTCATATATCAAAATTTCATTAGTATTTCCCTTATAATTAGGCACCTCCTTTGTTTCCAGTTTGGTATTACTGTGAAATACTTTTGTGCACATGGGTTCTTTCCATCTTTTTTATTTCTTTGTGTTGTAGACCTAAGAGTGCTATTACTGATTCAAAGAGTATGCACAGTGATTTGGAGGGGAGGGGGGGCATAGTTCTCAAATATTTTCTAGAGTGGTTGTTCTAATACACAGATCTAGAATAGTTATTAGTGTACCCATTATCCCACAGACCCTCCAACATTTGTAATTGTCCTCTTTTGTCATCTTTGCCAGTCTGATGGTTATGAGGTAGAACCTCAAAGTCTTTAAAATTTGTGTTTCTCTAATATTAATGATTTGTGGTATTTTCAAATTAAGTTTTTGTTAGTTTTTATTACTTACTCTGAAAGTGCTTGTTCATGTCCATTTAGAATGTGGACTATAGTGTAAAATCTCAATTTAAGCTTAATTTATCTCAGGCTGATTTACAGTTTTCAAGCAGTTTTAGTTTTCAAGAAAAGAAAATATTTTCTAAGGTAATTCAACTTCCTCCTTTATCATATGCTGGATTTTTCAGTTCTATTGTTTCTGATTCTCCCTGGTCTTTGTTGTTCAGTTGTTTCAGTCATGTCTGACTTTTTGTGACTCTATTTGGGCTTTAATGGCAAAAATACTGGGTGATTTGCCATTTTCTTCTCCAGTTTGTTTTACCAATGAGGAAACTGAGGGAAATGGGAGTAACTAACTTACCCAGGGTCACAGAGGTAGTAAGTGTGTGAAGCTAGATTTGAAATCAGGAAGATGCGTCTTCTTTGTCTCTTTGTTTAGTCTCTTCCATTGATTTATTTCTCTTTTCTTTAATCAACCCTAGATGGTTTTGATAACTGTTACTTTATAATATAGTTTGAGGTGTGGAAAATAAGGTCCTTTGTCCTTGTTTCTTTTCATCATCTCCCTCATTATTTTAGAACTTGTACTATTCCAAATGAATTTTATTATGGTTTTATTAAGTCTTAAAAAGACTTAATATTTTGGTAATTTGATTGGTATAACATTAAAAGTGATGTTTACTTTTAAAAGCCCTTTACAACCTGTATCCTCCCTACATTTCTAGTCTTCTTACTATTTATTGCTTTCCTCCATAATCAGGGGACACTGGCCTTCTTAATATTTCTCCCACATGATGTACTATATATCAGTTTTGAGCCTTGCCTTTTTTAAAAATTTACTTATTTTTTAACATTCTTTTAAAAAATTAGTTCTAAACTTTCTCCCTCTTGCCCTTCTCCTATCCATTGAGAATGCAAATTATATGATATCAACTATAAATGTGAAGTCATATAAGAACATATTTCCATAATTGCCATATCATAAAAAGCAACAAAAAATAAGAAACACAGAGAAAATGAAAAAAAAATATATGCTTAAATCTGTACTCAGAATTCACCACTTCTCTCTCTGGAGGTGAATAGGACTTTTTATCATGTGTTCTTTGAATTGCCTTAGATCATTGCATTGATTGAAGTAGTTAAGTCTCTCACACTTAATTATCTTTACAATGTTGCTCTTACTTTGTACAACATTCTCCTGGTTCTACTCACTTTACTTTGTATCAATCAGTTCATGTAAATCTTCCCAGTTTTTTTTAAACCATCTTGCTCATCATTCCTTATAGCATAATATAATTCTATCACAATCATATACTACAACTTATTCATTCATTCTCCAATTGATGAGCATTTTCTCAGTTTCCAAATCTTTGCCACCCCCAAAAAAGAGCTGTTATAAATATTTTTGTACACATAGGTTCTTTTTACTTTGATTTATTCAAGATACAGATGCCACTATGAAGCTAGGTAAAAGTATGTTTTGTAGCCCTTTGGGCATAGTTCAAATTACTCTCCAGAATGGTTAAATCTGTTTCTTCTTCCAACTCTTACAACGAGGAACTTGTAAAAGATCACTTCTGGGGTTTTATCATGTACACAAATACATTCTGAATAATGGGTGTCCTATAGCTGGAAGTGATATAGGAATCCAAATTTTTGTCAGTTTCTATCTATTCTGCATGGGGAGAGAGCTCGGATTCCCTTCTATGGTGAACCTATCTATATCTCTCATTTCCCAATTCTTTTATGGATTATTCATTTGATTATGTCTCTGATCTATTCACACTAGTAAGTGAGAGAGAAAGGAATTCATCCTAGGGCTCTCCTAGGTTCCTCAGTCCTGTCCAAGGGACTAGATGTGAAGAACACACTAAACTAGGCACCTTTCCTTATCCCTATCTTTTGCAACCAAATCAGCTCTTCTTTTAAACTGCCTCCACACTGAGTTTTTCTTGATATCTTCTAGGTTTCAAAACTTTGTAGATAGGTACTCCAGGCTTGTTTCCTCCTCCAGAAGGTTGCTTGTAAAGAGAGGGGGTGGGATTGAATACCTTCTAATGTCTTTTCTAGATCTAACAGTTTTTTCCCCATCTATGATCAGTAAAGACATTTGATTTTAGTTCCTTTATAACTCTCTCTGTCTCTCTCTGTCTCTCTCTCTCTCTCTGTCTCTCTCTCTCTCTCTGTCTGTCTCTCTCTCTCTCTGTCTCTTTGTGTCTGTCTGTCTCTCTGTCTGTCTCTCTGTCTGTCTCTGTCTCTGTCTCTGTCTCTGTCTCTGTCTCTGTCTCTCTCTCTCAGATTCCAGAATGATGAAGAGAGTACTTTATTAAGATTTAGAACTAGAAGAGCCAAAAGAGAGCTTGCCTACCTTTTTTCATATGTAACACAATTTTAACAAATTCAGATTTTTTTGACCCATGGACTTAAAACATGCACTTAATTTTCCCCTTGGCTTCATCTTTTTTCTGTTTTTTTTATTCATGGGCATATAGTTATTTATAATTTATAAACTAATTTTATCCCAAGCTGAATAGGCTTGCCTCAGGGAACAAGCTATATGTGAAGAAATAAACAAGTAGTAGGCAGGTAAAGAATCTTAACTCTCAATTCATTCTAATATTGTGAATTTTTGCTAAATATTCTTCCTGAGGGAGAGGATATAATTATAATTAAGTTTAAAAAATTTTTATAAACTTGTCCTGGAGCTTAAAAATAAATGGAAAAAGTTATGGAAAGAACTTTAAGAAATCCACTTTTCAATACAAGGAAATAACTTATGTAGGGGTGCCTTTATCAGCAATCATCATCTTTAATAAACAAAATTCTTCCTGGAGTCGCTGCTACTTCACAAAAACAATAAAAGCTAAGCTGCAGGCAGGGTTGCTCTATTGAGGAGTTAAAAGGTTAGAGAAATTGTCTGAGGAATATGTGGCTTTTGGAGCCCACAAAAGGCTGAACAAAGTGACCTCAAAGTCTAGGGCCAAACTGGGTCTCACAAAATCCATGGCAGAAAAATTGTGGTTGTCAAAGTCTTCTTACTACTATTTTTGTCACTAAGATTCTAATGTCTTTTAGTCAAAGAAATTGGAATGACCTAGGCCCAGATGGCCAGAGTTGGTCAGAAATGCTAATGCTGTTCAATAAAAGGGCTCTGCCTCTGGCAGCTAAATAGTCCTCCCTACACTTCATTACCCTGCATTTTGTGTATAGAGAATCATTCTGAGGAGGGTTAACTGTGAAACGTTGAAGGCTTGAGGCAGGAGAGCATGAAAGAACCCAGGAAGCTGTATAATTCTGCTTGGTGGTATGTGCTTGGACCATGGAGATGAAAAAAGGTAACCACTGACCATGTTCTCACTACCTTTTAATGGGCAAACTTCTAGCTCCTTATTGCTATAAAGAGGCCAATGAATTCAGCCACATTCTTTTACAGATCAATAAAATTAGTTCAAACAGAGGTTGAATGACTGCTCAGTGTCATACCCTTATGTAAATGTTTCAGTAGAAAGCAGATACTCATAACTGTTTTTGTGTTCTGGGCAATTCAGTTTGAGGAGATGATAGCAAAAATACCAAGATATTACAAAGCCACTGCTGGAGAAGTGATTGCCACAGATAGTGGCAAGGCTAGGAGAATAAAAAGATCATCTGAGGCACAGATGCTTGGGTAGGGAAAGCTTTGAGTTTTTATCTTCCTGTTTTAAATCATTTTTCTGACTAGCCAGTTGCTTTTTAGGTGCATGACATAGAGTGCAGTAAGTGCTCCCTCTATATTTTGGCCACCCACCCACTCTTCCATTTCCCAGACAAAGCCTCAGTCACCCAGGTATGGCTTTCCAGTCAAGTAATCCTCCATTAATCAAGGATGGAAACTCACCTCCTGTTCTTTCTACTCCACTATCAATCTGGACTGGACTCAGAATCTTCACTCTGTCTAGGAAATTTGCCCCCAAGTCTCCTCTTCAGCAAGAACTAGTCCTGAATTTTGTGATGAAACTATTTAAAGTAGTTTCCTGAACCCTCAAATCAGAAATAATAATAATAATAATAATAATAATAATAATAATAATAATAATAGCTCCCATTCACATAGCACTTGGCACTTTAGGTGTATCTTCCTCATAAAAATCCTATTTTATTGGTAATAAAAGCAGCATTACACCCATCTTCTATGTGGTGGGATCTTAGAATATCGAACTCAACTTTTGTTACTCCTTATTCCCCCATTCTTTTTATTGCAAATATCATAGGCACAGAAGAAACTTCATAATAGTGTGAGTGATTTTTCCTACAAAACAGGATCCAAAGAAGAAAGCATTCCCCTGACATAAACCTGAGTCCATTATATTTGAGAGGGAATTACTGACATATAGATGCCATACAAATGAGAAAACTGAGTCCAGTGGATTACTCAAAGTCATACAGCTAAGTAAAATGTATAGGCAGATCTTGAACTCAGCTTTTTAAGGTAACCTTGTCAAAAGATAAAAATCTAGTGGTCTAGATCACAGACCATGTAGGAACATATATATAGGGAAGGAAGAAATTGGGAGAGGTAAAAGAATAAGGATGACCTTCCCATGAGCTAATAAAGATAAAGTTCAAGGACTTCAGGCATCAGTTGAACTCTTGTCCATACAGAACATGGACAAACCATTTCTGTACCCTAGAAAGAGTTGGTAAATTGCTCTTCTAATTAATCTATTATCATCAATGGAGATATTGAATCTTCACTAAATCATACATGGCTTAACTTATCACAAAATAAATACTACCTGCTTGTGAATGCTGTTTTATTTTAATAAAATCATATGCGTTTATGGAAAATAATATAATATTTTAAAGTGTCCTGTTGTGCTTTCTATTCTTCTAGTAGGATTGTTTCCTTCATTGTGTTTGTATCCTTTATGCTTATAACAGTGCCTGGAATGCAGTAAATATTTGTTGAGTGACTCATTGCTTGCTCTTAGGATGGATGCAAAGCCAGTATAAATGAATCCTTCCTTTGGTGACATTCTATAAGAAGAATTGGTGTTCAGGAAGGACCAGTACCTCTGATGAGAGGACTTGTGGAGCCCTTTCCAGGGTTGCTCACCCACCTTTGGTGTCCACCTGTCATCCAACTCTCACCTGTGGCTCCAAGAATCTGTAGTAGGCACTGTGGCCACATCTTGGTAAAACCATCTCAGCAGATGAACTCTTGATGGTATAAGGAAGTGTCTACCTCAAGCATGTTAAGACTTCTAGTGGAATGGGAGTATGAGAACAATTAGTCCCATTGGCCATAAAGATGGCTAAAGCAAGTATTGTGGAGAACTTACAAGCATGGTAAGACATTAAAGATGCCAAGGTCATTCATTGCATCCTTGGCCATTGCTAGTCCTTGACTTTTGCCTTGCCATTGGACTTGGATGACTCTGAAAGACAGAGTGATGCTGACTATTCCATTAAACTCTGCCTCACTAAAATTCAGTTCATTTGTAAGATATCACTCATCATGACTACCACCAGTCATCTTCAAAAATGAAGAAGAAACAACAACCACAAAAATGATCTCTAGACACTGACATGAGAATTCTAAAAGGCAAATAAATTGATATGAAAAGAATTTACATGTTCTAATTAATATTGTCCTTTAAACTCCTTTAGGAAGGACAATGACAGACTAAAAATTCTCGGAGAATGGTCGAATGAACTGGAGACCAATCCATATAAGCATTAATGAAAAAAAAAAAAACTAGGGCTATCTACTCTGTAGAAAAGAAGACTAAGAGAGTTTCTGATAACTATCTTTAAATATTTGGAAGACTGTGCTCTTAGAGGAAAGCCTGTGAAAACATGGATAGAAGTTGAAGAGAGGCACATTTCAGGCTTCCTGTAAGGAAAAATTTTCAACCAATCAGTGATTTCTGAAAGTGAAAATGGACTATGGAGAAATAGCGAATTCCTCCCCTTGGAGGCAAACAAGAAGAGAATGAGCAGTCAGTTACTAAAGATGTTCTGGGTGAGATTACTCTTTAGGAATATTCAGGAATTCCATTCTATAAATTACAATGTATTCATTTTGTAATATATGTATCCTCTATATTAGGGTGATTAGAGTTGCAGTGCTCCTTGCTATCTGGAAAACCCATGTAAAATTTTCATTGGTCCCTTTGTACCAGAGAAAAAGTCTGAATTTTTTTTTTCTTTTCTTCTATAGGGTATTACAGTACCTTATTGTAAAATATGGGTTAAGTATTTGGTCATAGGCTGTATGTAGACAAGTGTTAAGATATCTCTACATTTCTAGCCTTCGTGTTGTTTTCTGGCTTTTTCATTTTTTTCTGCAAACTTTAATGTTTTACATATTTTACTTTTAAAAAGAAATTGTGTAAATATTATAAAAATAAAATAAAATTTCAATAATAAAAATATTATATTTTATGAGGTTTAATAAATGATCACTAGAAATTAAGGAATAAAAAGGGTACAAAATAAAGACCACATGGCCATGGCTGATCAGCCAGTTCAAACACCCACCTTACCACCACCAAGCTTGGGACAGGAAGTAAAAAGGTGGCACCTTCCGTGTCCCCACCTAATATCCCCTATCTACAGGAAGTACATAATAACAGGAAGTCAGTGGGCTCCTGGGAAATGTAATTCTTTTTCAAGGTAACAGATTTTCAATTATACATTCCCCCCCTGAGATCTGTGGAAGACTAATCACTCCAATGGATCTTGTAACATAACCAACTTTGAAATTACAATAATATGGGGATAAAATGAAAATAGAACAAAACCAATGATTGCTAGGTGCATTGACAAAAGGCCAGTTAGGTGGAAATCCCCTTTGGCATAAGAGTATACACACAAAACAAATGCATTTAACCCCACACAGATCAAATCACCACATCCCAAAGTTCACTCTGGATCTTCTGGTGCAGTGTGTGGTCTGTGGAGGAATCTTCATGGTGCCTTCTCCAAACAGTTCATTTTCTGGATTCAGAGAGGTAGCATGTTGCTTAACCTAAAGTTACTCTCAAAAAGAATTTAAACTTTGCAATTTAAAATAATAATACATTCCCTCCTGAAGAGGATGTTGAAAAACACAGGGATCACTTAGGAATGCATGGCTGAGTTATGAGGTATATGAATCAATTATCAAAAGAAAAAAACCCAAAAACATAAAAGAAAAACAAATGGAAGAAAAAGTTAACTTTTTTGGGAGAAAGAAAAAATTCAGAATTAAATGAGCAAAAATTTATGTATATAGAATTTTGAGTAAACAAGAATAAATTCATAACAGACCCTTATATTAGGGTCCAATTAAAGTAATTTCTATCGCACAAGTCTGTAGGAAAAAATGCAGTACTTATCCATTTGCAGCCAAGACTACAGGAGGTTTTCACACTATGAAAGAAAGAATAGAGACTAGATTATAGGAGCCATGTAGGAGCCAAATTTGAGATTCTTGGTAGAATGTGGGACAAGGAAGACCTGCCTCTGACATATGTCAAAACAGCTACAACCTTGAACCCCAAACAAGTTCAAGTCCTCTTGTCTTGGCTCAAAATTTCATCAATCCCATTTTGATTGGTTGGTCTCTTTGACCTTGTGCTTGAAAGGCACTATGCAGTTTAGTTTTGTTCTTCTTTGGCAGGGTGCAATGGGCTCTTTTTGTATTCTCTTGTCCTGGAATCAGACATAATCATTAAGCAAACTCCCATAATTCTTTTTAATAAATGACAGGTTTCCATCATCTAAAGCTTTTGGGTATGCATTCATATTATAGCAAATATATTTTAAACTTATATTACTGCAAATTCAAAAAAAGTTAAAGTAAAATTTTCTCAATACTGTTGATGTACTTCAAATACAAAAAGGAGAGAGAAAATAAAACTGAAATAGTATATTGCACATGCAAGCAAAAACAATAATAAAAGTTTTAAAATTCAAAAATATAGTTTATAATCATTGGCACACTGTGTCAGCTAAGGAAATGTAGAATACAAAAGTTTCTCACTAAAAAAATGAGATCCATTTCCTCTTCAAACCTGGCCATGATCCACTGTGAGTGCAAAGCAAATGATTTTCACAATATGTGTTATTAAAAGATAAAATATGTTGATATTTCTGGGTTTTTAAAATGTTTCTGAGTTTTCTGCTGCCTTTTGTGTATGGTCTGGGGCTTTTTTGCAAACTCCCCCAAAATTTTCATTTAGTTTCTTAGGCTGACCTTCAATTTGTTGACACCACAGTGAGGAAAGTTCTGATTTGGAAAGGATATCTGTATTTTGTGTATACTTATGTTGTTCAGGCTCTTGGGAACTATGTCAGCTCTCATATACGGTATCAGTTGCTGGTGTCTGAAAACAGACTCATAAGGTCTGGTCTTTGTGTGTCCAGCTTAAATGAACCCTGGAAATTTGATGTCAGATTAGAGGAGCAGAAAAGTGTTGAAGAGAAAAATTCCCAGCATATAAACATTCTTTCAAAGAAATGATAGTAAGAGAAAGTGATAAATACAGCCAAAGCTTCAGTCTGGAACCAAACCTTTTTCCAAAAGAGGTATCTGTAGAAAAGAATCTTTACAAGTACAATGTCCACAGGAAAAGCTTCATGACAGAGTCTTAGTGTAGCTGGTAGAAACAAAGGCTCTGTCATAGGACAGATATAGAAAGTGGGTAAAAAGTTAGTTGTTTGTTAGTTTAAGGCTTTCCTTGTTATGAATCCTTATTTTTATATTATAAAACATATATATGCATGCATACACACACACGTATATATATATATATATATATACATATTATATATATATAATGTGTCTCCAAGAATCTTCCATATTGATCTAAGGAAGGGTAGCTATCCCTGGCTTTCCTTCAGAGAGGAGAGTTAAAATTTTTTTGTGGATACCAAAGTATTTAATCGTATCCTCCTCCTCAGAACTCTAATTTATCAACAGTTTTTCTTCACAGGGGAGGAGATTTTTAAATCATTCTCATGGATCCCCACTAATGTGCTTTCCCAATGAATACCAGTTGATATCAGTCCAGGCAACTAGCTTTGGCTAAGAGTATTTCTCAAGATGGAACATTAAAAATAAATTTTTAAAGCCCTCTCCAAATACTGTGACACTCTCTCACAGGTACTTATAGAATCTAGGGGACAGTGGGTTCAAGCTTAGAGCAAACATATATATCAAAGGGATAATTCACAAATCTAGAAAGTCTTTTTACTGGAAATATTTCCTCTCTTCCCATTTTGAGATCCCTAAGAAATTCTTCAAAGATATAATATAGCTTGCAGCTTGGCATCTTGTAGAATCTGGAGTTGTCTTTCCTTGGTGTGGGTAGAACTAGTCTGTCCTCAGCTTCAGACAAAAAGATTGCTACTAGTGCCTATTGTTTCAGGGATGGTAGTAGTTTCTTGGAAGCCGAGAATGACGAGTGTCTTTGTGCATGTGTGCACAAAGACACTTGTGTGTGAAAGAGATTTAATTGGAAGAGTCGATGCACAGAGACAGTCCCACTCTCTCAGCATTGGAAGCCTGGGTCCAGTGGCATGAAAAGTCGTTACGCCTGGAGACTTCCTCAGCTGCATTGGATGGCCATGTTGTCCTTTGTGCTCCAACACGCCCTAAGCACTCCACAGTGCCTTGCTGCGTCGCCATCTCAGCCTTTGAACCTTCTTATTGGTTTCTTCTACCTGTTCCGCCAAAGCAGTCTTCACAAGCTGGGTGAGCAAAGCCCTGGTTCACCAGGGGTCGATGACCCAATGGCTACCCTCACAGGGTTTAGCCGGCCTGTCGAAGCCATTGCCCGGGGTGTGGCCGCTGCTCATGCTAGCAGCTACTAGGAGCCACAAGTGAGAGCTGGGTGTCAGGTGGGGGTCAGAGGCTGGAGAGCTGCCCTAAAAGGGCACAACAAGCCCTCCATACCAAGGTGCTACCCCTCCCTGAACACCCCATACACCCTGGGTTAAATATGATAATTATTTAAAAGCATTATTATGCTCTCTACATTCTAGTGTACCAGAAGAAAGACCAGGTAGCCCCACCTTGGTTGCAGCTCTAGCCAGAGGTTTCTAAAACCCCAATTGAGATATTTGTACACACACCAAATAAATAAATAAATAAATAAATATTGGCTTTCTTTAGGTAGTTTGGTATAATGGAGAGGACCCTGAACTTGCAATTAAGAAATCTGAGCTCAAATCCATGGCACATTAGCTTCATGACAATGTTAAGTCACTGAGCTTTAGGTTGTTCATCTGTAAAATGAGAACAATACTGTTTATAAGCCAAATAGGAAGGTTGTGTTCCAAATTGGAATATATAAAATTCCTTTGCAATTGTAAGGCCTTAAATAAACATGAACTATTATAATTTTGGCATTATTATTGCTTCCACTTTCATGTCTTTCTTTTTGTTTTTGTCCCTAGGGTTTAGTACTGTACTTGACACTTAGTAAGTACTTAAATGTTTGTTAATAACAACTCATTTACTCATTTATGGAGGAATATTAAGGGGCAGAAAGATAGTTGAGGCAAGCAGATAAAATATAAAACTGTAGAAAATTAATTTGGAATATTGAAACACTATTTTATACTGATCAAAATTCTTTCAAGAATAACAACTTGGCAGTTTAGCAGTTACCTATAGGCAGAAAAATAGATTCTTATAAATAGAAATTTGTAATGAAGTATGTTTCAGGGATACTGTTCAGATATTAATAAGAAATCCAGCTCTTCCAGACCTTTCAGTCTTTGTAAGTTCTTCTGATCAAAGAATGAGAAGGGTATGAGGAGACAGAGGGATGCCTCTCCCACAAGCAATTTCTTCTTAGGGACTTGGCAGGAATAACTTATGCTACTGAAACTGGTTAGACATTCCAATTCCAAAAAGGCTACCTATTTAGTCCACTGGGCATGCCTGTCAGGTCTCTGAAGCTAACCCTAATCAATTTCCTGTATAAATATCCTTTTATTTTATTCAATAGCTGGAAGCTTTCTATTCCTTCCTGACTTGATTAATTGCATTTTCCATACTTGGTTTGATGCCTTTGATTTGCTGATTTAACAGATTCATTCTCATCAGAAAAAAGCATCAGGGCTAGAGAATTTTATTAGATTCTTTAACTGGGGTGGGTGAATTGACTGATTCAATCCTTATGGTTACATGTTGTCTCACCCTACAGAATGCAAGCTCCTTGAGAGAAAGGGCTATTTCATTTTTGTTTTTGTATTCTCAATGACTAGCATAGTTCATACTAGAGAGTAGTTACTTCAAAAATGTTTGTTGATTAAGATTTATTGAGTTGGACTTGGTGATCATCTTCTAATACTGAGAATTCAATCCAAATTCTCCTTCCACCCCTTTGGTTTACATTTCTTTATACTCTCAGTCTTCTGTTTATACTTTATCTTCACATAAAATCTCTTCCTAACAAGCCTCCATAGAAGATATGAAATGAACCCAAAATTACAGAGAACAAAACTGAAGCTTAAAGATGTTTAATGACTTGCTTAAGGTCACCCAACCAATAAATGGTAGCAGTAGTGCTTGCTCTCATCTTCTGTTTCCAAAGCCAGTGCTTTTTCCATTAAGTGCCTTGTCTAACTATCCAGTCATTTCAAAAACATGGAACTTGTCTCTCCAAATAGAACTTAAGCTCCTTGAGGACACGTACCATCTAGGGCTTCTTTTCCTTTGTTTTAGAGCTTAGTAATTCAAAGCACATAGTGTTAGGTGCTCAGTAAATATTTGTCCAGTTGAATTTACTGCTGAGAAATAGAAATGAAACAATATCACGAAGAACCACAGGGGGGAGATAGAATAACACCATTTAGTCAAGAGTTGAGAAAGTTTTGAAGTTTGCTTTCTGAATTCAGGGTTAAAATTAGGAAATTTACCCATTAACAGATAGATGCACATATCTGTGAATGACCCTATGGACCTCCCTGAACTTTGGAAAATAATTTAGGGCCATTCAGATCCATTAACTTGAATTTAAGCTAAGTAAATAAATAAATCCTTTGTGGGGTCAATCCCAGTTGCCCTTCTTTGCCTTTCAAAGTTATAGAAGAAAATTCTCTAAGATTAATAGCCTCCCAAGTACTTTCTAAAATGTTTGATTTTTTTCCCCTGTCAAGCCACATATATTTTAATTAAAAACTTTAAGGTTCCAAAGGTGGGCCTCTAATGTTGCTGGCCATGAATATAGTTACATTGAATGTCCTCTACAAGCATGACTTACTCTCCCAGAAGACAGTTTCTTTTTCCATGTTGTATTCTAGGCACATCTTAAAAGGGAATTTTATGTTTGCCTTTCTATAAAATACCTTTTAAAGTTTATTGCCACTTAAATTGATTTTGAATGGCTCTGATGAGGAGCCCTCTGAATTCAAGCAGAGCCCATGTGGTTCTTCATAGATAGGTATTTCTATCTGCAAATGGATAGGTTTCCCCAGCAAAGGCTGAAAATGAATATATTTTGATGGAAAAATCATAATAGCATACATTTTCCCACTACTTTACGTGTGTTATCCCATTTGATCTGCATAATAACCTTGTTATGTATGAACTGAAAATATCATTTCAATTTTTACAGATTTGGAAACGGAGGCTCATAGAAATTAAAGTGACTTGGCCCAAGTCAAAGACCTAGCATTAGAGTGCCTGAGTCAAAATTTGAACTCAATTCCTTTGACTCCAAGAGCAGGATTCTTTCCACTACACCAAAGCTGCTTTGAGTGGTCTCTTTTTGGACAACTTATAAAAAGCCTAATGAACATTTCCATTGTCTCAGGATGGACAGGGAAGTTGTTACATAAAGAGTATAATTAGAACATGGGTCCTTGAACTAGCCCAGGGAGGCCTTTAATGTTGATCTTTAATTATTTTGCCACACTTCGGTCTTGGGAAGCCAGCATGCTTCCATCCTTACCCCTCCCAATACGAATTCCTTTCCATCAAAACAGATGAGACTGTCTGACCTTGCATGAATTTCTTTCCCCTTCACTCACTGGGCCAGAGATTGGAGGGATGCTACACTCTTAATTTTGTAAAGGATGGAAATAGCATGAGTAGGAAACGAGACAAGATAAGTAAAGAGAACTGAAAAGATTCTTATACACACCCAGACACATAGACACACAGACACACAGACACAGACATACACACACCTTCTATTTTGTTCCAAATTGACTATACAATTTCCAACTCTATTGTGATGACCACAATTCTTCTTTTTTACTTCTAATGTTTTACCAATCATTTTTTCTGTTGCACTCCAGGATGACCCACCTCAATTGCTAAATAGCAATTGAGCATTTATCCTTATTCTAAGTCTAATAATAATAATATTTTAATAACAATCATAAAGATAGCTCATGCTTATTTAGCACTTTGTAGTTCACAAGTCAATTTCCTTATAACATCCTTCTGAGCGGGTAGTATGTCTATCCTTATCCCCATTTTACAGATGAGAAAACCAAGCCTAAGAGAGATGAGACGATTTAGCTAAGATTAAATGTGAGTATCAGAGTGGACTTTAAAATCTTCACTTACTACAATGTGGGACGTAAGGAGCAGTGCTATGAGGATGAAGGCACTACTCTTTCTATCTATGGACATTCATTCCCATTAAGCAACCAAATCATTTTTTTATCTGGTCATGTAGATCTTTTTAATGGATTTCCTACCACTTCTTGCATATATACATTTGTACTAAGAACTGCTTCAGTGTCCAGGAGGTGCAGAGAAATGACTTCTGCCATCAAGGGAACAGAGAGGTCTAGAAGAGGACTTAGAAAAGTAGTGATCCCACCAAAGAAATGGTACAGGATACAGACTATTCCTGAAAGAAGTAAAGGGAATAAGAATTTATATGGCACCTCTAGTGAAAGGCACTGTGCCAAGGGCTATTATAAATATTTTTTATTTGATTTTTGAAATAATCCTGGCATGTAGGTACTATTATTATCCTCATTTTATAGCTGACAAAAATGAGGCAGAAGGAGGTGAAGTCATTTCCTTTTAGGGTCACACAGCTAAGTAAGTTTTTGAGGCTGGATTGAACTCAGATCTTCCTGACTCATTGTCCGGTGCCCCCCAATTCTACTGTACCACTTAGCTGCTCAATAGTAACATAAGTTATCATTAGTGATATGCTATAACTCATGTATAACTGCAGATTTTCCATTGCCATTTAGACCATTGGCAATTTTTATCATGTTTAGATAATGATGTTCCATGACTTATAGTCATACAGTGTCTTTCATTTATGTTAAAGAATCTACTTTTGAGTAAGGGAAGTAGCTAGAGGTTATCAAAAGAAATGCAACAATTTCTCCAAAATAATCAAGCCTGATCTCCTCCTGTTCCTCTCTGGTCTTAGCTTTTTACCCTTCCAGTAACTGCCCCTGATATATGTATGGAGGGACAAATTCAATCAGTTATCTAATCAATTGCATGCCACAACCTGCACAAAAGCCTGTTTTCTATAGGGAAGCCATCAACTTAGATTTTACTTTTTTCTTTAACAGTAGCACAGCAAGGGAGCACAGTGGATAGAGTGCTGAAGTCAAAAAGCTTCATCTGCCTGAGTTCAAATGCGGCCTCAGACACTAGCTGTATGAATGCAGGCAAATCACTTAACTCTGTTGTTTTCAATTTCATCATCTATAAAATGAGCTGGAGAAGGAAATGGCAAATCACTCCAGTATCTCTGCCAAGAAAATCTCAAATGGAGTTACAAAGAGTTGGATGTGACTGAAGCCACTGAACAATAACATAGAATACTGAAGCAATACAAAATAACTTCAAATACAGAGTGTAGTTCTATTAAGATAGAGTCAGCTCCAAATAAACTCAGGCTAGCAAAGAGTGCTAAGGACATTTGCTATATAAGGGAGAGGAGGAGGATGCAAAAAGCACCAGGACTGCTTATCTGGATGGACGGGATAATGACAATAACCAAGTTGAGAAGACTAAACTACTCAACTTTTATTTTGCTCTTTCATTCTCTTCTAAAGAGAATTATCTTGGACAGAAAGGGATAGAAAACATGGTTTAGTAAGGAATGGAAACCTGAGCTAAGTGAAGAGATATGAAGAAAGCTGTTAGTTGTCATCAGTGATTTCAAGTCATTGATCCAGTTGAACTGCATCCTAGCATACTGAAAGAACTTTCAGAGGAGATTGCTGAGGCATTGTGGGTGGTCTTTGGAAAGATTTGGAAAATAAGAGTGGTGCTGTATTGCTTGGAAGAGTCAAATGTTATTCTTAATTTAAAAAAAATTAATAATGAATGGAATAGGAGGACTAAAAGTCAATGAGTTAAATTTTGATATTTGGAAGAATTCTAGCTTATACTATTATACTAGAGATTATTTGTGAGCATTTGGGAAGGGAATAAGTGATTATAAAAACAAGATGGCTTTAAAAAGCAGCTCAGGAATACTAATTTAATTTTTTATGACAAGTTAATGAGACTAGTCAATCAGGTGAATGTCACAGATATGATATAAATATGGGGAAAGTGCTGTAGAACTAGCAGAGAGTAAATACTATCTTTATTTTCAGAGATAAGAGGATAAAATCTGTAAATTACAGGCAAGAGAGCTGCCTTCCACTTCTGGCTCAATTTCAAAATGTGTTATACAAATGTTAATAAACATCTAGAAGAAGAAGCCATGATCACAAGGTGCCAACAAAGTTTCATCAAGAATGAATCCTGCCAGATAATTTATTTTTGTTCTTTTTAAAAAACATTCACAAACTAATATACCAGAGGAATGTGGTCGACATTTACATGGATTTTTAAAAATATTTGACATATTCCCTTTATATTTTTATTTGGGGAAATGTGGAAAATTATGGGTTATATTCACAGTACTAAAAAAAGACTTCCAGAGAGTTTGCAGGGTCGAAACTATTTTCCAAACAAAAATGAATTTCAAGTGTCAAATGTGATAAAATGTATATGGGCACAATCAACATAAACATAAATTCTTTGGGAGTGTCCTTAATAATTTTTAAGATTTTAAAGTGATCCTGAGATAAAAAAGATTGATAATTTCAGGGCTAGATAACACTATAATAGAAGAATTCAGAAATTATTGAATAGTTGTAATGAAAGAGTAGTCATTAAAAATTTGATGTCACTTTGGAAGAGAAGAATATCTTAGAGTAGACCATGGGATTTATTCTAGATATATGTATTGAGAGATAAATTCAATAGGCTTTCTAACTGTTACACATTTTTATCAATTGCTTGGTAAAGGCATATTTGACATCCTTATTAAATTTTCATATGGCACAAAGCTGAAAAGGGCAGCTGAGACAGTGAATGACAGTGTCAAGATCCAAAAAGATCTTGATATCTTTTAATACTGGACTGAATTTAATGGCAGAAAATTTAAAAGGGAGGAAGATAATGCTTTAAAATTTAAAAAGATCCCCTTAAATAGTACAAGATAAACTGAAGACCACTTTTGTGAAGCAATGAAGCCACAGAAGATGTTATTTTTAAGGATGAGAGCTAAAAGCCTAGATTATCATTATTTGTGGGATCAGTTTATCCAATATGCTTGTCAGTTTGATTAGGATTGATATGCCATGAAACAATACATTTTTACCTGAAAATTTATGTATGAAATAATCCAGAAATGAAAGATAAACCAGGAATACACAAAAAGGGTGATGAGGATGATAGGATGAACCATAAAACTCAAGAATGTCTTTCAGTTATAGGGAAATAAGTCTAACAGAAATAGAAATAGAAAGTCCAACTAAGGGAATTAATGAACTATCTTAGTATGTTCCCCCAACCCTCCAGAATGGTATCACACTTATAGTCTTGGAACATGTCTGTGTCTACTCTTACCCTTCCTCCAGGGCCAGAGGAGTATTGGTAGGCACCACAGCAATTTTGCCAGTCTTCCTTCAGAATCTTTGATACAGGTACATATCTTATGGAACTGGATATAGTAATAGACATGGACATCCAAAGACTCAGAAAAATAATTTATCTGATTTTAAGCCTGCAACCAAATTACTGTGGCAGAGTTCCTTACAATAGTGGATCAGATCTAATAGGTGAAGGCAAAGTTTTTATATACCAGATCTAATTAATGGTTTCAGTTCCACAGCACATAGATGATGGTGAAGCTAAATATGTTAAAGGATAATTATTTCTTGATCTGTAATGTTTGAGCTGATAGGTGGTCTGAAAGTGATCTAAGTTATTTGGTTAATGTAGATAATACTAGTTAGGATTTACATAATATTTTAAAATTTGCAAAATAGTTTATATATCACTTTCTCTAATAGTTCCCTCTCAATAATCTTATAAGACAGGTACTATTATTATTTAAAAAACAAGGAAACTGAAATTGAATGAGGATAAGTGACTTGAGCAGGATTGAAATTCAGATCTTCATTACTTCTAACACTGTCCATTCTGCCACCTAGATCAAGATGATACCTCTGTATTTTAAAGATGCCTTTAATGAGACAGTCAAGAAAAAAAAAGAATTATATGTTATGGGAGAATGGAAAATAGTTGGAGAAATAGTACAAGGATATAGTGTATATTGACTATGTGGTCTATTTGGAAACAGCTTACAGAGTGACATTGTATGTATTAATCTTTATGACAAACTATGATCTAATTATGATGGAAATAGGGACTAAGGTGAACCAGTGCTTTAACTTTTAAAAGTATCTTCAACCTAATGTACAGAAGCGAGGTAGCTCTTAAAGTGCTGAGTCTAGAGTCAGAAAGATCTGAATTCAAATCTGTCATCAGACACTTGTGAGCTGGGTGACCCTGGGCAAGTCATTTAATCCTGTTTGCTTCAGTTTCCTCAATTGTAAAATGTGCTGGAAAAGAAGAAGGCAAACTACTCTAATGTCTTTGCCTAGAAAATCCCAAAAGGGGTCACAAAGAGTTGGGCATAACTGAAACAACTGAAAAACAACAAGAGTTGGCCTAATTTATTCCCTGGGATATCTTGGGATATTTCAGAAAGCCCATGAAGGATGTGGCAAGAAAAGAAAATCTGAGGCAATGATACTAGTGTTATTTTGTGTTTTTGTGGGTTTTTTAGTGTCTTTTTGTGTTTTTCACCAACACAGGGTTCTCCTACAATTTCCTAGCTAGTATTTTGTATGAATCTATGCAGACTCCTTTGAGACCTACTATGTACACCAGAAATTCCATTTCTTCCCTGCATCATTACTTCCCCAACTTGGCAAATAGTTGATATTGTCATAGAAGCTGGATGATGGTGGGGGTCCCAGGAGCTTATGAGAATTACAACAAAATAAATAACCATAATACTAATCTAGTAATTCTTAAAGTACAGCATGTTCAAACCTCTGAAAAACATTTGGGCCCTCATAAAAACTGAAAGGCATGACGTGGCATTCAATCAATAATCAACAAATATTTATTATTTACCATGGCCAGGCAGCATACTAAAACTACTCAATACACAGAGAACTTCACAGGTGATAGTCAAAACAAAGAATGACAACTGTCTCCCTCAGTATAGATTTATGACTTCAGAGACTGAGTCCCATAGTTCTGTAGGAGTTAGCTAAGTAAAGATTGCTAGATCTGAAGTCAAAGAATCAAAAACTTAGATCAATAATTTCTGGTGGTAGGGTATCTAAATGTGAATGCTCCATGTGTGAATTAAATTCCAACCCAGTCCAATTCAGGAAAGACTCAACATAGGAATTATACTAGTTGAAAGTCCCATTGGCCAAAGGATCCAGGGATGGAGCTTAGAGGAGGTTTGAAAAGTCAACTCAGAAGCTCTCTTGGCTCCCATCCTTCTCTTTGGGCTCACTTGCTCTTGAGCCATCCAGGCAGCTCTTATCTTGCTGGCAATCTCTGTCAAGCATCCTTGCAGAGGGAATGGCATGGGGCTGGAAGCCGGGCCTAGATCTTACTTTAAAATTAGAAAGGCTGGAAAATATAATTTCTATTTTTCTTTCTTTTTACTATTAAATAATTATAAGTTTAGTATAAAGTCTCCAAGAGTAATTTTTATTCATAACATCAGCCCTGGGAAGGCCTGAAGAGTTGACTAGATAGTGTGGAAGAGGCATGAAGGAAGAGAGAATTTCATGCATGCCAGACAAAGTAAAGGACCTCAGCTGTCAATCAAGAAAGAACATTCCAAATAGAATGTTCCCAGGAAAGACAGTTGGAGAATCAAGCCAGGCTGAAGGGGAAAGAAGCTCTGAACTGATCCCCTGTTAGCTTCTATTCTAGGTTGAAGGACCCTTGGTGGGGCTTCTTGAGCTAGGCTGAGAAGAAATTAATTTTGTTGGTGGCTTAGAGGGTGAAGAACTGATTGTATATTTGAGATTTTAGTTTGAAGGAAGAAGAAAGAATATTAAAGTTGTCCTTCCATCTCCCTGACAGATTTTTGTGTCACAGCTGTGACAGGACTGACATTTCTTAAAATCCTCCTAACCTTCCTTATAGATTAGGGAAAACCTCATCCCTCTCACTTCAATTTCCTTCCTTGCCCTATTTTCCCCAATAAACCTCCTTACTTGAGAAAGGAAGAGAAAGGAGTTTTTCTTCTCTGAACCTCACAGTTCACCTTTGAATTACTTAGAAGGGTAGCAGACTAACAGGGGGAGGGGAAGGGAGGTAGGAAGGCATGGGTGGAAAACTGGGAGGTGAAGGGTGGATGGTAGGAAATATCTTGATCTATTAGCCATCACTAGTGATCAATAGGCACCCCCAGAGTATCCCCTCTAGCAGTATCTCTTTATCTCTCAAAAGTATCTCTATCTCCATTACAATTAGGCAACCTCAGGTTTCCCCTAGTATCTCTCTGGTCAAGCCAGAGTATCTCAGTTCTTACAATAGTATATGGGTGAGATGAATCCTTTAAATTTAATATTCTTCTCTAGGCAGGATAGATTACTTCTTTGGTAGAATGGAAGCTCCTTGAGGGCAAGAACTGTTCCATTTATGTTGCATCCACAGTGCCTATCACCATGTGTTGAGCACACAGTAGGTGCTTAACAAATTTTTTTTAATTGTTGAAGCTTGAAGTGATTGCCACAACTTTAGCTGTAACCAGATAGGACTTGAGGCAGGTGCATTTTTTTGGGGGGGGATTAGCTTAGGTACTTTGATAGTTACCTCCATTAGGGAGATCTAATTGGTTATGAAAGACATGGCTAAACTACTAACTGATCAAAATTATTTAGGGATAAGTCACATTAAATTGCAATGTAGGATCCTGAAGGAGATGACATTTTTTACCATGGTATCTTGACCAAACTGGCTATTCTAGCAGTTGACAATTTAAGATCAAAAGGGATATGTCAAACATTTCTTTGGGTTCGTTTGTGATCCCTTTACCTTGTGTAATAGGAGGCTATCTCTTGGAAATAAAATAATTCCCTGTGGATACCTAGTCTCACCAGAATGTACCATAGACTTGAGCTAGAATGAAACTTAGGGGTGCTCTGGTTCAACCCCCTCATTTTGCATATGAGGAAACTTGAGATCCAGAATGTTCGGTTTGCCCAACGTCACAGAGGAAGTATCAGAGAAAGGTTTTTAGGGTTGGTACAAGGACCACTTTGTACATATTCAGAGTCCTTAGGGATGGGGATCTGTTCATAGACGGTAGTGAGTCAGAATACTCAGGAAGTCCTCTGCCTCTTCAGGGATAAAACTTGGGTGACTCAGGTACTTTGGCACTAGTTAGCAGGGTAGCTGGTTAAATCCATTTCTAAGGGCCAATTGTTTGCTTTTGGCAGTGCTCTGAAAGCTTAGATAAATATTTCAAGACTTCTGTGTCTGAAATTTCATTTGTGTAAAGGAATTCTTGGTACATAAATTCCCTCCATCAATGCATAAATTCTCTTCAATGTTACATCTCAACATCTTGTCAGTAACTATACTGCATCACCTCTAATCTAATGTATTATTCTCCCTGAGGAGCATGTCCCATAGGTATCCCTCACAGTGCCTAGTATAGTAAATTAATTCACTTGTAAATACTGGATAAATTAATACAATAATAAATATAATCAATCACTATTAAGCAAAAACAAAAACATTTGATTGCTCTGCATTCATAGATATTTATGTATATTTGTATCTCTATATTTATACACCTATACCTACACACAATCACCATTCAATAAAATAACTGACATATAACTGATACTCATACCCACAAATATTTAGGTATAGGGTATTCCAAGATTCAGTGCAGTTTTAAGCTGAATATTATACTTGAATCTTACCATGTGACTGGACAGAGGTCATTTAGTTTCTCATTTTTTTCTCTCTGTCTTGTTGTTTGGTCATGTCTAACACTTCATGATCTCATGGACTATACTATCCTTGGGATTTTCTTGGCAAAGAAACTGGAGTGGTTTGCCATTTCCTTCTCCAGTGGATGAAGGCAAACAAAAGTTAAGTGACTTACTCAGATCACACTGCTGGTGTCTGAGGTAAAATTTGAACTCATCTTCCTGATTTTAGGCCCAATGCTTTACCCATTGAGCCATCTAGCAGCCCTTCTGTCTGCCTATTGGCTCTAATTGCTTTAATGGAAATTAAGTTCATCTATAATGCATCATTAAAATGGAAAAGGAGCCACATAGCCTTCAAAATTATCTTAAGGAATGCATCTGACCAGGACATCCTCATGGTCAAAAACCTTCAGGGTCTTCCTATTACTTCTAGGATAAAATGCAAACCCTTTAGCCTGTCATTTAAGTCTCTCTGAAATATGTCTCCAACTGACCTATCTTTCCAGACTTATGGCACATTTCTCTCACTCATTTATTCTCTATTTTTAAAAAAATTATTTTTTCTTATGACTCTAATCAGCATCAAACACAAATATTTCCACAAAGTACAATAAAGGAGATTGCAAAAAAGGATAATATTTTTTTGTTTTTTTAAAGAAATATATGTATAAATATGCATACATTTTTAAAAAGCTAGTAAAATTTTTCTCCATTTATATTCCATTCTAAACTTTTTTTTGTTTTCTTCTTTGCATTTAAAAAGTTTTTTTTGGATGATCTCTTTTTTCCCCTTAAATTGGATGACTAGCTATTTCCTAAACATTGTATTCTTTCTTTTGCCTTTAAGAATCTTTCAGAAAGACTGGTCTGATTCCCAGTGGGATTGGAGAAGGAAGATCCCAGGTGAAGGTTGCTATACTGATGGGACCTTGGGGCCAACCAGGGTTGAAGATTTGGACAATGTGGCTTGTATTTTTGAAAGACGATGAATGAAAAGGGATAGTAGGCTTTGGATCACTATGGGAAAAAAAGTGCATACCCTTCATTCATGATCCCATAGGTCTTCCTAATAACTCTTTGTTGTATGGAAGAGATAGTTGAAAGTCTTACTGACTTGGATGCTTATTAGATTCCATTTGGAATTTGGTGTTTTCAAGTGTGCGCGTGTGTGTGTGTGTGTGTGTGTGTGTGTGTGCGTTTCAATTTGGGGCATCACATTTTGTGAAAGACAGTGACAAGATGGAGGATGTCTAGAGAATAGTGAGCAGTGATAAGGAGACTCGAAAATATATCTTATGAGGATAGCCTAAACAAAACTGAAAATGTTTACTTTGAAGAAGAGAAGATTTAAGAATGGCATGACAACTCTCTTCATGTCTTGGAAAGATTGTCATGGAAAATATGAATTAAATTTCTACTGCTTTTTCTCTAGGGGTAAAGTCAATCATCTTTGCATGACTTGTCCTCCATCACTGAAATAAAGTTCTTTTCCCACTCATTTGCACATCTGACAGTCCCTTATTTCCTTCAGGTTCATCTTAAATTTCTCCTTCTGTATGAAGTTTTTCCTGATCATCACCCTCATCCCAAATTACTATTTCTCTTCTGCTGGTAGATGATATGATATATAGATGTCTGGACTTGCAGTCAGGAAGCCCTGAATTAAAAATATGGCCTCAGATATTTACTAGCACCTATCTCCAAAAATTGTAACGATCAAATGATATAAAGTTTATAAAATGCTTTGCAAATATTATGTGTTGTAGAAATGATAGCTATCAATATTATTATTGTGACTCCAACTACAGCTACTACTACCATCACCATCATAACTACTATTATCACTACTGCTATTACCAGTACTACTACTTTAAAAACTACTACTACTACTATTACTACTACTACTACTACTACTACTACTACTACTACTACTACTACTACTACTACTACTACTGCTATTATTCTGGATATACTTATGCAATATACAATGTCTCTCCTGAAATAATATAAATTCCTTGAGGGTAGAGACAAATTCATTTTTACCTTTGTATCCCCAGCATCTAGCTCAGTTTCTGAGGGACTTAATAACCAATTGATGGATTAAAGTTTCAGAGAAGCAAATGCTCAAAGAGAAGAGAGGAGAAACTTCCCAACTATTACAGATATATGAAAGCAGTAAAGAAATCTGCAGTAACAGAATTTCCTCTACCTAGAGGACTTAAAGGAGAAGTAAATGGGTACCTTTTGGGGAAACCAGAGGAATTCTGTCTCAGTTGCTTGTTGTACTGGATAACCTTTGATGTCTCTTCTAACTTGGAAATACTGTAACTCTTCAGTTTTATGGATGCCATTAGAGTGATGCTCACCAGGCATGATCAAATTTACCCTATTTAGAATTATCTTTACCTAGAAAATTCAAGGTTATTTACTTCCTGGCTAAAATACAGAGAGGGATAAGGCATGTCACTGAGACTACAAATTTCAAAGATCTGAATGTCAAATTAGTTTTCATTATATGGTCAAATAAAAATATGTTAAGAAGAAGTAAATGTGTTTCATTGAACTGATATGCTTAAGTTATATGTGTTAAGGTTGGCAAGAATTATTTTTCTTATATTTGGTCCTCTCATCCCCCACTCCCATACATTATTAAATTGGTTTAGACAAGGAAATTGAAGTCTGTGAAAACACATTTCCTCCATTCACTGTGGCCTAAGGAAAAAATATGATAAGAAGAAAAGAGAAATTTTATGTTTAGAAATTATAACAAATATTAAATTCTTTGGGGTTTAACAAAGCAGAGAAAAAAGTAGTATTCCCCCAAACGAAGGAACTCCTTGTGCTATGAAAAAATATATAAGAGTTTAAGAGGCATGAGAGGCAGCATGATTGTTGAGAGGCCTCCATATCAAGAATATATCTAAGTTCAAATTCTACCTCTGACATGTACAAAGGGAAAGTCACTTCATCTTTCTTTGAGTCTAATATCAATCCTCTGAGATAGGTGCCTTTTAATCTCCATTTTACAGTTGAAGAAACTGAGGCAATTGGAGGTTAAGTGATTTGGTCAGAGTTACATAGATAGGAAGTGTCTAAAGCTGAATTTGAATTCAAGCCTTCCTCACTTTGAGCCTAATTATCTATCTATTGAGACACTAGACTAGCTGCTTCTAAAATGAGTTTGACAATTATATATCCTACCTATAGAATCATAGTCAGAAATTATGAGAAATAAAATGGATTGTAGATCATCTAGTCCAGCTCCCTTGCTTGAAAGATGAAAAACAGAAACAAAGAAATAAAGTGACATGATTATAGAACCGTAGAACCTAGGGCCCTCTGAACCTTGAATCTCCAGAGACCTAGTCTAGGTTCACTCTTGTCTTCACTCATAGGATGCTGTCTGGGTTTAGCATCCTATTGTAAATACTATATAATGACTTGTAAATATCTCTGGTCAAAGCCTCTGCTGACTGGCCATCTCAAAGAGCAGCAGATTAATGATGAGTCTTGCTTATTGAAAAAATAAATATGGTCATAATTTTCACCAAATGATATCTCAATATCCCCACCCAATCTATATGTTTTCACTAGTAAGCCAGAAGACACCATTTTTAAATCCTTACCCTTTCTCTAGTAAAACTCTAAGACAGGAAGGCAAAGACCAACCAAGGGGTAAGTGACTTAGCCAGAATTGTATAGCTAGAAGGTATCTGAGGTCAGATTTGAATTCAGGTTCTCCTGACTCCAGGCTTGGCTCTCTATTCACTGTGCTACCTGGCAACCCTCTCCCACTTCCCCATCCACAATGCTCTTTCAACTCTCTAGTATTTGCTGTGGTTATTAAACCTTTATTTGACAGGGGAAGGCAAAGACTATATCTCCTTCAGCCAATGTCAGGGAACTATTTTCGTTCCTCAGTCAGGACATACCAGAAATTGGCAGGTGACCAGGCTAAGACATAGCTTCATATCTGTCCTAAACATTTTCTCTCCTCTACTATCTTATATGACTTTCTTGGTTCAAGCTTCTCTTATGCAGTGATCATGATCAGAAATCCATTTTATTTTTTTAATCATATACTCTGGCTGTGGGGAAGCATGCTCAAGACTTCCCAATGCTTCCTTTAATGGAAAAAGAAGGTAAAAGAAAACTAGTGAGAAAATTGTTTTCAACTCTTTTTTACCTGCCAGCCCCACTCATGGTATTGCTCTGTTGTATGTTAATTGAAAAGGATGGAGCGATAAGGATGTACAAGTGCAAGTGTAAGGATGAAGTGATAAGTGATAAGGAATGAAAAGGCTGGCAACCTTTATCTTACTATCCCTAGTATCACATCACAACTCATCTTTCTATATAATTAGCAAAAGGTAGAATTTGAAATCAAATCTTTGGGTTCTACTATACCATATATGCCTTCAAATCAGAAATCCATCATGTTGCTAAGGAAGTAGAGCTGGTTGAGGACTGTTATGTTTATAATGGTGGAGGGTGGAGAAGAGGGAATAAAAGGATGGTGGTAAGAGAGAGAGACAGAGAGAGAGACAGAGAGAGACAGAGACAGAGTTTCAGGGTGTGTGGTAGAGATTATCAGTGATGAGAATAAATCTGTTGCAGCTCTCCTCCTCCTCAGTATAGGATTCAAGAGGGGAATCCCTATGATGATGTTTGAGCAGGGATGGACAGAGACTGATGCCCAGAGACATCTCTGGGATGAGGAATAGACTTTTCCCCAGGGCTTTGCTAAAGCCTGAAACCCAAGAAAACTTCCTCTGGACACAATTGTGTTGGGAAAGGCTGAACGGCAGTCAGCTCTGAATTTGACTTTGAGCAAAGTTTGGTAGACAGCCTTTCCCAGTTCCCTCTTTCTCTCCTTTTATTTTTCTTTCTTATCCTCTAAGATACAACCTTAATCTGACTCCAATTTACTCAGAACAGGTGGTTTATTGAACAAGAACATGGAGGATTAGGAAGGAGGGATTAGAAGACCCTAAAAGACACCCAAGCAGTTTGTGTCTTCTCTGCTCAGCTGAGCCAACTGGCTATAGCTTGTGTTTTCCTCTTTCCTTTCTGCTAAACTGTCTACTAGACTACACTAAAGCAGGTTGCCAGTGTTTTTCTTGGGAAGTCACAGGTCAGGACAAGTCTTTGGGGTGACCCCTACAGAGTTTCAGGGTTGAATGCCCCTCAGCAGCAGATGATGGTCACTCTGCTCCTTTGGTAGATGCTTTGTTGAATTCAGGCATCTTTCTGATTCTTCAGTACAAGGGAAATCTGAGGCAAATCTCAGGAATCTCAGTTTGGGGTCTTGAGCTCAGGTCTTCCACTCCCATATCTCTGAGAGTCCAGAGAGAAAAGACCCCTCCTTTGTTCTATTTCCCACAAGCTTATTTGCTCCTTCCAAATGCCACTCTCATGTCCTTGATTTCAGCATTCCAAATGGTCCCTCTCTGTGCCAAGCTTATTCCTACAGGACTCTTACTAACCCTGGTAATGTATAGGAAGGTTTTCTCTGATTCAAAAAGCCAAGAAAGAAAATGAAGTTTCTTAACCATTTTTTAAAAAAAAATAACTCCCTCCCCAACCCTTACAAAACTTGAGCCTTCTATTGGAGATTTTCCTGCTCTAGACCTTCATGCTTTCTGACTTCATCATCTCTTTTTGGAATTTCCTCCTCTGGTGGAAGAACTTGGTGTCAAAAGGTTTGGCTTTTTCCCTTCAAGTACTGGGTTCCAACCTCTTTTCACCTGCGAAGAAGGGTCACCACTTCTTCACAAAATAAATGTCATAGAAAGAGATGACTGAACATGTGTCTAATTGAAAATCTGATACACTAAAAAAGAACTACATTTCCCGGGAGCCCACTGACTTCCTGTCATTACATTCTTCCTCTAGATAGGGGATATTAGGTGGGGACGTGGAGGATCCTGTTTTTTTTTTTTTTTGGCCCTGTTGGCGAACATGGTGGTGGTAAATGGGGATTTTAAAATGGCTAATCAGCCATGGGCATGTGGTATTTATTTTTTATTCTCTTTATTCCTTGATTTCTAATGATCATTAATAAATATTTAAAATATATTTTTATTATTGAGATTTAATTTTTTTACATTGATGGCAACCACTAGTTGGAGAAGAACCTCTCAATTTTTGAAAGATAGCCTAGATAATTTTTTAAGCCATGTTTCTCCTGCCAAGACTTTTTGCCCACCCCACCCACACACCACCCTTGCAAACTCCAAGAGAACTCCAAACTCTCTTTGGAGCTGCTGCCTTTTTCTTTCCCTACTTTTTGCCTGGTTGCTCTCCCTACTGGCCAGGCTATTTTTAGCTGGGGGACTCTTGGTGAAGAGGAGATAAGTCACTTCTCTTGCCCATCTGCTTGAACTCATATTCCTCAGTTCCTCTCTACTGCCTCTGGTGTTGCTGATACTGCTGCTGATCCAGCCTCTTGGGTTGTCCCAGTCATCTGCTCCTGATTTTTTGATCCTAATTGCTCCTCCTCCTGCTCCATCCCCAGTCCCAGCCTCAGCCCCAGACCAGTCCCAGACTGCTGGTAGCTGCCTCTGTGACTTTGGGAACTTACACACTTGGAACCACTCTCTGGAAAATGGTAAAAACCTGGGGTATGCTTTCCTTAGACAACAATTAGCCTCCTAACTCCCTCACCATATGGCTGGGGAAACATGCATTTTTACCTCAGGGGAGGAAAGGGAAGGGAAGAAGGAAGTTACTCTTCAAAACAGGAAGTAAATTGCAAGCATGAATTACTCTATGAAAGAGCAGTACCTTGTCTATTTCAAACAGTTTCTACCATTCATGAATGCACTGATGCTTTCACTTATCTTGCCTGAGATTCAGGGGAGAGATTTATCTCCTTACAACCCTTTGCCATTTGGGCCTGCCCAGTCTCTAAGATTCATCTAGTTTGTCAGTTGTCAAACTCATGTTCTCTCTCCTTTTGGGAAATCCCACAGTTCTGACAAAAGGAATCTGAATGGATAGAGAAAGGAACTTTAAAGAGACTGGAGGTGAAAATTTTAAACCTCTTCAAACTCCATTGTTTTGTGAAAGTCTCTGTATTTTGCTGATTGTCTGCTTTAAGATTTAATTTTGTAGTTTTAAGTTCATATATTAATCTGATCAATATTATTCTGTTACACTGAATCATTTTAATCTATTGTGTTTTAACTATTAGATATATTCTGTTACCTTTCCCCTATGACTACTGAACAAAATATTGTAAAATATTGTAAAAGCCCATAAACAGCTTCCCCCCCTTCCCTTTTACATTTGTTATTTTCACATAGATGATGGATGGACTCAACCGGGCTAACAACCTTTGGACAATTTAATGAGCTAAGAATTTAAATGCTAATTCTAAGGGGTCTTCAGAAGTATTTTTAATTAACTAGTGGTTTCTGAATGGATGATTTTTTTATATTAATATTATAAAGAATGCTATATTAAAGGCAGAGAAACAAAGAAATGTTCCTACCAAGGTGTTTCTATGAAGCAGGAAGCCAAAATTAGCACCTGCAAAACTCGTCAATTTACTTTACTTCCACCAGAACAATCTAGATTTCTTGGTGATGTTCTAGAGCCAAATGAGTTTTATTTTGTTTAGAAATATATTTGCCAAGGTTGAAAGATTTGCTCTTTATAAAAATTGTGACAAATACCCATAAGTTCATAGATTTTTTTATGTCATACAGCAACTTATATGAAATATGATAGTGGGTTTGTTTGCTTTAATTTTTTTGTTTGTTTGTTTAATTAACTGGGCTATTGTGAATTTTGGGGACTATGGTATTTCTTTGTGCATTCTCTATTGTATTACTGTTTTATTCTGAAAATCATTTGTACTCACACAGTGAGTACACACAGTGGTTAAGTTAAAAAGGAAATGGTTCTAATTTTTTTGGTGAGAAACCTTTGTATTCTACCTCTCCTTGGCTGACACAGTGTGTCTCTGATTGTAAGCTATATGTTTTTGATTTTTAAAACTCTTTTTATTATCATTTTTTCCTTGCATGTGCAATATAGTATCTGAATTTTATTTTCTCTCTCTTTTTTGTATTTGAAGTACATGTCAACAGTATTGAAAAGATTTTTCTTTACTTTTTTATTTTGCATTAATATAAGTTTACAACACATTTGTTCCAATATTAATGCATACCCCCAAAGGGTTAGACTATAAAAATGCCATTGATTTTTTAAAAAAAAATTATGGGACTTTGCATAATGATTTTGTCTGATTCCAGGAGAAGGAATACAAAGAGAGCCATTGCACAGTGCCAGAGAAGCACAAAGCTAAACTTCATAGTTCCAATTGAGCACAAGGTCAAAGAGACCACCCAATCTGAATGGGATTGATGAAATTTTAAGCCAAGACAAGAGGACTTGAAAATTTTTGGGGTTTGAGGTTGCAGCTATTTTGACATATGTCAAAGGCAGTTTTTCCTTGTCCCACATTCTATCAAGTATCTCAAATTTGGCGCCTACCTGGCTCCTATAATTTAGTCCCTATTCTATCTTTCATTGTGTGGCAAAACTTTCTATCGTCCTGGCTGCTGATGGGGAAAATGCATAATTACATAAATCACTTTAATTGGGCCCTAATTCAAGGTACTGTTATAGGTCTATTTTCCTTTATTTAAAAATTTTACACATAAGACTTTGATAGTCTATATTTCATCCAGAAATTATTTATTCTCATTTATAGAAACATGCCACCTCTCTGAATCCAGAGAGTGAACTGTTTGGAGAAGGAACCATGAAGTTGCCTCTACAAACCACACACTGCACCAGAAGATCCAGAGTGAACTTTGGGGTATGGTGATTTGAACTGTGTGGAGTCAAATGCATTTCTTTGGTATGTATACTCTTATGCCTTAGGGGACTGCCCCCTAACTGACTTTTTGTCAATGTGCCTAGCAATCATTGGTTTTGTTCTCTTTTCCTCTTATCCCAAAATTATTGTAATTTCAAAGTTGGTTATGTTTACAAGATCCATTGGAGAGACTAGTCTTCAGTGGATCTGGGGGGGGATGTATAATTGAAAATCTGTAACCCTAAAAAAGAATTACATTTCCTGGGAGCACACTGACTTTCTGTTGTTACATACTTCCTGTAGACAGGGGATATTAGGCAGGGATGTGGAGGATCCTGTGCTTTTTTTGGCCCTTTTGGCAAGCATGGTGGTGGTGAGTGGGGAATTTAAAATGGCTAATCAGCCATGGGTACATGGTCTTTATTTTGTATCCTCTTTATTCCTTGATTTCTAATGATCATTAATAAATCTTTAAAATATAATATTTTTATTATTGAGATTTAATTTTTTACACATGTCAAAGATAAACTTCACATCACAGTTTTGTCTAAATTTAGCTGGCAAGAGCTAAATTCAAGTATTCTTGGTCTGTGCATGTATTTGAGGATAGTATGTTGATGCATATGTGTATAATCAAGAAGGAACATTAGTGATGATGATAGAAGAATAGGGAGGAGGAAAGGAACTTGAAAAGAAAATGGTGCTAGAACTGACTATTTTTTTAGTATCTGTGCTGCTGAAATGAGCACAAGAGTTGATTATTTTTAAGCCATGAAAGCTGGGGCTATTTTTCCCTTGAAAAGACTATCTCTAACTCACTCTCAAGACCCACTTAACATGGGACTTTGTAAGACAGCAGATGGTGCTCAGTGAAAGTTAAGAAAACTTTAATTATTGGGGCTTCAAAATAGATCCTTCTCCTTCCCTCCTCTTGTTATATACCTCTTTATAAAATGAACTGGTGAAAGACTGTGCTACAGAAATCCTCCCTGGCCCACAGTTATATGGATCCTTTGATTATACTTTCTTGGCAATCAATTGAAGTTCACTTGACCAGGCCTCACCTTTGTGATGAAAGGCTCTCTGCAGGAGGGCCCACTTGGAAATGATTGTGCAAACTCATATTCTTGTCCTGGGTGAACAATAATGCTTCAGCATTTCTACATGGGAGGTTTATTATAGTATTACTGAAAACAAGTTCAGCCTAACAACAGAACATTCAGTGCCCAAAGGCCAATTTTCTCAGCATTGCCCATAATATTTCAGGTTTTACAAAGATGGAGAGTCTATGAGTGGGTTATCACATTCTACATGAACTTCAGAAAACAGCTCATTAGGAAACTGAGCACAAAGTAAGCAGTGAAAATGAACTAGCAATTTTCAAAAAAAAAAAAAGAATGAAGAATGAATACTTTGAAAGAAAGGTAGGAAATCTATGGTCATGATCAAGGCTTAATTTCATAATTATAGCTGTATAAATTTCAGCTACAAGAAACTTGTCAGGGGCTTAGGACACTGAAGAGATGATTGATATGTATTAACTCTGAGACTACCTTTTGACTCTCCTAAATGCAGCTAGCTGCATCTAGGTGGCATTGCAGACTCAGCATTGGGAGACATTATTTTAAATTTGGCCCTGGACACTCAATAGGTTTGTGACCCTGGGAAATCACTTAACCTAAATCTATCTTGCTTTCCTCATCTGTAAAAATAGGGGGTAATAATAATCCCTATCTCCTAGTGTTGTTGTGAGGATAGAATGAGATGGTATTTGTAAAGCACTTTTGAGACCTTAATGCACTAAGTACTTGCTGTTATTATATATTACCCTTGGTATTGCAAATACTTTTTCCCCCAGGAACCCCACCTGTAGTAGTAGGAGATGGGGAGGTAATCGTTCACGGTAGGGAACACCTGTCTCCATTATTCTCTCTCAGCCCCACAGTATCCCAAGCTCCTGACAAGGCTTTACACATATTATCATATTTAATCTTCACAAAAGCTCAATAAGATAAGTAATCCTATGAGAGAGAGATGAGGCTCATTCTGCTTGGAATCAGAGGGACAAGCTGGTAGCAACTGGTAGAAATTTCACAGAGGAAAATTTAGACTTGCTGCTCAGATATGGGTCACTAAAGTCCCTTCCAATTCTAAAATTGTGTTCTTTAATGTAAATATTTTTGCATTATTTTATTATATATGAAGGAAACCAAGGATCAGAGGCAAATCAACTTGTCCAAGGCCACAAACTTAGAGGTAGTGAGGATTCAGACCTATTTCTTTTACAGTCTTCTTTCTTTACACTTCATTAAGCCTTACAACAAACTCTAAAATAAATAAGAACTTTAAATATCTGTGTAAATTTGTGTTAGAAGATCCTTCTTGGGGAAAAAAATGACCATGGCATGCTTTAGGAAACTCAATTCTCTGGCTTGTTGTCATACCAGTACCTGCACTATACCACTGAGTATCCACCATTTCCCATGACAGTAGGTCCCCCATACCCACAGGGAATATGTTTCAAGATCTGCTGTGGATGGTTGAAACTGTGGATATAAGAAAACAACTGCTGATCCCATGTTTAATATGATTTTCTTATACATAAAGTTTGACTGATGAATTCAAGATGAAATAAAATATTGCCAAGAATAAATACAGTGATAATAAAGTACATTGTACATTATTACACAGTACTGTATTCTCTCTGGGTACATGGGAGTGTTTATGGAAAACTAGCACCTCTGGTAGGATAGCTTGCTAAGCCCTTTCCAGACTCATTCTGTAGTACCTCTTTGATGTCTGTCTCCCACCTGTGCCTCCAAACCACTGTAGCATGAGCAGCAGCCACATCCTGGTAAAACCATCTGGGTAGATAGGCAACTGATGAGCCACAAACCCATCAGTGATTTAGAACAATTTGTTCCAATGGCCATGAAGGCTACTGAAGTGGGTATTAAGGCGTGCTTAGAACTTGGTCAGATATTGAAGATGTTTTGCATCCTGGGCCATCACCAGATGTTCTGACTTTTATCTTGCCACGGACTTTGATTTTGCTGGACGACAGAGTCAGGCTAAAGACTCCGTGCACCTCTGCCTCACTTAAATCCAATTTATGCACAAATCAAGATATTACTCACTGAAGTTATTGAAGTTATTGATAAAGCGAGATGATTCATGCGCTGGACAGGTGGACCTTACCATGTGATATATAGCCTGTGCTTGTTCAAAGAGCAACTTGAAACTTATGAACTGTTTATTTTTTATTTTCTGGAATATTCCAGAATTTTTAGTTTTCTCATTTCACCCCCCCAGGGTTAATTAACTAAGGGTAATTAAACCAGCTGATACCAAGTCAGCATTACTATATAATCACTCAGGTGCACATAAACATAAAATATAAATTTATATTTATATATATATATATATTTATATATATATAAAATAAAAATATAAAACATAAATTTACAAATGAATTGATATGAAAGGGAATAAAATCTGGTCTCCTAAAGAGAATTCCCCCATCCCCTGTGGGAACCCAATATAGCCTTGTGTATTGCAGAAATCAATATCACAGCATGCTCTTCCTATTATTGTTCCCCTAGAGAGCCCCTTTGTCTGTTAGTTGTTCTTCCCCTCAACCCCCAGAAGTCTTAGTGAGTTATCATTGGTGGGGGAAACTAATCACCCTTTGTTCATTGTCTCCTATCACCTCTGAGCTAATATCAGTTACTCTTGGGCCCTGCTCATTGTTCCTATAGTGATAGCTTTGGGAGCACAGTTTTTAACATCTGTAGTTATGCTTCCTATAATTTGGTTCCTTTTCAGATAATATCCAGTAATTTTTTCAAGGGCCTCATTTCCGTGTCTTTGACAGGAGACTACTGGGCACTTATTTTGAGGGTATGTGCTTATAGCATACATCTGGAAAAGAGGAACTGTGTTCTTCTGAAACTTTCTGTACTACCAGGTTCCCCAGCCTTGGCCCTTCATTAGAAATAACTCTCAGGGATTATCAGAATGTTCCCTTCTTGCACCTCTCAAATGAATCTGTTTTCACCTCCATGCCAGATTAGAGTTAGACCTGTTTTCCACCTGTCTACTCCAGCCCTTGGAGGGTGAACTTCCCATTATGTCTCATTACATAGGTGGACATTCCTAATCTCTCCCCACTTGTATTACCTACCCTTCCCCATCCTCTAGGGAACTGACCTGGGTCACTAAAATTATACTGAGGTGACTTTGTGAAAGAACTCCAAAAAGGGGAGGGGGAATGGGCAGTGCTGGTTAATCACATGTTTTGGGTTAACCACAGTAAACTGACCCAAGGCAAGATTAAGTAGAAAAGTCTGCCTTTGAGATATAAAAAGGTTTCTTCCTTCCTTCCTTCCTTCCTTCCTTCCTTCCTTCCTTCCTTCCTTCCTTCCTTCCTTCCTTCCTTCCTTCCTTCCTTCCTTCCTTCCTTCCTTCCTTCCTTCCTTCCTTCCTTCCTTCCTTCCTTCCTTCCTTCCTTCCCCAGAATAATTGTACCTCCTCCATGAGTAAAAGTAGACTATTTTAGTCTGTTTAGTATTACTGCAAAAAAAAAAGAAATTACCAAAGTTGTTATCATCAAATTAGTGAAGAGAGGAAAATCCTAAAAAGAAATGATGAAACCAAAAGGGATAAAAATCCTTAGCAGGAGGATCTCTTCTGGCAGATTCAGTATGTGTGTGTGTATGTGTGTGTGTGTGTGTATGTGGGTACACACGCTCATGTGTGTGGCATGTATTTGTGTGTGTGTTCATAAAAGGAAACAGAAGAAATATTATTTTAATGGGTGCTTGGTATGAAGAAAATAGAAAGTTTATACCACCTAATACATATCAACAGAAAAAGTCCTTAAATGTTATATTATAACATAGGAGAGAATCAGAGAGAATACTTTTCACAGACTTTGGTCAAGATTATGGTAAAGGCAGGAGGAAAACCTCTGTCTCTCTCTGTCTCTCTGTCTCTCTCCCCCTCCCTCCCTCCCTCACCCCCACCTCTCTCTCTCTCTCTCCTCTCTCTTTTTTCCTCTCTCTTCCTCTCTCTCCCTCTCTCCTTCCCTCCCTCTCTCTGTTTTCTCCCCCTCTCTTCCCTTCTCTCTTTTCTCTCTCTCTTCTCCTCCCCTTTTTCTCTCTTGTCTTTGCCTCTGTGTCTCTGTCTCTCTCCCCCACTCCCTCTCTCTCTGCCTCTGTACCCACCCCACCCCCACCCCCACCCCCACTGGCCCCATTTCTGTCTCTGTCTCTCTCTATGGAACTGAATTACACTTTTGATTTGTTCTTGTATGTTCCCTGCTTTGAACTTTAAACATGAGAACATTGATTCTTTTGTATATGCTTCCAATCCCCTTTCCTCACAAAATAATTGTTTCTTAAACACTTTTACGAGGTATTAAAGTATTAAAGCAGTACTTAATGATTTTCTCCCATGTCCCATCCTCCTTAACTCTGTGGTGTATCGACAGGGGAATGGTTCATCACTACAATTTAGTCTAAAGGAAGCAACAAATCAATGTATAAGTTATATTCAATATCACAAATATAAACTGATTAAATACATCAGAAATTTTCCATAAATATGTCAGTTTAAAGTCACTGGATGTATAAGTTGATCCTTCCATTCCTGTATGCCGCAGGCAATAGAAGACCTCAGACCAAATTCCTACCATTGAAAGCTGATAAATGAACAACAGCTGTGGCCTAGCCAGGTGTGAAGTGAGGTACCACAACAGGGAGTCGGTGTGCGCTGAATGACTGTTATGTAAACATTTCAAGTTAAATCTTTGTTTCCAAGAAAATCTTGTACATTTTTATTTCTTCTCCTGCTCCCCTTTCTCCCTTCCCGAATTTTTTCAAAGTTAATGTAGCCATATGGGCTTGGACTCAAAGGAATCTTCAGCTGTGAAGTGCTATGATTCTGTCATTATTGCAAATGGGAAGCTGGGAGTTACTGTAAGTAGGGAGATGGGAATTTGGATTTGTGGTACCCCTGGAATGCTCAGCCTGGGCTCAGATGACGGCTAATAAATGAATCTGAGCTAAGGCATTCATATTACTCTGTTTTTAGAGTAAGGCTTTCAGTAGGAAAAAACATGAACAAATAGGCTAGATTCTATGCATTCTGTCAGGCCATTCTATTTAGGGTCAGGACCATTGGCCTAGGTGTAGGCAGAGAGAGGACCTCGGTTAGATATACTTTTAAAAATTATTCTCAGAAATATTTTTAGGTGGCAGTTGCCCCTCCAGACTGGATAAGGACCTCCTGACTAATCTCATCCCCAAGATTAAATTTACTGATATGGGTGATACCTGCAGAATTCCCAGCAAAGAAAATAAATTAATATATCAGTGATTAATATATCAGTTCAGGGTATGGGCCCACAGGTTCAGGAAAGCATGCAAGTGTTTATTGGTGAGGCACATGAAAATTCAGTGTCAGTAGGCACAAGAGACTTACTGAAATTAGGATGGAGTAAACAAGCCTGTAGTTCCCTACTCTCTGGTTTGAAAAGAGTCAGCCTTAAAAAGTATATTTAAGCCAACATTTTATACTATATACTACAATTAGCCTAACATGGATATGTCACCTAAAAATTAAATGCAACCTTACTTGCACACATGTGCACATGCACAAATCAAAAGAAGACGAGGGGGAGAATTTTGAACCAGATAAAGGACAGAAGAGATTACAAAAGTAAAACAGATGATCACCCCAAATGAACAAAATCAACAAAGCTAACATGAAAAGTAAAGCTCTATTAGGAAAAAAAGACTTTGCATTGAATATCTATGATAAGAATATGATATATAGAGGGAATTAGCACTGCTATATGACTAAACCATTCTCCATTTGATATGTGGTCAAGAATATGAATAAACAGTTCTCAAAAGAATTGCTAGCCATTAAAGATATAAAAGATATCTTCAAGCACTAACAACAAGAATAAGCAAAACATATCTAAGAAATCACCAAATACTCAGAAAACTGGTAAATCTGTGAAAGATGGAAATAATTAATATAGGAGGGGCTATGGTAATATACATATGGTAGAACTTTGTATTGCTCTTAAAAAAATAAAGGATTTGTCATCTTTGAACCAGAGATTCTACTGCTAGATATGAATCCAAGGGAGGTGAAAGATAGACAGCAAGGCCCCATGCATACTAAAATATTCAATTTTTGTGGCAATAGAGATATTGAAACAGCTTAGTTACCCAATGGTTTTGAAAAGACAGCATAAATTATAGTATATGAATGTAATGGAATATAAGTGAGTTATAAGAAATTACAAATACAGAGCATTAAAAGTGAACTGATTTTTCTGCGTTTTTTTTAAAGCTAGTCTTTGTTACAAGTGATAGCTTGATGGATGAGGAGAAGGTGTTCAGAAATGAATTAATAATAAGTGAAATAATTTAAAAATGAAAGACATCAATAAAAAATAAAAAAATAAAATACCAAATAAAATCAAATAAATACTAATTTCTCCTTTTTTTGTAGATGAGTCAATTCTGTTCTAGCTCTGGCACCTTCTACCTGTATGATCTTGAACAAGCCAATTATTCTGTTTGGACTGAAGCTTAGGGAGATGGATGACTTGTCCAAGATTATACAGCTGATAAACATCTGAGATGGGTTGCAATCCCATATGCTTTAATTCCAAAGTCAATATTCTCTCCATTGAACTATGTGACCTTTCAAAAACCCATTTCATGTCCTAAATCTATGATCCTATGACACTCTAATCTAGTTTTTGCATATTAGGGGTAGAAACCTCTGTCTGAGAATGAGGTAGAGGGGTGGGGGAATGGAATATATTCTGAACGGGCTTAGGTTTCTCTTAGCAAATTCAAATACCTTCTTGCTTTAGTTGGAAATGCCTCCAAATAATAGTATTTTTCTTCCCTGGAATTTTCTTCCCTTCTAAGAGAGTCAAAAGAGCAGCTCTAAAGGACATAATAAAGGTGTGACTACACCATAAGCCTGGCAGGTTGTGTCAGAACAACCTGGGTGTGTCAGAAGTTTCTGGTCTCCAGATTGTCCTTTTATAAATTACCACTCCATTAAGCAAGAAAGAATCCTGCATCATGAAATAATGCATCTTCAAAAGTGTCTGGTTTATGACCTACAGGAGCTAACTCAAACAGCAGGATTTGGCCCTGAATTAATAAGCTGACCTTAAAACTTTCTATCACCAAAATCCATGTTCTTTCTTGCCCTGAGAATACAATTAATAAACTCCAAAAAGAAGCTGCAAATATAATGCTTGGCATAAATTATTGGAATATCCAAACCCATACAAGTTCATAAATTCATCCAGTTTTGCTTCATTCATCAAGTTCATAAATTCATCCAGTTTTTGTGAACAATGGAAAATAGTTTGGAGTAAATGCAATTTGTATTTCTGTTTCCACAATAGGTAAAATTAATTGCCATCAGCACACATAGAAGACTTCCAGTCAGGCATGAAATATAGCAAGAGATAAAATATTGGAATCATAGCTTCAACCTGAGGAATAATCATTATGATGGAGTAGCCTCTCTGCTGACAGATTGTCACAGTCTATTATCCATTATGGGGCAGTTCTTGGCAGCATTGTCCTTTAAATTGGGCAAGGAAGGCCGTACACAGTGTGACTTGAGGGGTGTTGAGAAGGTCCTTGCCTTGGAATTATCTATACCACCCTAATGTTACACAGTTGAAAATTCTCTCATTAGAAGTTAATTTCTTTTGGCTAAACAAATGATGCTTTCTTCAAAAATGCAAATGGCGCCAAGGTGACAATGTCTGCATTTGGTCTCCTGACACAGCAAAGACAGTGATCACTCACATCTGTGCCATTTCAGGATGATGCTCAAGAGCAGAGATCAACTGTGCTGATGAAAGGCAGGTCTAGCTCCAAACAGCAGCAGCAGCAGCAGATAGATAGCCGATGATTATTATTACCATGGTGTTCAGTTTCCCAGCTTGTGGGCTTTTTCTAGTACTTGAGAAATGAGTGTGGGATGCTTTGTAGAAGAGTTCTGCTAATGAAATCATGTGTTTGAAAGGCTTTTGCCTTTGCTTTCATTGTACCCTCCCTTACATTTCCTGCTATGTGAACTTGTCTGGGTATTGGGGCTCCACTCTGGGCCTTACCTGTGGCTCTAGGTGGATATGACTCCCTTGCAAACCGGATAAGAGAGCCCACTAGTTTCCCTGCACTGTCAAAGTGGGGAAGCCAGCCATTGTATTAGCTTCAGTGGAGTCTGTGATCACAAGCAGATAAAGTTCACAATTAATGCAGGATTTGTCGAAAGCTTTGACAGTTAGCCTATTAAATCACTAAATCTTAGTGTAAATTCATTTATCAAATCATTTTCCATATGTGCAGGGGAGGGGAGGGGAAGGGAGTGTATGAAGTATATGCATCGAACATAATTGGCCTTTTCAATTGCCTTCTTGACATCCTTGTCAAGAGTTGACCCTAAGGAGGCAGCTAAGTGGCTCAGTGTTTAGCAAGCCAGGCATGGAGACAGATTATCTTGGATTCAAATTTGGTCTCAGATACTTCTTAGCTATGTGCCCCTATGTTGTCTAGAGTTTACCACTCTTCCACCTTGGAATTGATACCTATTACCAATTCTAATGTAAGGGTTTAAAAAAAAGAGTTGTTCCTACCTCTTATTTAGATGGGATAGGGATGTGGACACATTGGTATGATATCACAGTTCCAGAAGTAATTGTTTTCTTGCATAGCTATCATCAATTATTACAATATGCTATCTGATTAGTTCTTTTGCTTATTTATAGATTCTGGTCTGTTCTTTAGTCTCTTCCCAAAGACTCCTTTATGAAGATTTCCTTGATCTCTTCTTGCCCTTCTGCCACCATCCAGGAGTGATATCTTAGTCCTTGGAACTCTCATACTTCTTTATATCTTCTATAACCATTTAATTATCAGGGTTCACTCTACCACAATTTCCAGCAAAGGCAGAGATCCTATATTCAGCAAAGTATTGTTTATCTGCGTAGTACATATCTGATGTGGCCACTATTGAATAAATTGTGATTTGTGTATATCCTAGTTATTTAATGTCTTAATGGGAGGGGACAAGAATAGAGTAAGAGGAAAGATCTGAGGAACAAGATACTTTGGACCATGTGAATGGTCATCAGAAATAACTTTCTAATAAAGAAAGGCAATATTTCTCCAGTAACTTCTGACTTTGATACTTGATGAAGTTTAGAAAGTATAATCTTAAGCCTTACCCTCAAGGAAGAATTGAACAATAGACTGCTAATCATGGGGAAAGATGAATCTCTTATATAAAGCATGGAACCTTATATCCATGGGAGGCTAAATAAGCTAGTATATAGTTCTCTTAAACCCACTCTCTCTAATACTGAGGGAGAGGCACATAGGAGCATTAAGGTCTCAGTAAAGCTATTACTTCCTTGTGTTTGGGAACTCTTAAGTATCATTCCATCATAGTTTAAGAAGGGCTTATGATATTTAAAGGCAGCATGAAAAATCAATAGAGATCTAGCCTTGGAGTCAAGAAGACCTGGGGTCATTTCATGCCTCTGATATATGCTTACTGACTAATCCAGATAAGTAACTGCACCCCTCTAAGTCTCTAAATTGTAGATAACAAGTCATCCTACCCCAGTAGAGTAAGTTTTATCATTAGGAAGTTCTTTATGTCAGTAAAATCATAGGTCCAGTCCCATTTTGCCTGATACAATCCATTGATGTAGGTAATAATAATAATAACTAACACTTACATAGTGCTTACTATATACTAAATGCTTTACAATTATGAACTCATTTGATCCTGAACAATTCTGGTAACATCCCCATTTTATAAATGTATAAGTTGAGGTAAACAAAGATTAAATGACTTGCTCAGAGTCACACATTCAGTAAGTATCTGAGACTGAATTTGAACTTGGATCTTCCTAACTCCAAACATGGTTTTCTATCCATTGCATCACCTAGCTTTCCCACATGAGAAAATGGGAGACCAAAGAACATAAGTAAGCATAGGTTGTGGCTGGAATATAATAGATTTGTGGTTGGGGAGATAGACATTAGAAGTGAAAGAGATGAGTATTAGTGATGCTGAGGGCAGAAGCTCATCTCAAAGCAAGGAAATTGGGATTACCAGTTGAGGATCTGAAAGGGTCTGATGCAATACTGATTGTCCAAAACAGAGAGCCACTCAGAAACATAGCTATCTAGGAGGATTAATAGGAGATAGGAATAGAAGTTTAGAAATCAGAGGCTCACTACTAAGTGATCTCAGATCATAAGAGACTAAAAATTGACAGGGACTTTGGACAATCTCCTCCAACCAATATCTGAATAGGAATTCCCTCTACAACTTCTATAGCTAGTGTTTATCCGGTCTGTACTTGAAGATGTCCAGGGAAGATGACTCAAATAACAGGATGCAACCCTTTCTATTTTGAGACTTTTGTAAAAATGGAGATTTGAACCCCAGACTTCAATCCCCAGAAGTCCTTGGCACTTCCCAGAATTCCCTATAATTTCACCTGAGTGCGAGAACAAAATTTGTATTTAAACTGACTGTACCACCTACTTGATCTCTCTTCTGCTTCTAAGCACACTTGCTCTCTCTGCTTCTGTTTCTAAGCACACATGTGGCTCTCAAGATGTAGTAAGTGAATTGTGAATGGGCTAGTGCTCTAGGCACATGCTTTCTTATTTTGTATTTCTTTATCCTTGATTTCTAATAATCTTTTTTTCTTTCTTTTTTTTAAATTTTAAACATTATTTTATTTGGTAATTTCCAAACATTATTCACTGGAAACAAAGATCATTTTCTTTTCCTTCCCACCCCCCCCCTCCCACCACCTTTCCCTCTCCCATAGCTGATGCATGATTCCACTGGTTATCACATGTGTTCTTGACTCGAACCCATTTCCCTGTTGTTGGTATTTGCATTTAGAGTCTCTCCTCAGTCATGTTCCCTCAATCCCTATAGTCAAGCAGTTACTTTTCATCGGTGTTTTTACTCCCACAGTTTATCCTCTGCTTGTGGATAGTATTTTTTAGATCCCTGCAGATTGTTCAGGGACATTGCATTGCCACTAATGGATAAGTCCATCACCTTCGATTGTACCACAATGTATCAGTCTCTGTGAACAATGTTTTCCTGGTTCTGCTCCTCTCGCTCTGCATCACTTTCTGGATGTTGTTCCAGTCTCCATGGAATTCCTCTACTTTATTATTCCTTTTAGCACAATAGTATTCCATCACCAACATATACCACAATTTGTTCAGCCATTCCCCAATTGAAGGGCATCCCCTCATTTTCCAATTTTTGGCCACCACAAAGAGTGTAGCTATGAATATTCTTGTACAAGTCTTTTTCCTTATTATCGCTTTGGGGTACAAACCCAGCAGTGCTATAGCTGGATCAAAGGGCAGACATTCTTTTATCACCCTTTGGGCATAGTTCCAAATTGCCCTCCAGAATGGCTGGATCAATTCACAACTCCACCAGCAATGAATTAGTGTCCCCACTTTGCCACATCCCATCCAGCATTCATTACTTTCCATAGCTGTCATGTTAGCCAATCTACTAGGTGTGAGGTGATACCTCACAGTTGTTTTGATTTGCATCTCTCTGATTATAAGAGATTTAGAACACTTTTTCATGTGCTTATTAATAGTTTTGATTTCTTTGGCTGAGAACTACCTGTTCATGTCTTTGCCCTTGCCCATTTATTAATTGGAGAATGGCATGATTTTTTGTACAGTTGATTTAGTTCTTTGTGAATTTGAGTAATTAAACCTTTGTCAGAGGTTTTTATGAAGATTGTTCCCCAATTTGTGGCTACCCTTCTCATTTTGGTTACATTGGTTTTTTTTGTACAAAAACTTTTTAATTTGATGTATTCCAGATTATTTATTTTGCATTTTGTAACTCTTTCTAAGTCTTGCTTGGTTTAGAAGTCTTTCCCTTCCCAAAGGTCTGACATGTATGCTATTCTGTGTTCACCTAATTTTCTTATAGTTTCCTTCTTGATGTTCAAGTCATTCACCCATTTTGAATTTATCTTGGTGTAGGGTGTGAGGTGTTGATCTAAACCTAATCTTTCCCACACTGTCCTCCAATTTTCCCCAGCAGTTTTTATGAAATAATGGATTTTTGTCCCAAAAGCTGGGATCTTTGGGTTTGTCATATGCTGTCTTGCTGAGGTCGCTTGCCCCCAGTCTATTCCACTGATCCTCCTTTCTGTCTCTTAGCCAGTACCAAATTGTTTTGATGACCTCTGCTTTATAATATAGTCTGAGATCTGGGACTGCAAGGCCCCCCTCCTTTGTATTTTTTTTTTCATTATTTCCCTGGATATCCTTGATCTTTTGTTCTTCCAAATGAACTTTGTTATGGTTTTTTCTAAATCAGTAAAAAAAAATTTGGAAGTTCTATGGGTATGGCACTAAATAGATAGATGTGTTTGGGTAGGATGGTCATTTTTATTATGTTGGCTTGTCCTACCCATGAGCAGTTAATGTTCTTCCAATTGTTCAAGTCTAGTTTTAGTTGTGTGGAAAGTGTTTTGTAGTTGTGTTCATATAGATCCTGTGTTTGTCTCGGGAGATAGATTCCTAAGTATTTTATTTTGTCTAAGGTAATTTTGAATGGGATTTCTCTTTCTAGTTCTTGCTGCTGAGCTGTGTTGGAATTATATAGAAATGCCGATGACTTATGTGGGTTTATTTTGTATCCTGCAACTTTGCTAAAGTTGTTGATTATTTCAATTAGCTTTTTGGTTGAATCTCTAGGATTCTTTAAGTAGACCATCATGTCATCTGCAAAGAGCAATAATTTGGTCTCCTCCTTGCCTATTTTAATGCCTTCAATTTCTTTTTCTTCTCTAATTGCTACTGCTAGTGTTTCTAATACAATGTCAAATAATAGAGGTGATAATGGGCATCCTTGTTTCACTCCTGATCTTATTGGGAATGAATTTAGTTTATCCCCATTGCAGATGATATTAGCTGTTGGTTTTAGATATATACTGTTTATTATTTTTAGGAATGACCCTTCCATTCCTATGCTTTCTAGTGTTTTTAGTAGGAATGGGTGTTGTATTTTATCAAAGGCTTTTTCTGCATCTATTGAGATAATCATGTGGTTCTTGTTGGTTTGCTTGTTGATGTGGTCCATTATGTGGATAGTTTTCCTAATATTGAACCAGCCCTGCATCCCTGTTATAAATCCTACTTGATCATGGTGGATGACCCTTCTGATCACTTGCTGGAGTCTTTTTGCTAGTATCCTATTTAAGATTTTTGCATCTATATTCATTAGGGAGATTGGTCTATAATTTTCTTTCTCTGTTTTTGGCCTGCCTGGCTTTGGAATTAGTACCATGTTTGTGTCATAAAAGGAGTTTGGTAGAACTCCCTCTTTGCTTATTATGTCAAATAGTTTGTATGGTATTGGAGTTAGGTGTTCTTTGAATGTTTGATAGAATTCACTGGTGAATCTGTCAGACCCTGGGGATTTTTTCTTGGAAAGTTCTTTGATGGCTTGTTGGATTTCATTTTCTGATATGGGGTTATTTAAGAAATCTATTTCTTCTTCTGTTAGTCTAGGCAATTTATATTTTTGTAAATATTCATCCATATCACCTAGGTTGGTATATTTATTGCCATATAGTTGTGTAAAGTAGTTTTTGATGATTGCCTTAATTTCCTCTTCATTGAAGGTGAGATCCCCCTTTTCATCCTTGATGCTGTTAATTTGCCTTCCTTCTTTCCTTTTTTTAATTAGATTGACCAGTACTTTGTCTATTTTGTCTGTTTTTTTCAAAGTACCAGCTTCTAGTCTTGTTTATTACCTCAATAGTTCTGTCACTTTCAATTTTATTAATTTCTCCCTTTATTTTTAGGATCTCTAGTTTGGTTTTCTTCTGGGGGGGGTTAATTTGTTCGTTCGCAAGTTTTTTGATTTGCATTTCCAATTACTTGATCTCTGTCCTCCCTAATTTGTTAATATATGCACTCAGGGATATGAATTTTCTTCTAAGTACTGCCTTGGCTGCATCCCATAAGGTTTGAAAGGATGTCTTGCCGTTGTCATTTTCCTCAATGAAATTGTTAATTGTTTCTATGATTTCTTCTCTAACTATCTGATTTTGGAGTATCATCTTATTTAATTTCCAATTAATTTTTGATTTGGCTCTCCATGTACCCTTACCGATCAATATTTTTATTGCCTTGTGATCTGAAAAGGCTGCATTTATTATTTCTGCTTTTCTGTATTTGAGTGCCATGTTTCTGTGACCTAGTGTATGATCTATTTTTGTGAATGTGACATGTGGTGCTGAAACTAATGTGTATTCCTTTTTGTCCCTATTTATTTTTCTCCATATGTCTATTAACTCTAATTTTTCTAAGATTTCATTCACCTCTTTTACCTCTTTCTTGTTTATTTTTTGGTTTGATTTATCTAAATTTGATAGTGGTTGGTTCAAGTCTCCCACTAATATGGTTTTACTGTCTATTTCCTACTTCAATTCTCCTAGTTTCTGTATGAAAAATTTGGATGCTATACCATTTGGTGCATACATGTTGATTAGTGATATTTCCTCATTGTCTATACTCCCTTTTAACAGAATATATTTACCTTCCCTATCCCTTTTGATCAGGACTATTTTTGCTTTGGCTTTGTCTGATATCATGATTGCAACTCCTGCCTTCTTTCTCTCAGTTGAGGCCCAAAAGGTCTTACTCCAACCTTTAATTCTAACCTTGTGAGTGTCAACCCTCCTCATATGTGTTTCTTGAAGACAACATATGGTAGGGTTTTGGGTTCTAATCCAATCTGCTATTTGTCTACATTTTATGGGTGAGTTCATCCCATTCATGTTCAAAGTTATGATTGTCACTTGTGGATTTGCTGGCATTTTGATATCTTCCCCTAGTTCTGACCTTTCTTCTTTAGCTATCTCCTTTTGAACCAGAGATATAGTTTAGGTCAGTCCCCCTAGTCCCCTCCCTGGAGATGCTTCCCTTTCTAGCCCCTCCCTTTTTATGCTCCCTTCCCCTCCCCTCTCTTCTTCCCTCCCTTTTTATACTTCCTACCCCCTCCCCCTCCTTAATTTTCCTTTCTTTCTTGCCCTAATGGGTAAGATAGAATTCAGGATTCCACTGGATCTAGATGTTCTTCCCTCTCAGATTTGATTTCATTGAGAGTAAGGTTTAAGTAATTCTACTTCATGCTCTCTTCCTCTCCTTCTCATATGAGAGTTCTTCCCCTTGTGGAATTTAAAACAGTGAATCCCATAAACTGTAGTGCGTTAAAATTGTGGAAGATATAAATTGTGATAGATATAAGAGAGGGTGAGTAAATTTGACCTCAGAAAATGTGTTTCACTACAGTGTCTTGGTTTTTAAATCAATTATAAGGTGGTCGCCAGGGAAATATTCCCAATTATTCAAATACCCAAGTCAACTGGGTTTTATAGAGATTTTAAAATTAATAATATAATGAGTAATTAGAGAAAGAGAGAAAGAATAGGAAAGGATTAATTATGAAGGGTCTCAAGCCAATATGGCCTAGACCTGTGTCTTAAGAGAGAGAATCAGTCAGTCAGTCTTTTAACACTCACCACAAGTTCTGCCTAAACAAGGATTCTAGTGACACCAGGCCAGCTCCATCTCAGCTGACTTCACCAGAGAGCCTTCCAGTGAGACTTCCTTAGAGATTGTCCTCCAAGAGCTTCCCTTCTCCAGAGCCTCTCTCAAGAGATTCTTCTCAAGTGATCCTCATCAGAGATCCTCCAAAAGGATTTCCCCAAAAGGATCTCCCTTCAAGAGATTCTGCTTTTTCTTATATAGGGGTTTTTCTCCCATGTCACCTCCCCTAAGTCCCTACATGTACCAATCACTGTAGATGCTTTCCAAAGGACTGTCCATCTAAATTCCTGCTAAGTCGACCAATCTCCTCAGTAAGTCTGAACCAGTGAAAACACAGCTGAGTCAACTAATCTTATTAAGATAAAACTTGCCCAACCCTTTTAGGTACTACTTTTAGGTATCTCATTGTATCAATTCTAAAAACAGGCCTGGCTCAAAGAACTCCTTGCCTTATTATAAGCATGGGTCCAAGTACTTTCATTGTTCAGCAAGGAGTTTTTTTCCCCTAAAGCAGTCTTAAGTATGGGTGGAATAGAGGTCCTCCCATTTCTTATGCTGATGAGTTCTCACATCAAAATGGGGAATGTTTCTCAGTAGGGAATTTGTTCCAATTAAGAATTCCCTGATGGGGAAATTTTTAACATTCACAAGTCTGAGAGATTTCAAAATTTACACCCTCCCCTTCACATGTGTATCTTTATATGGGAAAGATTATTCTATTAAGTCCCCCCTATTTCTTGAAGTAAATCTTAGTGTTATCGACGGTTCCCCACTTCCCTTTTCCTTTCTTTTCCCCCACTTTCCCCAAATCTTCTTAATGCCCCAATCCTTCCCTATGCATGTTTCTTCTAACTACTCTCATGATGCATACAATTTTTGAGAGTTACACAGAACATTTTCCCCGCATATTAAAATATATAATTTGATGTAAATGTAGTCCTTATAGAAGAGAGTTTGACTTAAAGAAAAAGATAAGATTTATCTCCTTTTCCCTTTCTTTCATATTTACCTTTTCATGTTTCTCTTGCTTTCTGTGCTTGGATATTGAACTTTCCACAGAGCTCTGGTCTTTTCTTAGCAAATGCTTGGAAATCTATTTTGTTGAATGCCTATACCTTCCCCTGGAAGTATATAGTCAGTTTTGCTGGGTAGTTGATTCTTGGTTGGAGACCCAACTCTCTTGCCTTTCTAAATAGCGTGTTCCATGCTTTGCGGTCTCTTAGTGTGTTAGCTGCTAAGTCATGTGTGATCATTATAGGAGCCCCCTTATATCTGAAGCTCCTCTTCTTGGCTTCTTGTAGGATTTTCACCTTTTCTTGGAATCTCTTGAATTTGGCAATTACGTTCCTAGAGGTTGTCTTTTGGGGATTTAGTATAGAGGGTGTTCTATGAACCCTTTCTATTTCTATTTTTCCCCCTTGCTCCAGAACGTGTGGGCAATTTTCTTTTATAATCTCCTGTAGAATAATATCAAGTTTATTGTTTATCTGTGATTTTTCTGGGAGACTGATAATTCAGAGGTAGTCTCTTCTTCCTCTGTTTTCCAAGTCTGTGACCTTTTCAGTGAGATATTTTATGTTTTCTTCTAATTCATTAATTTTTTGGGTTTGCTTTATTGATTCTTGCTGTTTTATGATCTCACTTTCTTCGAGTTGCTTAATTCTGGTCATTAAGGACTGGTTTTGCTTTTCAGCTTTGTCTGACCTTCTATTGGATGCTTCGAGCTCTTTTTCCAATTGAGCAGTCTTATCTGTCAGACTGCTGATCTCTTTCTCCCATTTTTCTTTCCAGGTTTCCATCTTTTGGATAAGTTCCAGTTTGAGATCTTCCAGAGCTTGTTGATAGTTTCCATTTTGGGAGGCATGTTCTGATTTTTTTTTGGATTTAATCCTCATTCTCTTCTTTTCCTTTGGTATTTCCACCATAAAAGTTTTCAATAGTCACCTTTTTCCCTTTCTTCCTGGAGGCTTGATTTTGGGCCATGTGAGCCATCTCTTTGGTGGTTTTATTCCCCTTTCCTTTTTGATCTGGGGTCTGGGTGATATGGGCGGGTTTTCTGTGAACTTAGGTTTTTTCAGACTAATTCTTCCCAGCCTCCCAGGTTTCTTAGAGCGCTGGGCCCCTGATCACAGCCAAACTGCCCAGGTGTTCAGCTCTGCCCAGATAATCAGCACGTGGTCCGCCCCTGTTGTTTAGCTCCGCCCCGAGTACGGCTCCCTGGGCCCCCTGTGCTCAGCGCCAGATTCTCCTGTGAAACCACCTTGAGACGTTTTTCCTGGCAGTCCCCAAATCCCAAGGACCCTGGAGTGCCCCCCCCTCAGACAGAGATGTTCCCCACTCACTCGCTGTCCCAGTGCGAGCTCCAGTAGCTCACTCTGTTTTGGTGGGGGATGTGGGGGAGGGGGAAGGGTGGCTCAGTTCACATTTTTGTGCAAGCTTTTCCTCCTTCTTATTATAGTATAGAAATGTTCAAACCCCACGTACCTTCACCTGTGTGGGGTACTGGGGAGTACTGGGGAGTCCTTCTGTTCCTCCAAAGGTGATTTTTATGCTCCTTTGATGTAGTCTATTTCGTTCGGTGCCGGGAAGAGAAAGCGTGTGGCGTCTAGATTGTAGCCATGATTACCCGGAAGTCTCTAATAATCTTTATTAAACCTTTAAAAATATAATACTTTTAGTAGAGAAACTAATTTAACTGTTATACTTTGTTTCTTTGGATGGTTTCTTAACAGTTAAAAAACAGCTATCATGTTCCTCCTGTCTTTTCTTCTCTAAGTTAAACACTCCAGTTACTTTGACTGATTTTTACAGAAAATGGTCTCTAGTTATCTCACTCTCTTGATTGTCCTCTTCTGCATGTTCTCTAATTTTTCAATTCCCTTCCAAAGACGCAGTGCTCAGAACTAAGTATAATATTCTGATAAGCCTTAAGCATGACATAGTACAATGATGCCATCATCTCCCTGTTTTGGATACTATGCTTCTCTCAGTGAAGTCCCAGCTTTGCCTTAATTGTTTTTGTGCATCTATGTGTGTATGGACATACATACATTTATATATACACATTTCAGTTTATATCAAGGGAAATATGATTCTTAAATATGGGGATGGTAAATGGACATCATATGCTTTATTGAGAGAGATAGAGTCTAGAACAGGGAAGTGGTGACTACTTTGCCATGGTTAAAACTCACTAGAGTGTTACACTTAGTTCTGGGCACTATATATAATATAATAAATATGGTATATAATATAATGTAACACACGTATAAATATGTATGTATATAAATTGTTTTTGTTGTCTATAGTAATCTTTGGCAACATTAGCTCATTCTTGCTTAAGTAAAGACTCAAGATATTATCATTAAGAGCTTTGCTACTCCAGAATCACACTTTTAGAGTTGGAAAGTACTTCAAAAGCAATCTCACCTGTCTGAGTCATTCATCTTTGTTTACCTGTGTTTGCTTTCATCTTCTATTCATATCTTTTAAAAAACCAAATTGGTCAATGATATCTTTATATACAACACATTCTTTTATTTATACATGCATACACATATAATATAAATACATACTCTTAGACTGCTTTTTTACTTTATAAGAATCATTTATGCATATATATTCAGAATTTCATTTTTGAAAGTTTCCCATACTTCTTAGAGCAACTTCCTCTGTATAATTTTAGGCCATGGGATCTCATTTATTTTTTCTGAAACTCTGATACATAGCATTTCTTTCTGTAATATCTCACTTTTTTCCACTTCTCTAGCAAAAATTCAGGGATGGAGTGGTCACCTCCTCCTAGTTTCACATCCTTCTCCTTCATTAATCACTTGTATTCAGAATCACAGAATTTGAGAACTGGAAGAAATGGTGGTGTCCAGCTAGTCTAGTGCATTCATGAAAAGAATCCTCACTGTCTCTTTTTGGTCCGAATCAGAAGGTTAGAGGGGTAGGCTATTTAATTAACCGGATGCCACCTAGCACAGAGCAGAACTCTAAAGGGAAGGGATTTAAGGACAGAGTGGTTTTGATAGGAAAGAAAAGATAATGAAAGATCCCAATGCATGGTGGCCATTTATTCAATCAACTTTTATCAAGCTTACCATGAATGAAAGCACTGTGCTAAGATCCTATAGGGGTTTGGTACCAAAAAAAAAAAAGAGACAATCCCTGTTCTCAATGAGCTTGCTATTAAGTATGAAAGAAAATGTATATAAATAAATACATGCTAGTTGGGGATGGACATTCCAGGAAAGGGGGGGGGAGGAGAAGGAGAGAGGAAGGGAGGGAGAGAGATAGATGGAGAAGTAGAGAGAGAGAGAGACAGAGAGACCGAGAGAGAGTACAAGAAGGAAGGGAGGTAGAGGGACAGAGACAGATAAACAGAGAAGGCAGACAGAAAGATACAGAGACACAGAGACAGATAGAAGCAGAGATAGAGAAAGAAACAGACACAGAGAGAAAGAGATAAAGGGGAGGGAGGGGAAGGGGGTATAGGGAAGAGAAGAGAAAATAGGGAAGAAAGATCAGATTCATATTGCAGAGGCCTTGAATTCCAGAGTGAGTAGTTGAGGTAGGGAACAACTGGGGGAATTGGGGACTAGCAGCAGCAAAAATACTTCAGAGGATACAGGGTCACCAAAAGGGAATCTGGCTTTTCTGAATAGCAATGCTGTCTATTACAGAGTTTTACTTAAGGATACTACCCAGGGATATCAGAGACCCTGATATAGGCCTATGGGATTGGCCTTAGGAGCTCTGTGCCTTTTGAAGAACTGTGTTCTGCATGGCGTGCAGTAAGGAATAAGGTATATAGTACTGCAAATTGACCTTGAAATTGGATGAGATTTTTCATCTAGTTCACCCCAAGGTAATCACTTTATGGAAACCCTTCTTCCCAGTATGAACTTCAGTGCAATCTGCAGGTTCTGCTGAATTCTATTTGGAAAAGTCTGCTCTAGAATTATAATCATCAGTTTTTCAATCAGCTAACCTCCTATAGCACCTCAAAGAGCTCAGACTGCCTCATTGCAATTCCCTTTTCCTTTTCCTTTGTTCTCTGCATTCTGCATCAGAGTAAAAACTTCATTTCCCTATCCTATTGCCAAAGGCTGCTGGTATATAACAAAACAGAATCTCAATATCAAACAATGAAAAAGAAAACAAAGGAAAAATTAGCAAAGGATTTTCCTAGGGGTCTCATTGTCTTGGGTGAACATGCTCCTTTGTTTTAATAGAAATACAGATTCTAGGGTACCAATAATTACAAAAATCTCTTTCTGTATTAATATTGCTCTGATTAAGCATAACATGGAAGCCATCAGAAAAAAAGGCTCTCCTGCCCATGGTACTGAGGTAGAATTCTTAGTCTGAGAGGTGGTACAGAGGGAAGGACCTGGATTTGGGGCCAAGAAGACACAATTTAGGATCTTAGCTCAACCTCTCTAGGCCTCAGTTTCATTCATTTGTAAAATGAGGAGATTGAGCACAATTATCCCTAAGGTCCCTTTCTACCCTCTAGCTAATTATCTAAGACTTGATGAAGTCCCTGCTACTTATGGAATAAATACTGGACTCTTCACACTCCCATTTGATTTGGTCCCAGTCTTTACAGGTGATTGATATGTGGGAAAAGGCCCAGATTGGAAGACAGGAGACTTAGGCTCTAGACCTAGTCCTGCCACCAGATGGCCTTGGATAAGTCCTGTCCTTTCTCTAGCCTTTAATTTCCCTCACCTATAAAATATAGGGATTGAACTAGTTAGTCTTCAAGGTCCCATCCAACAATATGCGTTGCTACAGCTAACTTTGCAAATTCTCACCCACCACTTTCTAATACATTCAAAATGCTCTGAGTAAACTAAAATCCTCATTTCATCCCATATGTATTCTGTGCTTTCCTGCTGGAGACTTTGATCATGTCATACTCACCATCTGAAAAGCTCTTCCAAGTATCTACTGAAATATTACTCATTCTTTAAGACCTAGTCCCAATCTTTAATGAAGTCTTTCCTGATCCTCTCAGTGAGAAATAATTTAACCTTTAGTCCAGAAATAGAACTTTATATCTCTCATACTTTGATATTGCAAAAAACATGGATCTGTGATCTTCAACAACACAAATCACAGACCTCCCATGCCTGCCTCTCCTATATGACTCTCATCCAAGTCCTTTCATTGGTTATAGGACCTACATGGGATCCATACGATGTACTGGCGACTTTTCTGGCATTACTTTTTGCTACCCAAAGTTACCAGTGGAGCATGGGTGCTGGTAATTATCCGTCTTTCATCCTATATAACCAGCCTATCTTCCCCCACCCCCTCCCGCCCCATAAAATCATAGGATTTTTGAGTTTGAAGGGAATTGAACATTTATTTACCAGTCTAACTCATAGCCATTAAATTGTAGCCCAACTGAGAAATGGCCATCCTGTCTCTTCCTGAAGATCTCCACTGAAGGTCTTTCAATAATACATTCCTTTGGCAACTTCCTTTAGTTGCATGTGTTCTTCTACACATAATTATTTGTGTGTGTCAAAACCCCTCTGCTTAGCTCTCTGAGGTTAAGGCAGGGAACACATAATTTATCATTATCATTATATCTCCAGGGCCTGTCACAACATTCATAAAACTGGAGGTGCTTAATAACTATTTATTGAACAGTATTGAATGGATGCTAGATATTCATGAACAAAAATGAATTCTTTCTTCTAGTTCCAAATATTGCTAATATAGATGTTTTAGGCACAGAGTAGAAAGATCATTGGACAGTAAGGAAACCTGGGACCTGGGACCTGGAACCATGCCCCTGCTCTGAGGCCAGCTCACTATGTGACTTTGGGCAAGTAATTTAACCTCTATATGACTTGGTTTTAACATCTGTAAAATGAAACTATTGCACAGGGTGCACTTGCTATCAATATCACAGAATTGTTGAGTATAAAAAGATAATGTAGGAGGAGAATCTAATTTGCCACCACAGAGAATTAGATGAATGAAAGTAGTTTATATCAACATCTCCATCATCATTGTTACCATTGTCCTCCTCCTCCTCATTCTCTTCAACCCACTCTTTTCAGGTTTCTTTCAGCTCTAAAATCTAATGATTTAAGGAGAGTAGAATTTTTCATTAGGTCACAAAATTCCCAGACTACTGCAAACCTACAAATTATCTCTGGGTTTCTGAACAGACCATAGTGTGCATGATTGAGTAGGTCTATTTATTTACCAGTCTAACTCATAGCCATTAAATTGTAGCCCAACTGAGAAATGGCCATCCTGTCTCTTCCTGAAGATCTCCACTGAAGGTCTACATATAAACATATAATACATATATTATATATACATATAATACATATATAATCTACATGTAAAATTTTATTGGAAAGAAATTATTTTTTTCTTCCTTAAGCATAAAAAGGCACCTTCTTTCATGATTCTTCCTCAACTCTCCCAAGAATGTGAAATATTGAAGGTAGGATTAATTTTTTTTCCTTTTTTTTGGTGTGGGATTTTTTTTTTTTGTGGTTGCTAAGTTGTGTCTGACTCTTTGTGACCTCATAGGAACCATAGCTATCCATTGGGTTTTCTTGGCAAGGATACTAGAGTGGTCTGCCATTTCTTGCCAGGCAATCAGAAATCAAATTATTTGTCCATAGCAAGTTACCCATAGCAAGAGGTTAAGTTACTTGATAGAAAGCTTGGAAATGTTTGAGGCAATATTTGAACTGTGGAAAGGAAACTAGAACAAGTTCTGGACTTTCTGCCATTGTGTTGGAATAAGCAACAGGGGGAATATTAGAGAGAGAAGGAAGTGACAAGACTAACAGTTGGAGGGGGAAGGGACAACTGGGAGTGGTAGTTGGTCTTGTGACTAGGGCACTTCCTTCCTGGCATTGGAAGTGGGAGAAGCTTTGGCTTCCCAGTCTGGATAGGGGCTTCTATTTTCTTCAGCCCAAAGAGACAGGCCCAATCAGCTCTTAAAATCAGAACTTTTCTTGTTGCTTGCTGTCTACTGCTAAAAATCTAAAATTAAGAAAACTAGCACAGATATAGTGTAGACAGAAATAAGAGAAACGCTCCACCAGCCTGTGAGGCCTGGCCTCAGCTCCAAAGCTGAGAAAGACTCCAACCTTATTTAGGAACATACTTCTGCCCTTTTCCCTGATACCTCCCAATCTGAACTGGTTATTAAAATTTAACTTATTTGAATATCATAGTCAGATAAGTGGACTATCTTTTCTGGGGCATAGAGGGAGTTGAAACTCAGTTTAGTTATCGGACCCCTACTGGGAGACCAAATTCTAGGGAAAGGATTGTCCCTCAGGAGGGTCCATGTTTACCTGCTCTGGGGCAACTTCAGTAGCAATCCAGTGAGAAGACATCCCCGCAGGCTATCATAAGTGGCTCATTTCTTGGACATCCCATTTTGTTAAAAATATAGCCTCTTGGCAGGGGTCATCTCTCTCCTTTGCCTCACTGGTAGCCATATTCCCTCTCACCCTTCAACTCTTCCATTCCCTGCTACAAACCTTCCATATCCCCTGATTTTTCAACCTCCCATCTTTCCTTAAATATTGCAGAACTCAGGTTTTCCTGACTCATGGCCCAGCACTCTTTCTACTGAGTCACTTAGATCTTTCTAGGCATATAGAAATTAAGTGACTTGCCCTAGATTACATAGCTAACAATTTGTCTGAGGTTAGATTTAAACTCAGATCTTCCTGACTCCAGGTCTAGGACTCTTGAGCTTAACTAAGCCATAGCTACTTCAGGTTCTACATAATAGTCATTTAATAAATGCTGGTTGAATAAATGAGAAATTCTTTATAAATAAAAGCAGTGTCTTTGTAAACAGGATTACTATTATTGGGAAGATCAAGATCTGTAGAAAGAAGGGAGATACAGAAAATCATTAAGGATTCCTTTTCTTGGAATATAGAGCTAATAGTAGAGAATGGATTCCCTGTCAATAAATGGAAAACAGTCTTCACTTCAATTTTCTAAATATCTAAATATCTCTTTCTTCTCTCCTTTGCCTTATAAGTTGCCTGCCATGATAAGTACTGAGAAACAGAACCTTTCATGGAGATTTTTATGATTTATCTCTCATCCAACAAAGTCTCATTTTCCATGTTTCCTTTCTGCATGAAACAAACAGTAAGCCAAGTTGTCATACTATAGAATGAAATTAAAAGTTGATTATTCCTATGAACTATGGATTTGCTTCCATGGCTAAACCAGATAATTCCCAACAAAACAGATTCTTTTTTTTTTATTTTTTTTTTAATATATTTTATTTGATCATTTCCAAGCATTATTCGTTAAAGACATAGATCATTTTCTTTTCCTCCCCCCCACCTCCCATAGCCGACGCGTAAGTCCACTGGGCATTAGATGTTTTCTTGATTTGAACCCAGTGCTTTGTTGATAGTATTTGCATTAGAGTGTTCATTTAAAGTCTATCCTCTGTCATGTCCCCTCAACCTCTGTATTCAGGCAGTTGCTTTTTCTCGGTGTTTCCACTCCCATAGTTTATCCTTTGCTTATGAATGGTGTTTTTTTTTTTCTCCTGGATCCCTGAAAGTTGTTCAGGGACATTACACCGCCCCTAATGGAGAAGTCCATTACGTTCGATTATACCACAGTGTATTAGTCTCTGTGTACAATGTTCTCCTGGTTCTGCTCCTCTCGCTCTGCATCACTTCCTGGAGGTTGTTCCAGTCTCCATGGAACTTCTCCACTTTATTATTCCTTTGAGCACAATAGTATTCCATCACCAACATATACCACAGTTTGTTCAGCCATTCCCCAATTGATGGGCATCCCCTCGTTTTCCAGTTTTGGGCCACCACAAAGAGCGCAGCTATGAATATTTTTGTACAAGTCTTTGTGTCCATTATCTCTTTGGGGTACAGACCCAGCAGTGCTATGGCTGGGTCAAAGGGTAGATATTCTTTTGTCGCCCTTTGGGCATAGTTCCAAATTGCCCTCCAGAATGGTTGGATCAGTTCACAACTCCACCAGCAATGAATTAATGTCCCTACTTTGCCACATCCCCTCCAGCATTCATTACTTTCCTTTGCTGTTATGTTAGCCAATCTGCTAGGTGTGAGGTGATACCTCAGAGTTGTTTTGATTTGCATCTCTCTGATTATAAGAGATGTAGAACACTTCTTCATGTGCTTGTTAATAGTTTTGATTTCTTTATCTGAGAACTGCCTATCCATTTCCCTTGCCCATTTATCAATTGGAGAATGGCTTGATTTTTTGTACAATTGATTTAGCTCATTATAAATATGAGTAATTAAACCTTTGTCAGAGGTTTCTATGAAGATTTTTTCCCAATTTGTTGTTTCCCTTCTGATTTTAGTTATATTGGTTTTGTTTGTACAAAAGCTTTTTAGTTTGATGTAGTCAAAATTATTTATTTTACATTTTGTGATTCTTTCTATATCTTGCTTGGTTTTAAAGCCTTTCCCCTCCCAAAGGTCTGACATGTATACTATTCTGTGTTTACCCAATTTACTTATGGTTTCCTTCTTTATGTTTAAGTCACTCACCCATTTTGAATTTATCTTGGTGTAGGGTGTGAGGTGTTGATCTATTCCTAGTCTCTCCCACACTGTCTTCCAATTTTCCCAGCAGTTTTTATCGAATAGTGGATTTTTGTCCCAAAAGCTGGGATCTTTGGGTTTATCGTATACTGTCTTGCTGAGGTCGTTTTCCCCCAGTCTGTTCCACTGATCTTCCTTTCTGTTTCTTAGCCAGTACCAAATTGTTTTGATGACTGCTGCTTTGTAATATAGTTTGAGGTCTGGGACTGCAAGGCCCCCATCATATGTGTTTTTTTTTCATTATTTCCCTGGATATCCTTGATCTTTTGTTCTTCCAAATGAACTTTGTTATGGTTTATTCTAAATCAGTGAAGAAGTATTTTGGTAGTTCAATGGGTATGGCACTAAATAGATAAATAAGTTTGGGTAGGATGGTCATTTTTATTATATTGGCTCGTCCTATCCATGAGCAGTTAATGTTTTTCCAATTGTTCAAGTCTAGTTTTAGTTGTGTGGCGAGTGTTTTGTAGTTGTGTTCATATAGTTCCTGTGTTTGTCTTGGGAGATAGATTCCTAGGTATTTTATTTTGTCTAAGGTGATTTTGAATGGGATTTCTCTTTCTAGTTCTTGCTGCTGAGCTGTGTTGGAGATATATAGAAAAGCTGATGATTTATGTGGGTTTATTTTGTATCCTGCAACTTTGCTAAAGTTGTTGATTATTTCAATTAGCTTTTTGGTTGAATCTCTAGGATTCTTTAAGTAGACCATCATGTCATCCGCAAAGAGTGATAACTTGGTCTCCTCCTTGCCTATTCTGATGCCTTCAATTTCTTTATCTTCTCTAATTGCTACTGCTAGTGTTTCTAGTACAATGTCAAATAGTAGAGGTGATAATGGGCATCCTTGTTTCACTCCTGATCTTATTGGGAATGCATCTAGTTTATCCCCATTGCAGATGATATTAGCTGTTGGTTTTAGATATATACTGTTTATTATTTTTAGGAATGACCCTTCTATTCCTATGCTTTCTAGTGTTTTTAATAGGAATGGGTGTTGTATTTTATCAAAGGCTTTTTCTGCATCTATTGAGATAATCATGTGGTTCTTGCTAGTTTGCTTGTTGATGTGGTCAATTATGTGGATGGTTTTCCTAATGTTGAACCAGCCCTGCATCCCTGGTATGAATCCTACTTGATCATGGTGAATGATCCTTCTGATCACTTGCTGGAGTCTTTTTGCTAGTATCCTATTTAAAATTTTTGCATCTATATTCATTAGGGAGATTGGTCTATAGTTTTCTTTCTCTGTTTTTGACCTGCCTGGTTTTGGAATCAGTACCATGTTTGTGTCGTAAAAGGAGTTTGGTAGAACTCCCTCTTTGCTTATTATGTCAAATAGTTTGTATAGTATTGGGGTTAGCTGTTCTCTGAATGTTTGATAGAATTCACAGGTGAATCCATCAGGCCCTGGGGATTTTTTCTTAGGAAGTTCTTTGATGGCTTGATGGATTTCAATTTCTGATATGGGATTATTTAAGAATTCTATTTCCTCTTCTGTTAGTCTAGGCAGTTTGTATTTTTGTATATATTCATCCATTTCTCCTAAATTGGTGTATTTATTGCCATATAATTGGGCAAAGTAATTTCTAATGATTGCCTTAATTTCCTCCTCATTGGAGGTGCTGTCCCCCTTTTCATCTTTAATGCTGTGAATTTGCTTTTCTTCCTTCCTTTTTTTAATTAGATTGACCAGTACTTTGTCTATTTTGTTTGTTTTTTCAAAGTACCAGCTTCTTGTCTTATTTATTAAATCAATAGTTCTATCACTTTCGATTTTATTAATTTCTCCCTTAATTTTTAGGATTTCTAATTTGGTTTTCTGCTGGGGGTTTTTAATTTGATCGCTTTCGAGTTTTTTCAATTGCATTTCCAATTGATTGATTTCTGCTCTCCCTTGTTTGTTAATATGAGCTTTCAGGGATATGAATTTGCCTCTGATTACCGCTTTGGCTGCATCCCAAAAGGTTTGAAAGGATGTTTCGCCATTGTCATTTTCCTTGATGAAATTATTAATTGTTTCTATGATTTCTTCTTTAGCTAAACGGTTTTGGAGTATCATATTGTTTAATTTCCAATTGGTTTTAGATTTGGTTTTCCATGTACCATTACTAATCATTATTTTTATTGCCTTGTGATCTGAGAAGGCTGCATTCATTATTTCTGCTTTTTTGCATTTGTGTGCTATGTTTCTGTGACCTAATGTATGGTCAATTTTTGTGAATGTGCCATGTGGTGCTGAGAAGAAGGTGTATTCCTTTTTATCCCTATTTATTTTTCTCCATATGTCTATTAATTCTAATTTTTCTAAGATTTCATTCACTTCTTTTACCTCTTTCTTATTTATTTTTTGATTTGATTTATCTAAATTTGATAATGGTTGGTTTAAGTCTCCCACTAGTATGGTTTTATTGTCTATTTCTTCCTTCAATTCTCCTAGTTTCTCCATTAGAAATTTGGGTGCTATATTATTTGGTGCATACATGTTGATTAATGATATTTCCTCATTGTCTAGAGTCCCTTTTAACAAAATATAATTACCTTCCCTATCCCTTTTGATCAGGTCTATTTTTGCATTGGCTTTATCAGATATCATGATTACCACTCCTGCCTTCTTTCTATCAGTTGAGGCCCAGAAGGTCTTACTCCATCCTTTAATTCTGACCTTGTGGGTGTCAACCCGCCTCATGTGTGTTTCTTGAAGACAACATATGGTAGGGTTTTGGATTCTAATCCATTCAGCTATTCGTCTACGTTTTATGGGTGAGTTCATCCCATTCACGTTCAAAGTTATGATTGTCATTTGTGGACTCCCTGGCATTTTGATTGCCTTCCCTAATTCTAACCTTTTCTTCTTCGGCTCTACCTTTTAGTCCAGTGATTTACTTTGAATCAGTCCCCCTTGTCCCCTCCCTTGATGTTTCCCTTTTTAGTCCCTCCCTTTTTGTTCCCTCCCCCTCCCCCCTCTCTTTCCCTCCCTTTTTGTTCTCCCTCTCCCCCTCCCCCCCTTGGTTTTCCCTTCTCCTTACCCTTGTTGGGTAAGATAGAATTCAAGATCCCAATGGATCTGGATGTTTTTCCCTCTCCCTGAGATTGAGGTTTAAGTGAACCCCCCCCCTCTTCCTCTCCTTCTTATAGGAGTTTTCTTCCCCTCCCCTTCCCCTGTGAATCTTTGTGTGAGAACCATTATTCTATTTGGTCTTTCTTTACCCCCTATTTATACATTACATTTTCCCCACATATTAGTATACATAGGTTGATATAAATGTAGTCCTTATAGAAGAGAGTTTGAGTAAAAGAAGATAACATTTTTCCCCTTTCCTTAATATTTACCTTTTCAGGTATTCCTTGCTCTTTGATTTTCGGTATCAAACTTTCCACAGAGCTCTGGTCTTTTCTTTGCAAAAAGTTGGAAGTCTTCTATTTTGTTGAATGCCCATACTTTCCCTTGGAAGTATATAGTCAGTTTTGCTGGGTAGCTGATTCTTGGTTGGAGACCCAGCTCTCTTGCCTTTCTGAAGATCATGTTCCATGCCTTACGATCATTCAGCGTAGAACTTGCAAGGTCTTGTGTGACCCTGATTGGTATTCCTTTATATCTAAATTGTCTTTTTCTGGCTTCCTGTAGGATTTTTTCTTTTGTTTGATAGCTTTGGAATTTGGCAATTACATTCCTGGGAGTTGTCTTTTGGGGGTTTAGTGTAGAAGGTGTTCTGTGAGCTCTGTCAGTGGATGTATTGCCCCCTTGTTCTAGAATCTCTGGGCAATTTTCTTTGATTATATCTTGTATCACCATGTCCAGTTTGGTGTTTATTTCTGGCTTTTCTGGGAGTCCAATTATTCTTAAATTTTCTCTTCTCCCCCTGTTTTCCAGATCTATCACCTTGTCGGTGAGATATTTTATGTTCTCTTCTAATTTCTTGGTGTTTTGGCTTTGCTTTATTAGTTCTTGCTTTAAAGCCTGGTTTTCTTTTACAGTTTGGTCAAACTGGTTTTGTAAATGCGTGAATTTCTTTTGCATCATTTCCCACTTTTCCTCCCAGAGGGCTTCCATCTTTTTGGTCCTTTCTGATTCAAATTCTTCATGGGTTTGTGGAGAGTTTCTATTTCCTTTGGAAGGTTTTGGAGAATTTTCTTGTATATCTTCTTCTATCTGCTCTGTATTTTGTATTTTGGCTCCATAGAATGTGTCCAGAGTCGCCCCTTTCTTCTTATTTTTCTTGGTATTTTGGGGCTTCTGTGCTTCTGTGGAGTTTGTCATCTCTGAACGTGGAGGATTGGCTTTTCTTGTCTTTGTCTGGTGATCAGAGGCTTTAGTCCTGGGCAGATGTTGGTTCTATGAGCGTTCCCTGGGTTAAACTGAATATGCCTCACTGGAACTGGAATGGAAGGGTCGGACCACGAGGCCACACTCTCCCCCTGGCTCGATTTCCGGAAGTTGCCTTCAGAATCCCTGGCCGTGAGGCTGTTTCGTCGGCCTGTGGGGGGATGGGCTGCCGCTTCCCCAAGCTCCGAGAGCACAGACTTTCACTGAGACTTGGATAGCAGGATCCAGCCCGTGAGGCTGTCTTGCCCGCCCTGAGGGTTGCTGTTGTTTTGACCAGCTCTCTGCAGAGGAGGCCCCAGGCAGTAACTTTCACCCGGACCAACCGACTGGCTCTTTGCAGCGGAAGCCCCAGGCAGTAACTTTCACCCGGACTGGGACTTGGGTAGAAGACCCTGAGGGTTGTTGTTCCTCAGACCCTGCTCTCTGAGCCCGGCGCGGCTGCCGCTTCCGGGAGCCTTGGACTCTGCGCTCCTACCCCTGAGGTCCGAGGGATCTCGGGTTCTGGCTTTTAAGGGGAGCCGTACCTTTTGAACCGGGTCCAGGTCCAGGAGGAGGGTTCCCAGGGTCTGTGCTGTTGATCGTTTTGAATTTCGGCGCCTTAGGAGCTTCTAGTTTGAGATTGGTCGGGAAGGGTTTTCCGGAGATCTGAACTTCAGCTTTCTCTAAGCCGCCATCTTAACCGGAAGTCTCCAACAAAACAGATTCTTAATGATAGGAAAATACTCTAATACTGACTTGTCCTCCTATTTTTTGGTTAACTCTATCTTGTACAAACTGTGTTCCTCAGGGGAAAATATTCTCTATAGTTTTGACTCTGTTATGATCTTGCTATGGATCTTTGGAAAATCTATTTCACCTTTCTGGACCTTAGTAGGGATTGTATCAGATGAACTTAAAATCAGAGGACTTCAGTTTGAATCCTGACTCTGCCACCTGATCAACCACGGTCAAGTCACCTAACTTTTGGTCTTAGTTTCTCATCTTTAAAATGAGGAGCCAGATTAGATAATCTCCAATATCTGTAAAACTGTACCTATAATCTCCAAGGTCACTTTCTGCTGCAATATTCTATAAAGCTAAAACATTTCATTGGATCATACATTTCAAACTGACTCTTGTTCTTCTACATAACTTCTGAAGTGTGTTTTGTTATATGCATGATTGATTTTGTGATAATTCAGTTCTAGATAATATGTATATTATGGGCTATCCAACATTGTTTTCAAAGGTGGGTGACTGGTTTTATAAACCATATTGCTGTGTCTTGTTACATCACTTTCTTTTACTAAGGTGGCATTGTGGGTATGAATGACAGAAAAGATAATGTGAGTTCACATTCAACCTCAGACATTCAGTCTTACTAGCTATGTGATCCTGGGCAAAGCAATGTAACCCTGTTTGCCTCAGTTTCTCATCTGTACAATGATTTAGAGAAAAAAATGGCAAACCACTCCAGTATCTTTGCCAAGAAAACCCCAAATGGGTTCATAGAGATTCAGACATGAGTGAAACAACTACAAGCAAATATGAATTATAAAATCTTCAAGTAGAAATGAATTCATTTGAATATTTTAGTATATATGATACATTGTACAAAGATGTGAGGACACAAAGATTAAAAGTGATTCCATCTCTGTCCTCTATTCTATATTCTATAGGTGAGCTGCTATAGCATCTATATGATGTATGATAAGAATGTGATGGATGTGAGGTATACAGATGAAGTCCTCTAAGAAAATTTGAGGAGGGAGAGAAGGCTGGAAGATTTTTAAAACTCCTCAAATATTTATTTATCAACTATTATAAATTATAAATCTAAACTGAGGGGATTCAAGGATAGCTTCCCTGAAGAGATGTTACCTGATCTGGGCCATAAAAAGCATCCAAAATGGAAAAGAGGAGAGATAAGTGCATTTTAGGCTGGTGTTAATTTGTGAGTCCAAATCCATAGACCTAAAACAAAATTCCCGAAATTGAACATATAGTCCAATTACATGCATATAGCTCCTTCCGTTCCTTCTTGACTTAATTTAAGTAGTAGCCGTATGGCTTCAAAGAATGAATAGGGTCCTCCTCCTCGACATCCCCTATTTTCCTGTAAGACTGAACCACACACTGTTCACTGTATTTACTTTGCATTTATCTGTCCTTCATCCTAACAATAATCTACAAGAGGCAGCATAACATTAATTAGTAAAAGGTCTTACACAGAGACAGTGGCGCTGAAAAATGTTTCCTATTTGATGTGCTCCTTATACAGAGATGTTTTACATGTGATAAGGATCCATAATAACATTCATCTTCACGCTTGGACCATGACAGCTCTGCACCTGCATGCCTATTTATCACTGCAGTTGTTTAATTCAAACACTTTAGCTTCAATTTGGTTATAACATGAACAACAGTCTGGAAATCAAGATCTCAATACAATTTCCTTTGAGTCTCACTTGTTTCTGGTAAAATTGCCAGAAGAAAGACCCTGTTTGGAATTGCTGAAATGTAATCCTACTTAGAAGTAGAGGAATGGTCAGTGTGACCCCTAACGTTGACCCTTTGGGCCACATTATTCAATGTAGTAGTTCCATTATTCAATGGAGTAGTCCTCTTTTTCATATTGCTCTATGCAATCTTTCATGATATAGAGATTGTGTTTTTTCAATGGTCTGAGAGTGTATTTATCTGATAGTCAAAAGCTCTCACCTGTGGCTCATTCTGGCTTAGTTGGTTAGAATATAATGAGGCCAAGGTCAGTGGTTTGTAGATTCATGTTATGCCAGATCTTGGGGAACAACAGAATGGGGCAGGTGGGAAGATCCCAGAACTGGGAGTCCAGCCAGACTCAAGGTGTCTGCATGGCAAGAGGTCAGCTAGTTTATGCAAGGGTATATACAAGGTATCCTGGGTCTAGAAGGAGTTGGTGTGATGTAAAGTAATGAACATTAAACTTGGAATCAGATGATCTGGTTGTTTCTAAGTTTTACCTCTGCTTCATAGTAAGTGAAAAAGAATCATGATTTTCCTATTTGTAAAAGGGGAATTATGATAACACTTGCATTATCTGGCTCAGAGTTGTGATAAAAATGCTTTGGAAGCTGTAAAACCCTATAAAATGTGAATTTTCATTATAGGGAGTACAGCTAACAAAATATCTGCAATATATCAAAGCAGGGTTGAAAGGCTTTTGAGCAGACTCCAGTACTGTGCCAGTGGATAGGTCTACATAAATATCACAACAGGATTGTGACCACTAATCTGAAGGGTGAAACTGTTTGCCCTTTGATCTAGCTGTTGTACCCTGATATTGAGAGTGGACAAGGGTTGGGAGATGAACACTTGCCATCAAAAAGGAACAGTATTCCTTAAGTACCTGTGTCTTGTTTGAGTATCCTATGCACAGTTCCACACATAGGTTCCTTGTTTTTTGCTTTTCTGCTTTTGTTTACATTCTTTCCTATGACTGGATTGTCCTTCTCTTATGATCAGATCTCCCTCCTCACCCCATTTCCTCCAGCTCCACCATTAGAAATCCTTCCAGGCCAACTCAAGGGCCACCATGTAGTCTTTCTTGAGCCTCTTGGTCAAAAAAGATAATTTCTTCCTTCAGTCTTCTACCCCTCTTATGTTCTTGTCCTCCTGTCCTTGTGGTTCTTTCTCCTCTCACTCTCCCCTACTATACTATATTTTATTTTATTCTTCTCTACCCTATACTATCTTAAACTGTTCTATTCCTGATTGTCTCCTGCCTAAAATATGTTCCTACTTAAATTTATTTTCTACACAGCTGCCAAAGTGATTCCCCTTCCTCTAGATCTGACTATGTTTTCCCCCAATTTAACAACCTCTGGTGCCTCTAGGACAGCGGTTCTCAACCTGTGGGTCGTGACCTCAGCGGGGGTTGAATGACCAAAATACAGGGGTCGCCTAAAGCCATCAGAAAATAGATATTTCCAATGGCTTTAGCCGCTGAGAAATCGTGCTACTTTACAGCAAGATCTTGGAAAGAACAGGGACCCTGCTGCCTGCACATTGTACTAATATTAGTTACCTTTCAGCAGCCTTCTCCCTGTGAGGGACAATGGATTTATCCTGTTGCCTAGAGACTGAACTCAAACAGAGACCCAGAGAGAGCACCTGGGGTTAAGAATGAGCCCTGGAGCAGATAACTCCTGGAGCAGATAAGGAAGCCGAGTAACCACAGCAAAGTGAAGCCTCCGCTCCAGCTGGAGGGAGACAACAGGAAGAAGATGGCAGCGTCTGTGGACCCCCTCCCCAGGCAGGACTTACCTCCCAACCCCAGTACTCAGGCTGCCTCCTGCTGGATTAATATTTCTCAACATTTAATTAAATATTGTTTTTGTGATTAATCACTATGTTTAAATTATGTTTGATTTTAGCAATGAGAATACATAATGCATATCAGGTATTTACATTCTGAATCATAACTGTAGCAAAATTATAGTTTTGAAGTAACCACCAAAATAATTTTTTGGTTTGGGGTCACCGCAACATAAGGAACTGTATTGTGGGGTCACGGCATTAGAAAGGTTGAGAACCACTGCTCTAGGATAAGTAATAAATTCCTACATTTGGCTTTTAGAGATGTTTACAACCTGGGGCCAACACACCTTTTCAATCTGATCATATTCCATTAGCTTTCCTGAAGTTTACAGACTATCCAAATTGGCTTTCTTGCTGTTCATCACAAACAAAGCCTCAGCTCTGAGTTTTTTCACTGGTTGTTACTCATTCCTAAAATGATCTTCCACCTTTACTTTTTCTTTCTCCTTTGTCTCCCTCTCCTTCCCCTTCTCCCTTTCATTTCCTCACTCATTTTTATTTTCCCTTTCCTTCCTTTATCTGTCTCTATTTTCTTTTCTGCTCTTCCTCTCTCTCTCACTCTCAAAGACAGTTCTTTTATTTATCCATGAAACTTAAGTTATGGTCCTTCATTATTGATATGGAAGCACACTAAGTCAACTACATATTAAAATTCATTCGAAGCTAAAGGTCAAAATTGCAAATTGAAGCTAGATGCAGTATATAATTTCTATCAGTATTGTGACATGCAATTAAAATACTTCTACAGAAGCAATTTTTCTTGTTAGAACTTCTCAGGGCATTACTGGGAGCCCACTATGAATTATGTAACTTAAACTTCCATTTTAATAAAGCTCTCTTAAAATCTGGGTAAATATAAGAAGTCCATTCTTGCAAAGGAAGCAGGTTCTTAGGGAACACAGGCCAGCTTGTGCTAGGGAGCTGGCTCAGAGAGTACTATTTTCTGCCTTGTTTGAGGATGATAGAAATGAACTGCTGACTTACTCTTAGACTCAACCCTGTGTGCTCCTCTCTTCCAATAACCACCTCTATGTTCTTGTTCATATGTGCCCTCACCTGGCTTTCACCTTATATTTCAGGCCAGATTCCTGATCTCAGTCTTCCTCAGTCTGGTCTGATCCACTTGCCTATGTCCTATATATGTTAGTTCAAACATTCCGTTCAAACAGTTCATGGTAAGACCTAATTCACAGAGAGTTGGAAATTATATTGAAGTTATAGTCTATTAGAACTAGACAGGACCTTATAAACCATCTTTACAGGAAAGAATATCAAGACCCAAAGAGAATGGCAAGTCAATGCCAGAGTTGTAACTAGACCTCAGATCTCTTGACTTGTATTCATCTGATGCTCTTTCTAATTATTTATTGACAATGTTTACATGCTTGACCATGGATGAATTATATCAGGATAGAAACACAAGCAAAAACAGCAACAACCAAACAAAAGGTTCAATTGATAGTTTTTAAGAAGCCATCTTTGCAAAATGAAAAGCAGCCTGATATAGGGGACAAAATATTGGAACTGAAGTGAGAAAGTTCTAGGTTTGAGTCTGTAAAATGAAGGGGTTGTATTTGATGATCTCTAAATTGTCTTTCAGCTTTAAAACTGTGATGAAATAGATTAATAATGCATAGAGTATCATTGATCAAATTATATAACATATAAAAAGTACTTCATAAATCATATAAGTATTTGCTATAATTATAATTGGGCAGCCAGGTGGAGCAGTGGATATAGACTGCCAGGTTTGGAGTCAGGAAGACTTATCTTCCTGAATTCAAATCTGGTCTCAGACATTAGCTATGTGACCCTGGGCAAGTCGCTTAACCCTGTTTTCCTTAGTTTCCTCATCTGTAAAATGAGTTGGAGAATGAAATGGCAAATCACTTCAGTATCTTTGCCAAGAAAACCCTAAATGGGGTCACAAAGAGTCAGACACACCTGAAAAATGACTGACTAAATAACTAACATATTTATTGCTGACTGGGATTGCACTGTTTTGGTGATTTGGGGTTTTTTGACTTGTTGCTTTCATTAGAATGACTTTCTAACAGAGATGTAAGTATTCTCACCCTGTCCACTACCGCCATGGGCCATGACCTGCTCATTCACAAAGCAGTTTTTTAGAAAGTTTTCTAAAACTGCTGTCCAAGTATTTCCATCAGAGACAATTCTGAGAACATCTAGATTTCATCCCTCGCAATTCAGTTCCTGGAACAGAACTCTTTTCAGGTATCATCATAATGCAGGCCAAAAATATCTAGAAATCTAAAAAAGAAAAGGGTATTTACACTGTTAAACAGATACAGTCTCCTTTCCTGAATAGTAGATAAAACAAGCTAGTAAACAAACATCACAAGCAGAAACTTTCTTCCATCCAATGTCAAATACTGATGCTATGCTGGGATGTTGAAGAAGTTTCAGATGTTCAAATCAACATCTCAAAACTTGTTTTCCAGGCAATTACATTCTCTTGTGCTCTTTTTTCCATTGGGAAGGGCACAATTTGATTAAGAATTAAAGTAGGAAAGAAAGCTGTAAGAAAGGTCAGCATTTTCTGAAGTCCCATTCATCACTAGTTCAGAGATATTCACAATCAAGTATGTAATCATGTACCCAGGTTTCCACTATTTAATTCCTTTATTTAAAGGAAAACCTCACTATAGAATTTTAAAAATTTACTTTTTTCAATCCTTTTCCTCCATGTTTCAGGATACTCATTGTGAAGCTAGCAATCTCTATATATTACCTAAGTGCAAAGATGTTGCCCATTAGTATAGTATGTATAATTTGGGCTCACAATCCAATTTTATTTATTTTTTATTAAAAAATTTCCATGCTGGATGTTATACTGACTGGAAAATTACACAACAATTATTTTTAGGAGACAGGAGGGTGGAATGATAAGAAGCTGAACTCAGGTAGAATGTTACACTTGAAGTCAGAAAGATTAGTTCAAATCCTCCCTGTAATACTTTCTAACTATATGAACAAGGGAAAACCATTTTGCCTTCATGAGACTCAGTTTTCCTCATGGGTAAAATTTGAATAATAACATTTATGTTATTTGGTTGTCTTGAGGATACTATGAGATGAGTATGCAAAAAACATAATATATTGTAAAAAATGAGTTTACAATCTTTGTTTTCCCTGGACTTCCTATGACGTTGATAAGGCCAATAAAGGACCTTAAAAGTGTCACCAATGGGGAGTTGAAGAAAATGAAGGTATTTTTCCCTAGAATAGAGAGGATTTGGAGAAGACATAATAATCATCTTTAAATATCTGAAGGGCTCTGACTCTGGAGTGGGGATTAGGCAGTTGGTATCTCCAAAGAAAAGAGTTAGGGCCATTTGGTGAAAGACAATGAGAAATACAGAAGTAGAATGAATAAAGGGCCAGCTTTGGTGGCAGGACCTGCTTCTAAAACATGCTGGCTATGCAATCTTGAGTAAATCACTTTACCTCTCAAAGCTCTAGTCTAGGAAACTCTTTTTATCATTTGAAGATAAGGTGCTTACCTGCATTGAAAAAGGGAAGTTCCTTACTTGAGAATTCTCTAAAACAGCAAATAAATTATGTGTCTATTCCCTCTCCCTCCCCTACATTTGGCCCTTAGAGGAAAGCAGAGTTAAGGGAAATTTTTCATGATGATTATATCTTTCAAATAATGAAATAAGCTGAAGTAATGTAAAAGCTTGAAGGACAACCCATCATAGGTGCCATAAATGATCTCTGAGGTCTTTTGCAATACTAAAGATCTTTCTTCCCCTTCTTCTTCTTTTTAAAAATAAGATAAAATGTAGTAATGATGAGAGAGTAGCTTCCTCAGAGATTTCTCAGACTATATTCTTCTCTAGCACAATCAGCAGCAATCTGGAAAGATTATCATTGGGTCCCAGCTTAAAAGACAATGAGAAGAGGCAATATCAGATATCACTTACCTGTGGTCTAAAATGTGCAACAAGGATGATTCTAATCAATCAATCAATCAATCAACTGATCAACAATTATCTTGAAGGAAACATAGATTCCAGAAATCAGAGGTAAGAAGGGAACACATTCTAGGTATGATTGTGTGTGAGTATAACATAATCTGTATCCTCTTCAGAGAATTTTAATCTTAACAATTGGAAAGAAGGATAGAGAATAGCCTAGAAGAAATAGAAAGCAAGTTGGTAGTTTTGGAAACATTTTCTAAATGACAATCATAGGATCAGAAGTTAGAAACAATGTCAGCACCCATCTAGGCCAACTCGTATGTGAAAAAGAATCTCCACTAAAATCCACTTGAAAATTCTTCATTTATGCTATACATGAAGGTCTCCAACGTGGAGGGATCAATCCTCCCCCAAAGAAATCCATTCCACTTATGGCCTCTAATTGTTAGTGCTTTTCTTCACATAAAATCTAAATTTGCTTTTTGGTTCTTTTCTCTATGGTTAAACAAAGGAATCTGATTCTTCTTCAAGTCTTCCTTCACTTGCTGGAAGACAGTTATCATGGTATGCCTAGTCTTTTATCATTAAAATATGTCCAGTTGCTATAGCCAACTCTAATGTAGCATATATTTAAGGACCATTCATCTTTTTGCTACTCTCTTGAGTCTCCTCAGTTTAACCAATTCCCTTCCTAAATTTCTGTGTCCAAAATTTAACATAACACCACAAATGAGATCTAATGAGGGTATAATATAGTAAGATTTTAACCTCCTTATTACCAGAAGCTATAATTCTTTTAATGTATTTCAAGATCACATTAATTTTGTCTTGGTTGACTTCTCCTACTATTGACTAATATTAAGTTTGCTGTCTATTAAAATCCAAAAAAGTTTTTTGAAGACAACTGCTGCCAATTATGTTTCCCCCAGTCTTATACATATGATGTTGTTGTTCTTTACTCAAGTGTAAAACTTTACATTTTTCTCTACTTAATTTCAACTTACTTGGTTCTGTCTATTATTAGTTTATCAATATCTTTTGAGGTCCTGATTCCACTAGGTTTCCAATAGGATTCCATCTTCCATTGTGTTGGTAGTGACCTCTTTCAACTTTGTGTCATCTGCAAATTTGATGATATCATCTAGGCTTTCAACTAAGGAACTAAAAAAAAAAAAGTTGAACATTTTAGAGCATCTTAGTCCCATGGATCTCTGGGACTCTACTGAAATTTAAAATGACTATTATCTGAATTTGGTTATTCAGTCAGTTTTGAATCCACATAAATATTTTCCAATATGTCCACATCTCTCCATTGCCTCCTTTGAGTACTGTACTATAGGTACTGTAGTTTATTAGGAACCCTGTTTATAGATGATTCATGTAGAGATCTTGGCTGGTTCAGGGTAAATCAATCAATAAACATTTATAAAGCACCTACTATGTGCCAGGTACAGTAATGTGAGGGATATAGAAATGGGCAAAAAATAGCTCCTGCCTTCTAGGAACTCATAATTTAATAAGTAAGATAGTTAGCTAGTGTGAGAAATAGCATTTGCTTTCCTAAATATATGTCTAATACTCTGTACACTAGGATGCAAAATATGAATTGATGAGGTTGATTAGTTTTAGGTGGGTGGGGTGAATTGAATAGAAGAGAAAATCCAAAAATAACTTCAAAGTTGCAACCTTGGGGGACTGGAAGAATGATGAGTCTCTCAACAGAAATAGAGAAATTTGTAGGAAAGGAGTATTTAGGGAGGAAAGCTAATGCCTTCTTTTTTTGGACTTGAATTTGAAATGTTTATGATCCATTCAAATTGAGATGTCCAATAGATAGTTGATGCAGAAGGACCAGAGTTTAGGATGGTTATTTGGCCTAGAGACTTGGGAGTTATCTGAACAGAAATGATAATTAAAACCATGGGAGCTGATGAGATCACTAAGAAAGAAGATATAGACAGAAAAGGAGGAGAATCTATTATAAAACCTTAGAAGGCACCCATAGTATATTTTTTCTTTGGGTGGGGTGCAAGATGATGATAATGTAACATTATTGTGGCCCAAATCATGTAAGAAGGAGAGAAAAGGTCATGAGCAGTGAAGTGGGAGAAATAATCTACCAGTAGAAGAAAGTTAACAGTATGAAAAGCAATTGAAAGATTAAGGAAGAAGAGAACTGAGAAAAGACTATATATTGGATTTAGCAGTTAAGTGACTATCGTAACAGTCACAGTTTATTTGATAATTGATATGAGAATTCAGATTGTGAGGAATTTGTGATATCTTTGAGAGATGATGATGTGAAGGCAATAAGTATAGGACTTCTTTTGTTTTGTTTTCTTTTTAGGAGTTTAACTGTGAGATATTTAGATATGTTGACTGGGAAGAGAGATATTTAAGAAGATACTTTGAGGTAAGATCAAATGGAAGTTGTTTAGTGATAATTTTAAATTTCAGTTTTGTTTAACTCTTCATGACCCCATTTGGGATTTTCTTGGCAAAGATAATAAGGTGGTTTGCCATTTCTTTCTACAGCTCATTTTTGCAGATGAGGAAACTGAGGCAAACAGGATCACATAGCTAGTAAGTGCCTGAGGTCATATTTGAACTCTGGAAAGATAAATCTTCCTGATCCCAACCAATACCTTAATCACTACTTTGACTACCTGCCCTTTTGTAACCAACGGAGAATATAGGTAGCAAATAAAGAGATGAGCCAATAGGCATATAGAACTTCAAGATTAGAAAGAAATAGGGAATGACCAAAAAGGCAAGCACTAAATGAAATGGGAAGAGGCACTGATCTCAAGAGCATAAATAAATGGATTAGCTTTGACATTCTCTATAATGGAAACAGAAGCAAGTTAGAAGAGAATGGGGGAGATGATTAGAGGGGTTGAGGTACTACTGTACAAGAGAGAAAAGGTAGCTTTCAAAGGATTTCCTTTATTTGCTTTATAAAGAAGAAAACAAGGACCTCTACTTAAAGAGATAAGGTATGGTATACAATAGATAACCTAATCTTTTTTGTGGAGGTGGGAACTAGGTTTCACAAGTGCAACAAGATGAAAAGACTATAAGACAATGAGATATGAGATGAAACAAAGTTTGTTAAAAAATAGAAGGGAGACTCTAGAGAGTGTTTTGAAAGGGATGGACAGAGAAAGTAGAGGATCCAAAGAGATAGTGCTCAGTTGGGAAACAGTGACTGGGGAATGGTAAAAGGGCCAGATTTTGTCTTGACAACTTTAGACTGAGTCTTAAGGATTTGAAGAAGAAAGGAAAGATTTTGATTGTTTAGGATAAGGGAAATGTTATTTGATGGATACTCTCACAATCATCCCAAGATAAAAAAAGATGGCATTCTTATGTTTTTTTCAAACATTGTAGAGGAAAGTTTGTGATAGTTGACTGGGATAACAAATAACTAATGATGAGCACCCCAAGAGCCTCACATTCAACTCATTTTTTTGTTTAATCTTATAATGGCAGGAGGAAATGATGCACAGTCACTAGACAATCTGCTTATAGAGCTTACAGTTCACAGCTGCTTGGGAGTCCCGGTACCTGAGTACCTGATCTTAGAGGAAGTTACAGTGGAAAGTCTTGCTTCTGAGACTGTGTTCCTATGCTGAAGGCTAACAGTGCCAGTATTTAGGCACATTGTTGTCAAGGAGACCTGAGGCAATGTTGATTGTCTCACTATTTTCATTAAAGAAACTGCCTTGACCAGGCTCTGTAGTTATAAAAGAATGCTAATGCCAACACTATAACCTTGGCAGGGTCTTTGTTCTAGGGAATAAGTTTGGTCAATGTCTTGCTTTTCTGAATAATCAACAACTGGATTCCAGCTCTAACTCAGGCGGAAATGTACCATAATAAAGGTCTCTTCCTTTACACATTCCTGAGCTCTCCAATTCTTATGTGGAATCCCTCTAAAGCCCCATATATACTATTAAAAATACCAGATAATGATTAGAACTGGAAGGAACCATAAGGGGCTTGCAGTTAAAACTCCTTCATTTTACAGATGAAGACCCAAAGTTTTGTACCTTATACTGGAAGTATGTAGGGATTCAAACTTCCTAAGATAGAAGCTGTTATTTTTACTTTGTTCATGAGAAAATTGAAGTTAATAGAAGTGAAATAATTTGTCCAATATTACATAAGTGGCAGACTCAACATTTAACTACTGGTTTCTATATTTTAGTCCACTGGTTATTCTATCATAAACCTTACCTTTCAGGACAGCCAATTGCCAATCTTATATATGTGTTGTTTCCCCTATTAGTAGGTGATCTCATTGAGAGCAAGAATTGTCTTGTTCTTCTATTTGTATCCTCTGAAATTAACAGCCTTTTGAACCTCATAAGCAGCTAAATCTTTTTTCATTCATTTATTAATTCATAATCATATTCTTTCTAATAGAGTAATCAAAACTCCACCTCTCTCCACTCCCCTTCCCTTTCCAAATCCTAAAACATCCTGACTCCTTTTTGAAAAACAACTTAAGTCTGTTTCCCTTTGTCTTTTATGGAGAGCAAAAATTGGCAACAATAATGAATTTTCCAGACCACTTTTTCCCCCCAAGTGCTGATGTTTTTCTAATTAGACATGGTGTAAAACAGGGTAAATGAAATTCCAACTTCTGTTTGCTGTGAAGGGGAATCATTGCATTTGTTAGTGGCAAAGGAAGACGATTTGACAGCACAAAAAATGTTCTGAGGTATGTTTGTTGTCAGAATGGAAAGGCTGCCAAGAATAATGTTTTGTGGTGCATCCATAAGTGAGAATCCTCGGCCACCACTGATACAACAATATATCATTATGCCAAATGACTAGTCTGCTCACTAACTACAAATTGATTGGAAAGCAAATGACCTCTTTTTTTCCTTTTAATATGTTTGCTTTCTCCTAAATGACATCTCTGGTACAAGTTTGAATCTTCTTGCCTGAAGCACTGAAATATTATTCTTGATTCAGTGGGCATTATGAAACAATTCTCCATTTGAGGAGTGGGTTCCTAAAAAGGAGATGAAAGTAGCAGCTAGGCTGCAGTCTGAATATGGATTCAAAACATGGACTGATGACTCCCAATCTACTTTTACAACATACCAGTGTTACCATTATTTTAAGGGTATGTAGTATAAAAATCTCAAATATCCCAACAGGCAATTTCTTTTATACCTCTTTTAATTTTAGTAACTAGAAATCTCTTATGACATTCTTGAGAGACAGCATGGTTTAAATATATCCAGCCTGAGTTAGGAAAAATTTTGGCTCAAGTCCTACCTCTAATATATATTTTCTACGTGATCATGGTGACTAGGCAGAAAGTTGGTAAAGTAGATAAAATGTTGGTCAAAGGAAGAGTTGATTTCAAATATTGATTCAGACACTAGCTGTGTGATCTTCAACAAGCCAGTTATTTCCTCTGTGCCTCAATTTGCTCACTTCTAAAATGAAGAAGAATGTAACATATAGGAAAGAGACATAAAACCAAACTAAGAATGAAAGAATATCACAAATCCAAATACGCTAAAAATCACTGTTATAACTATGTTGAGATCAGGAGGAGAATTGATCAATAATTATTAAGTACCTACTATTTTCTAGGCACTGTCTAGGTACTGGGTATATAAAGATAAAAGTGAGATAGTTCTTGCTTTTAAAGAGCTTACAATATAGGCAGGGGAAGCAGTATTTACATATATATTAGTTTATACAAAACAAATGAAAGTAATTGTGGGGGGAAAGTATCAGAACCTGGGATCATCAGGAAATGCCTCCACTGGATTTCATCAGTTACCTGGGCATTGTACAATTAATTTAACACTTTCCACCTGGTCATTCAACTAGTTCTGAATCTATTTGTTGTTATTTAACATCTCTCCATCTTTTCCACAAAACAATACAAGATGCTTCATCAAAAATATTTGATAAAAATTATATTTATAGCACTTCCCACATATACTAGTTTGATTCTCTTAATTAAAAGTAAATAAGTAGTTATTCTGGTAAAATCTAATCTTGATGAAGTTATATTGGTTCCTTTCAGTCACCATTTCCCTTTCTTACCATATGTTTAATGATGTAGTTGAACATTTTTACAGGGATTGAAATTAAATTCACCAGACTATAGTGTAGAAATCATGTTCTCTTCCTTTTTCTTTTGAAAATAGAAAAATAGTCACCTTCAAATAATTTTTCTACGATCATTCAAATATTACTGATTGGCACAGCAATTGTTTCCTTACCCAAGAATAAAGTTAATCTGGGACAGATGACTTGAATTCCTCAAGGACAACAAAGTGCTCTTTTACTTCTTTCTTACATGGATTGTTTGTCAAATCCCAGATAATAATTTTTGTTTTTCCTCTTCTAATACAAAGACCATTCTCCTTGGCAAGTAGAAAAGAAACAAAATAATAATCAAGAAGCCTTTTTTTCCCCTCAGTAGTAGTTATCATTCCCTCTACCCAAACAAAAGGTCTTATTCCTTTCTTTGACCCTCTTTTTTCTCTCTGTGGAGCAAACAAACAAACTCTGATGATAATAGATAACGTAATAGACAACTCTTTAACATTTTTTTTTTGGCTTCTGCTTTATCTATCAAGAAGAATAATCTCTAGATTGAAAAGAAAGGGACAACCACAAAAGTTTATGTAGCACCTGGATGCTCCCTCTTTCAAGAACCTTCAGAAAAGTTACTTCAGTTTTAAGATACTTTGTGGTACCCACCTACATTGACCATGAGCCCTCACTGGTATGCTTACTTTTTACCATCTGATCAGAGAATGCACTATTTTAAAAAGAAGATATTTAATCAAATAGTGTAACAAATGAATTAACATTATAAAGTAACTTTTGCCCCTTCATACTCAGAAAGGGTAGAGTATCCCATAAGTTACTACATCATCAGTGGTGGAGGTTGCACACTCTTATGCACATGCACGTGCACACACACACAGAACACAGATAGAGAACAAGTGTTTTGACAGTAAGAATAGCCAGGGAACCTGAGGAGCCCATATGGTTAAGGCACATGTAAAGTCAGGGCAACTTGTGCCCCAGATTCTCTATATAACACTGCTAATTTCCTGAAATCTCATCCTAATGAAGAATATACAGTCCCTGCAAATTACTTCAGAATGTGTTTACTTCAGGTGTACTGCAGGATATCTTAAGCCAAATATCATAAGGATACGAATTTAACATAATCTAAGGATTATGATTTCAACTGTCATTAAATGCATGTATAGATACTTAGCACATGAGCTCATTAGAATTTCAACTAGCCTTAATATAGGTAACCAATACAATATGAAACATTTAAATAACATCTATTAAACAAAGCAATGGCATGTCTCATATAGTGCATGCACATATAACAGAGTTTCATAGAATAACAAATCATGTAGTTCCAATGTGGAAATATATGATGTGGGCATTTAACAATAGTATATCTGTAACATTGCATATTAGCATAAAATTACAAAGAGACACAGCACATAAGAGTATAAAATTTGTTTATGCTTTTTGTCCTGATAATTTCCAAGTGGTGTTAAAGGGGTCACTCCACCTTGACCTTTCTTGTTTTCTTGTTTTCCATTTTTCTCAACCACATATCCATCAATGCGATTCTTGCACAATGTATGTAACTTTTAAAAGATATGATTTTTTGATATTTTCTTTTTCTTACATCATCATAGTATCCTTCCCCATCAATGTTGTCCCATATCCCATAAATAACATTTTTTTTTGTGAGTAAAAATGGTAACACAATTGACTGATACATTGAAAAAATCTGAAAACATATCCAATTTGAAACAATTGTGGAACTCCCACCTCCATGAAGTTGTAGTTTGGGGTGATGTTTTTATAACTCTTCATTTGAGTCCCACTTGATATTCATGATTTTGTTATATTTATTTTTGATTTATGGGGTGTATTGTCCTTTCTATTTTCTTTGTTATGGTAATTATATATAAAGATTTCTTTTCTCTATTTGTCACTTTGTATAAGTTCATATAGATATTTTCAGGCTTCTATGTATTCATAACCCTCATCATTTCTTATAGCACACTAATATTCCATTATATTCAAGCACCACAATTTATTTAGCCATTCCCCAACTGATAAGCATCTGCTTTGTTTCTAATTCCTAGCTATAACAAAAGTTCTGTTATAAAGATTTTGAAATATATGGGGATTTAAAAAATTATATCAGTGGTTATTGGGGTATGAGATCAGTAATAAATTCTCTGGTGTGAAGTACATGGACATTTGAGTCATTTTATTTGTAAATTGCTTCCCAAAATAGTTGGACCATTTCATAGGTTGATCAATAACGCATCAGTATGCCTATTTTACCCAACATTGACGTTTACTATTTTTTGTCAGTTTTGTCAACTTACATAATATGAGATGAATCTCATGGTTATTTAATTTTATGATTCTCTTTATTATTAAATTTATAATTCTCTTATAAGAATTCTCTTATTAAATTTATAATTATCTGTTTTGCAATTCATGTGGTTATGAATTAGTAATTCTTTTGAGAATCGTTTGTCCACATCCTTTGATCACTTATCTATTAGGGAATGGGTATTAGTTATATATATATATATATATATTTCCATTCCCCCCATATATTGGATAACAAATCCTTATCAAAGAAATTTGATCTAAAGATTTTGCTCATTCAACTACATTCTTTCAAATAATGATATTAAAGCTAATATTTGCATAATAGTTACTATATGTCAAGCACTGTACTAACAATGATTATTTCACTTGATCCTTACAACAACCTAGGAGGAAAATGTTTTATTTTCCCCTATTTTACAAAAGAGCAAACTGAGGAAAATTGAAATTAAGGGATTTGCCCAGGGTCACACAGGTCTGAGATCAAATATGAACTCAAGTCTTCCTTACTCCAGGCCCAGACTTCTATGTACTGCACCACCTGTATTCTTTCATACATTAATGTTTTCTGTGCAAAAAATTTTCACTTTCAGGTTCCCTTTCCTACTATAAACACAGTATCATATTTGTTTTAATACTGTTATTTTTTTAAGGTGGCCTTTTCCCCATTGTCTCTTTCCTCCTCTTCGCTGATACCCAATTCTACTTTGATATTTTCCTTTCCTTTCCTGCCCTTCAGCTAGTACTCTTGTTTTGTTTTAAAATTTCATTTTTTGTCCCTTTCAAAAATGTATTTCTCTCATTCTCATCATTATTAATCTTTGCTTTCTGCTTAATTTATACTCTAATTCTCTCTCATGACCTAAATAATTATCTAACTTTTTTCCCCTCATTTTTACAGATTGCAAGATATACATCCTACAGTTTTCTCGCTAGGTGCTTTCAGTAATTTCCTTGTAGAGCTTGCCCCATGGATTCCCATTTTCCTTTTTGGCTCACTTCCAGAAAATGTCAGTTATTGCAGGTGCCAGAGAGAACATTGCCCCAAGGTAGTTCGCCTTCTTCTACCATGACCATGGTTATGTAACCCACTACTGATCTATATCCTCTATTCTCTTTAATCTTCTTGTGAATTAATTATTTGAGGAACCTCCAATCCAGTACAATCCCAGAGGACTCAACACAATGAGTAGCCACAGGAGTCAAAGAGTCATGTGTCTTAATCAGCCAGCATGGCAGGCCAGATTCCTGACTGGCAGAAGTCACATTTGTCAGGGGATGTGATATACGGGTACTGAGGTGAAACCTTGAGCCAATTAAAGGATTCTGTGTCATGGTTTAGACTGAGCTTGAAAAGTCAGTATGTGAAGCTCAGGGGTGCATGGCCATTCTTTTGGGATCATTTGAAATGATCTCTTTCTTGGCCATCCAGCTTATCTATGTAGCCATCTCTGGCAAGTGACAGCATGGTGAGGAACATGTTGGGCTGGAATCTGGGACCTAATCTTACTTTCAGTTGGAAAAGCTGGAAACCTTATTTCTCTCTTTCTGTTTATTAATAAATACTTATAAATTTAGTGTAAGGTCTCCAAGATTAATTTTTATTCATAAAACCTTTTTCCTAAATTTGCCTGGAAATTTCCCTCTATTTAGGCTCTTCAACTCCTCCAGATGCCAGTTACTCCCAGGATCCCAACTCCTCCACCCAGGAAAAGTAGAATTTTTAAGCACCAAATCTCCCAGGCTTCATCCAGTGCAGTGCTTTCTTCTTTTACCAACCATCATCACTCTTAATTCAAAGGAGCATTGATTGACCTGTTGAACTCTTACTCTCAAATGATAGCCTCTTTCTTTTTTCTCCCATATTTAATCTTTTCCCCTCCTTCTCATTCATAATACTCCTAGTCTGTCTCTTCATTGTTATCACCACCAGATTTCTGCCTTCACACCAGCTTCCTTGTTGGGGAAATATATGCAAATTTCTTTATAAACATTTCAAAACAAACTTCTTACTGGTCTCTTTGTGGTCACTCTGCTGCTCTTACAGTCCTGGTCTACTGTATTTATTCACTACTTTTGCATTTTTGTTTCTTAGGATATTTGAGAGGCAAAAGATCTCTTAAGTTCTGCTTTTCTTTCTAAAATGTTTCAAACTCTTCTTTGTTAATAGACATCCATCTTTTGTCCCATATAGTTAAGCTTTGATTTATAGAATAGGTCATACTGGGCTGTATCCTCATCTCCAAGGCTTTTTGGAATACATTGTTCCATTCCCTCCTCCTTTTTCTATGGGATACTCACATGTCCTTTCGTTTACATTTGAAGGTCTTTCTCCTGATGGCTGGTAGATCTTGTTTCTGAATCAAAGTGAAAAATTTAATCATTCTGTGCTTTGGAATTTACAGCCTTAGCTTTTTTTTTTTCTGGGGGTGAGCTGTGAATTCTTTCATTTAGAATTTCATTTTCTTTATTCAGAAGTTCTGAGAAGTTCTCCTCTATTATTTCCTACATTATTGTTTTAAAGTTTTTTGTCCTTTCACATTCTCCTTGAAGACCTATGATCCTGAAAGTGTCTTTGTGCCTACTGCCTTCAGGTTCAATATGTTTTGCTTCATAGTACATATATTTTCCGTTAATGTTGCTGTTTTTTTTTGTTTCTCTTCTTCCAAATTATCTTCTTTGCATTTGTATTGCCAATCTATTGTTCTTTTCTTTGTTTTTTCAGTGATGCTTACAGATTCAAGATTTTCTATTTTCATTACTTTTGCTGTGAAGAAAATAGATTCAGTTCTCACAATTCTCATTTATCTTTCAAACCACTCAGGAACAGGATGTTGTGGTTGATGTCCTTAAATTCCACAGGGTTCTCAATCTCATCAAGTTTTGGATAATTTTTTCCTTTTTTTTACTATTTTTTCATAGATGCTTGAATTGAATTACTTCCTTTAGAGGCCACATTTCCTTCTATTTTTGCTGCTTGTCCTGTATATTTATCCATTTGTGGTTAAGATGTTTGAGTTTTTTCCCTTGAAATATTTAGAACCTTTAGTCTTTTATTCCCTCTCATTTTCCTTATCACTAACTTCCTGCTGCTCCTTTTTTGTGGGTTTCTTAGGGGCCTGATCTCAAAGCATTTCAGCCTCTTCCCAAACGGGACAATTCATGGTTTTACAAACCTAGGTCTCTGCCTTACCTGACTTTTAGGTAGTGTGAAGATTGGATTTAGCTATTTCCTGATTGAACAATGAAGGTACTTAGTTCTCACCTTATAGTGAAGCTAGAACTTTAAGCTGTATATTTTTAGATCTAATACAAAAAGGTGTTAAAGTAACTATAAAGGTTAAATTAATCATGAAAAGATCAAGTAACTCACAAAAGGTGAACTTAACAAAGAAGTGTTAAGTAACTCTAAAGATAAAATCAAATCAAAGAAGGTGAGAACTAAAAGTATGGACAGTCCTAGAGAAAAAGCCTTTAATGTGATTGGTAGGTGTGAAAATTTAGAGGAGGAGACACAAAGATGAAAGGTCTATATATTTGAGAATTTTCATCCCTCAAAGGCTCTTGCTCTTTCCCTGATTGGCAGTGAAGAGTTAGCTGAGAGCTACCTGCTGAGCCTTTCGGCATCTTAGCCTGGCTACAATCTATTGTCTGGTTTGGTGGTGAGTTTCTGGCTGAATTTTCCTCCTTTACTTTCCATTTTTTTCCTCTCAGAAGCCTCTAATTTTCTTTAGAGACCTAGAGGCGGGGAATATAAAACTCCCCCTGGCACAGGCCAGGTAGGAGAAATCCTATATCCTCTTTACTCCTTCTCCTTAAATTCCTTCCCTCTATATTAATTAAATTACCATAAATTTCCAGATTGATTTGAGAATTTTATTTGGCAACCATTTAAATCTAGATTTAAAGTCACAACCCTAAAATTATCTAACATTAGTCAGAAGTGGCCCTAAATGGATACTGTGCTCTTTCCTTTAGATTTAGTAGAGTGCTGCATAGCTTCCCACACGCATGGTGTCTTATTCTAATAAACAGTTCTACTCCTTCTGTTCCTCAGTTCTTTGACCTAGCACCTGCAATTCAGAGCACTGGTGCTTCTGGGTTGTGGGTCCTGGAAGACTTTTGCTTCTGAAGGTATGTGGTTAAGCTGGCTTTAAAGGTCAAAGCAAACACCAACAACCTAGAGTTAAAGGCTCTATGGAACTGGAAAAGAAGGGAGTGGGGACAAAGGTGCAGGCATAGGTTTTGCTGCCATCACTGTCATGTCCTTGGGTTTGATAGTGTAGCCTTTCTGCCAGTAGTATTAACCTATGTGGCTGTTGCACAGTTCTTTATACTTTTAGTTACCATCACATTTTAGAACATTCTTAATTATTAATGGTTCTTTGAATTTTTTTCAGATGATGAGCACTTTTTAAAAACTTGGTAGAGGCTCCAGAGAATGAGTATTTTTCAGTTCTTAACAATAAATCACCATCTTCCAGCAAATGTAATATATTCTTTCATTGAATTTCATTTTATTTCAGCTTCATCCCAGAGACAACAAAGAGTCACGTTTACTAATATCTTTAGGTAGTTCATGTCTCCAACCATGTCCATAAATATTTGAAAATTGGCAAGAATTCCCCACAATCACTAGGTATTTAATTAAATTGAAAGGTTTATACTCAAATTGGAAGTATTTCCAATTCAAGATGAAGCTATCTTTTCCTTGTCTTTCTTCTTCATGGGCATCTGATAGCATCTACAGTGTAGGTACAGTACAAAAAACAACTGACTGCCCAGGAAATCGTTCAGGGCATCTTCATCTGATTATGGCAGTAGCCAACAGGTTTTTCATATGTTTCTTGATATTTTCCATCTTAGAGAAAATAACCTTTTGAGGCTCTTTTTGAACTGGGTTGGAAATCATTGATGAGTAGTCCATATATTGTTTTCAATCATTCAATAATAATATATTGAATCTTCTCATTAAGTTCCTTCCTGAAATTATCTCTCCATTTTTTAAAGTACTAGAATCACCAATGTAAAAGTTCTCATGATTCATTTTTAATACAGATCATTCCCTTAGCTTCCTTAGCTTTAAATTGAGATAAAAATAGCACCTACCTTCCAACGTTGTTATGAGGATTGAATGAGATAATATTTGTAAAGTACTTAGCATAATGTTTAGCCCATAGTAGATAACTAATAAATATCTTCCTTCCTTCCTTCCTTCCTTCCTTCCTTCCTTCCTTCCTTCCTTCCTTCCTTCCTTCCTTCCTTCCTTCCTTCCTTCCTTCCTTCCTTCCTTCCTTCCTTCCTTCCTTCCTTCCTTCCTTCCTTTGTTCCCTTTGAATCCAATTAAGTACCCTTGTATAAGTAAAGTTACAGATATATGGTAACTCAGAGCTTATTTGGGACAGCTTAGAAGTATTTCTTCCTGGCTGTATTACTCCTTTAATTACTAGATTCTGAAATAGTCTGGCAACATGGAGTCTCAACTTGGATGGTTTCTCCCTGTCATGTAGTAGTGTTGAGGAATATAATATTAGCTTAATATACATTTTTCCACTGCCAAATTGCTTTACTAGACATTGCTAGCATTCCACCTCTGTTATATCAGTGGGTTTTGACTTCACATTGCATGCAGTATTGAATTCAAGCCCCTTGAGACTTTACATTAGACTCTCTTCATTGTTCTATTTTATTCCCTTGTCTCTGCTGTAATGTTTCTGTGGAAGGTCACAAAAAGAACTGGAATAGTTCTATTCCAGAGGGGAGATGACAATTCCATGAGAAAGATGCTCTCTTGGTAGAAAGGAATTATTAAACTGGATAGATTCTAGCTTGTTCTCCATCTTCAGATATCAAACTTCCCCCTAAATATGTTTATCTTGGATCTCTTTCTTGGTCTTGAATTTTATATCTATTTCTTCTCTTTTGTGGGGAGTATAATTGGTGTTGTCCCTCAATTTTATCACTCTAAAGGAAGAATGATGTAGCTAATTTACAGACCAGACAAGACTCTGTCTGTATCATAACATCTAATAAATAGTCTAAAAGTCTACTTTCCTCAAATCATTCAAAACACCAAGAAAGGTGACCTCAGTGCCTTTGATCTTAGTACTAGGAGACACTTAATATCATAAGTCTTTCATTGGGATTAATTTCTAATGCAACTCACCAAGTCTCCAAAGAAAGCATCCATTCTGCTTATTTTAGCTTAAATCATAATCACAACAATTCAGCAGCTGAATACTTAAACATATAATCATATAATAATTATGGTAGAACACTGGATTTAGGATACAAAAATTACATTGAAAAGTTCTACTGTTGTCACAGTCTAGAAAAGGGGAAACACACATCTATTATCTATCTATGTAATCTATCTGTTGATGTATCTTCTATGTATGTATCTATATATTTATGTATACTTACCTATGCATCTACATATCTATGCATGTCTCTATGCATCTATGTATCTACATACCCATATATATTTTCATCTATGTATCTATCTATCTACCTATCATAGCTATTCTGAGGACTACAAATGACATTATTCCTATGGCACTTCTCTTATTCCCCGTTATTCTCTTAGATTCCTGACAAAGCCTCAGAAATACTTTCCAATTCTTTTGCTACTCTTAGTCTGGGTCTAGTAGTTTGGATTCTTTGAGGGAAGTTAAGTATTGTCTATCTCCTCACTTATTTTTAGTTCTAACCTTTTTTTTCTCAGAGCACATATATTTGCCCACTAAATTTGAGTAACTAAATCCAGGTTTATTAAATATGAAAGTACTTAGAGAACTGACATATAATTGTTGAACTTCCATCAATGAGCTTAAAACATTGTAGATAACAGAAGCATCACCACTGAGACAGAGAAATTCCAGGTTATCCCCATTTTTATCCTTTTCCTTTATCTCAAAAAAGGGGAAAAAGACGAAACAAACAAAAATAGGTTACAAAGCACAGGTACTTCAGTTTTGGCAAAATTATGTAATATAGAAGACAGTGATCAGTAGAATGCATCATGATTTCACCAAGAAGAGGCCATGCTAGACAAATCCCATATCCTTTGGCTTTGCTGTCATTATGTTGAGGAAATTTTTCGTGATTAGTAGATCAGGGGGAGAATAGAATGATATAGAAGGCTTATAGATATAATTCGGCAAAATATTTAACAAAATCTCTTGTGCCACCGTTGGTGAGAATCTAAATTTTAGATCAGGTAAGGAAATTGAGAAGTAGATGAATGACCTAATTTAAAAAAATAACTGATAAATGTAGGGAAATTTCTATTGGACAGGCCCAGGGATCTTCCCTTTAGTTTGTTTGACATTTATTGTCTGGTCTTGTTAGGCGTAGTTACTATGCTTATTAAATGTTCAGAGGAAGCTAATCTGGGAGTGGTAGTTATTATTTATATATCAATCAAGATATTAAGAGGTCCTGAGAAGAGCAATGGACTGTATCAAATATGATTAATAAAGATAAGCATATTATCTTAAATTGAATGAAAAAATAGCATCAAAGGCAAACAAGTTTAATATGAGAAAAATGGCATTTTAGTGGATTTTAAACTCAATATGGGTCAATAAGGTGATATGGCATTCCCAAATAATAATGTAAACTTAGACTTAATTAATAGAACCACATGGTACTAAACCCATTGACAGCTAGGACAAGTCAATATTACTCTAGGGAAATAATGTTTGAAATTTTCTGTTCAGTTCTTGGTATCACATTTTATGTTTGATGTTGATAAACTAGAGCATATCCAGAGGAAGATGATCAAGATGGTGAGAGATCTGTGGACCAAACAAGGACAAGTTGAAGGATCTAGGAATATCTAACACTGATAAAAAAAAAAATTAGGCAGGACATGAAAACTATCCTCCTGTATTTGTCTGGGTGTCATCTAGGGATGTGTTGGTAAACATTTAATAACCAGTTATCTAGAGGGAAAATATATGTAGGATATTCTGCATTATTATAATTTTTCCATCCATTTCTTATTTAAACATTTCACAAAACAATAAATCAAGCCATAATTTATAGCACAGGCTGATTTCCTAGGTTATAGTGCTCACAAAGAAAATTTAACAAGTGCCTTTCCCGAGTCTACTCCTATTTTCTACCCACCAAATATCCCATGTTTAATTGCCTTCTGGTATTTTTATTTTCTGTATGGTTGTAATTGTGTATTTTTAACTGATTCTACTTTCTTTGTATCATTTTGTATAAGCTTTCATATGTGTCTCTAAATTTCACATATTTATAATTTCTTATAGCACAGTAGTGTTCCATTACTTTCATGTACCAACCTCAACAATTCCTAAAGAAATACCATTTTGTTTCTATTTTAAAAATTTCTTTTGATTCTTTGCTGAAGTCTTTGCATTTAAGCTAATCCTCATACTTCCTTTGTCTTTCCCCTTTGGCCCTTTGAGAAGAGTCACATGAAGAGTTGGAACCTGGTACATCCAGCTGAAAATATTGACATGGCATAAAATGAAGTCCTATTCTGGAAGCCTGAATACACATTGTGAGCAATTGTATCCACAATGGTACCTTTTTCTAACTAAGAATGAGCTGGTTCAAACAGAGCATTTCATCAAGAGAGTCTCTTTTCCCCCAATAAATAGTCAAGGCCCAAACCTCCAATAAAACAGTAGTTCTCTCAGAAACTGTCACCCAGTTGTATTATTCAGCCTTTCCAAAATTTGGTGAGTTGAGCAAATAAGAAAGGATTCTTTTTTTTGTGGCAGAGACTGTGTCTAGGATGAGAATGAAAAGCAGTGAAAAATAGCATGGAAATTTACTTCATTACTAGCCCAGTGTGTAATTAAGGGTCACCAGTCACAGGTTCATATACTTTAATTTCTTCAAACAACAAAACTTGAACAAAACCTAAATCAGCTCCCATTTTATGGGAATTCCTAGGCAGCTTTGCCTCTGGTGCTTTTCACAATGGGCTTTTCATTCTTTTATCTCTCTAAGCTCTGTTCTGTCTTTCAAAAATTCAATTTTTATTAAAAAACGATTAATGTCCAGGAATTTAATCAATGCATATGCACAGTGGCTGCTTTCCCATAACGGCTTGATTTTAACAGCTTGTGTCTTGATCCATGAAGTGTGTTATGTTCCCTAACAGTACTGACATTTTTATTTGTAATTACTAAATGGTAACAACCCATTGGAAAGCTTGCCCCATTTCATTGGAGAAAGAAATGGATGTAAATGTTGCCTCCCAAATGGTGCTAAGTGTCATCATAACTCAAAGGATTACAAAATGAAAGAATAACTGGCTACAGCCAAGCCACATCTTAAACAGAGCACAAGTCTACATAAAAGCTAGTTTCAAAAGATGTCAAGTGAGACTAGATGACTGTTGCTTTGTAGAGGGTTCCAGGCCAAGTAGGGTTAATAACTACAGACTTTTTTTAATACTGTGATTCTATTTGCTCTAAACAAATCATTTTAAATAGTCAATGAACATTTAATAAATGCCTGTTGTAAACTAGGTGCTATTCTAGCATGTTGAGACTATAAAGACAAAAGTCAAGCACCCTGTTCTCTCAAGGAGCTTATTACATTCTAATAGGGGAGAAAATATTTGTGAAATTTATATGTATATATGCTTATATAGTAATATGTGTATATATATGCATGCATACTCATATAAAATAAGTATGTGGTAATTTGTTTGGAAGGAATATGGTGTTAAAAGCAGTATCTCGAAAACCTTCAAATAGATGGTGGAACTTGAACTGAAATTTAAAGGAAACTAGGGATTCTAGAGGTAGAGGAGAAGAGTGAGTGAATTCCAGGCATAGTAAGAGGGAGGATGTGAATAGCTTATGCTAATGTATAGAGATATGTGATAAAGTACATGAGGAATAGTAGGAAGTCTAGTTAACTGAACCATGCATGTAGTTCATGGGAAGTATATGTAATATGGGGAGAAGTAATGTGTGAAAAGCTGGAAAGGATAGGAGAAAGTAGATCGCAAAGGGCTTTAAATGCCAAACAGATTAGGTTTCATCCTATAAGGGATAGGATTCCACTCTATCTTTTTATAGTAAACCTTTTTAATAGGTTTAGATGTACGATGTGATGAAAAGGGTACTGAAGCTGGAGTCAAAAGATTCATTTTAAAAACATGGTCTTTATCTTACTCCATATGTCTTAATCTGATGACCACAGAAGGCATACCAGGGAGGTAACCAACCCTGTGCTAGTTAAGTTTAGGCTAGCAGAATATGATGTATGGAAGTTTTGAACAAGCTAGAAAAGATTTGAGTACTATCCTGGTGATAGTTTGCCTATTCTTGGAAAATCGTTCTAGCTAACTCCAGATAAGTCTCATAAACCAATAGTTTAGCCAGCAGGTGATAAACTTTTGCTATGACAACCTATATAACAAACAAAAATTTCAAATATTTCTCAATCCTGTGTGACTTCTATGGTGATAGTTGTAGGGTAGTAGAAAAAAGGACAGAGTATATTAAGCTTTGTACTGTTTTTAGTTAATCTTGAAATATTATTTACAAATTCTATCAATCAATAACCTTTTTAAAAAAGATAACCATGTGCCTGGTATGATATTTTGCACTGGGGATACAACAATAAAAATGAAATAGTTCCTACAATCAAGGAGCTTAGATTCACTTAGAGAAGATCACATATATATATATATATATATATATTTATATGGCATGAAAAATTATCATAAGACAATTTTAGGAAAGAAAACATTTGCAGCTAGGGAAATCAGGAGAAATTTCATGTAAAATATGGAGCTTGATATGAACTTCAAAGAAAACTAAGAATTGTAAGAGAAGGAGGAGAAGTACATTCTATGTATAAAGAATAATTAGGGGGCAGCTGGGTGGCTCAGTGGACTGAGAGCCAAGCCTAGAGATGGGAGGTCCTAGATTCAACTTTGGCCTCTGACACTTCCTAGCTGTGTGACTCTGGGCAAGTCACTTAACCTCCATTGATTAGCCCTTACCAATCTTCTGCCTTAGAACCAATACATAGTATTGAATCTAAGGCAGAAGGTAAGGGTTATTAAAAAAGAAAAGGTATGTAGACAGAAGATGGATGACTTCATTTGAGGAAAACCAGTTAAGCTATTGATACTCTAATTAAAAGATATCTGTACAATAACATTCACTTGAAATATTACTGTAGAAATAAAATTACACCAATATTGACTTTCTCCACATAAATGAAATGGAAAGAGCTATAAATAAGTTGTGACTGGATGGAACATGACTTGCAGGTTTTCCTTAGCATGGGGAATAAAGGGATTGGTGGAATTGGTTTCAATCATATACGCAAAGGCAATGAGAATTACAATTTCAATTGATGCTTGGTCATATTGTAGAATGTAAAGAAATTCTATGAAGAACAGCAATATCCTCCTAACCAAGTAAACAAATAATTTGATACACAGTGACCTCAGTGCAAAGGTAGATATAGGAGAAAATAGTAAAATAAGCATTGGAAATTATGGCTTAGCACCAAGTTGTGAAAGAGGCAAAAATTATTCAGATTACTCAGAATCCTATTATTTTTGTGGAATGAATAAAATGTACTGATATGTTTTATTTTTATGTCACCTTCATTTCCAAAAATTTTATTTCTCCCTCCCCTTTCAAGAGAACCATTTCCCTTGATAAAAAATGAAAATGAGACTAAAAATCATTCAACAAAACTAATCTATACAGCAGTCAAGTTTGTTAATATATGCAGTGTTCCATTTCCCCAATTCCCCATCTCTGTAAATGGAGGAAGGTTAATTTTTTTTAATATTTTATTTAGGACCAAAGTTAAACATTATGATTACATAGTGTTCAGTAAATTTGTATTTTGTTCTTTCCTTTGAAATATTTGCAGACATCATACAAATTGTTTTCCTGGTTTTGTTTACTTCACTTCTCATAATGTTATATGAGTTTCAGGACTTCTCTATGGAGGTCCCCTCATAATTACTTTTGTTTCCAAGAAGAGAATTGGAAACATTGAATTGGAGAGCTATAAATAATAAAAAAAAACTCTAACATTGATTAGATTCCAATAGATATGAAATTATTGATTATTCACTAGAGAATCATTTCTGAATCAACTGTATCTATTCATTAAAACTCTCAATTAGTTAGGGCAAAGGGCAAAATCAATACCAAATTAGAATAAAGATTAGGAAAAGACAAGACATGAAATTAGAACTCAAACCAAATTTATTTAAATGAATTTTGTCTTTTATAAATGAGAAATGGATAAAGGTAAAGATGTTGAATTTGTTTATCACAATTTCTTAGAGAAATTTAATTGATTAATCAATGCAGAGAACCAAGGGGCCAAAAGTGCCTTACATTTGATCTCCTTGTCAAACAGAACATGGCAGTCAAATGCAATATTGGTTTTGGATACAAATTCATTTGTAGAATATTATGGAAGAAAGTGGTCAAATATTATGACAAGTAAAACTTCACAAAACAATGAAAATAAGAGAGTAAAAGAAGCCCATGGTGAATTATTTACAGGCGATATGAGTAAATCACAGCATTTCAATGCTTTGTGGTAAAAGTAATATGAGGACATGAACCAAACAATGAAACATATCTTTCATTTCTTCCATAGCCATCAGTTTTATCATTGATGATAGTGGAACCACATTTGGACTTAACTCAGTATCTGATATAAAGAAATAGAAATGACTTGAGTATTTCTTTCATGCCTTTTTAAATAAGTTGCTAACAATTGTATCCTCTTGGTATGATTCAGTAGTATACTTACCACATCATTAATAACAATTTTTAGTAGTGATTTGGTTTTCTATTTTAATGAGACAAGTTCAATATAATGTATGTAAATGAGACCAAAATAGGATAGCATACAAATAAGAAACAACTGTCATCCAGTAAGTCCCACCCTATTCAGCAAGTTAAATTTACAATCATTTAAATCATAACAAGACTTATCTAGCTACTTACATAAATATTATGCAACTGATGAATGATTTCCTTCTAGGTCACTTTTTTGTAAATGTTATATTAGTTTGCAGCTGCAAAATGATCTACAACAGTCAGTAGACAATGATCTGTGATAATTTTAATCTATTGATCACTTTCTCAAATCTCCCAAGTTTTTTTCTCTAAAAGTTTTGCATTTCATTCAAATGCAACAGACACCATTACCATATGAGGGAGAATAGTAAATTGGGTACAGCTATAGGGAGTATATAACAAAGATTTCTAGCTCAATCTGGCTAAAATGAAGCTCAAGGTTAATTTACATGAACTATGTTAATTGTCAAAGACAAAAAAGGCATTTCCTGACCTCAAAGCTAGTAGCAGACATGCAAACCTGGGGATGTGGTTGATGAGATTCAAGCTGAATTTAAAATATTGATCCTGATGACTTGCTGGGTGCTTCTATGGACTTGACTCACAATATCAAAACAATACCAAAAAAATCCCATAAAAACAAAAAGCTTCAACAGCAGAAAAATTGAAACAGCCAGGGCCACTGATTAAATCACAAAAAAAGCTTGGACCAACTTCCCCTTGGGAAGGAGGCTACCTCATAACTATAATTCAGAAGAGAACTGGTAGATGGTAGCCCAGCAAAGAGGAAGGGCAGCAGAAAACTATTAGAATAGCAGACATCTAAACACAGACAACTAGAATAAAAATCAGCAACTCCAGGGGGAAATAGCAAGTGCCAGCATTATATAGAGATACCATAGCTTGAGATATAGACCTAAAAAGGTGAGTTTTAAAAATTCTTTTTTCCCTCTTCCATATATTCCTCAGGTACATGTCCTTTACATATATTCCTTCTTCCATCGGTTATATTAGAAACTGTTGGAAAATGGGCCTTTTTGTGCATGAGAAAATTTTGCTTTTTGTTTTTTTTTTCTTGTAGGTTCACAACCCTAGAACTTTTCTTCATGCAACTATTTCCTTTAACTACTATCTAACCAGTTGGCATGTCTTGTTCATCCTATGTCTGCAAAATCTCTCATCTTTATTTCCTTTCCATCTTTCTACACACACCTGCAACCTGAATTCAGGCCTTCTACATCTCCTGCTTGAGAAATAGCCTTCTGAATATCTCTCCACATAGTTGAATAACTAATATTCCTATAACACACATTTCATTATCACATCCTTTCTCAAAAATACTCAATGGCTTCCTATTACTTTAAGATCAAATACAAAATCTTCCCTTTGGAATTTAAACTTCCCATAATATCTGTCTTATTTCATATTACTCTCCTTCATATATGCTCTATAATAACTATAATTATTCTTTTAGGTATTTCTTATATAGTATTCCATATACAATAATCTATCTTGAACTCCATATCTTTGCATAAGGGTACTCCATGTTTGGAATGCAATTCTTCTTCATAGTTGCATCATAGAATCTGTAGCTTTTTCAAAAGTATAGCTCTTAGTTTATTTTATGCATAAAACTGTCCTAGATTCCCTGAGTCAATAGAATTTTTTCCTCCCAAAATTTCTTTGAATTTCTTTGAAATTATTACTTTATTTTGTTTAGTTCTTTATATGTGAAAATGAAATTAATTAACTCTCCCCTGATTGTAAAATTGAATTAACTCCTTCATCCATTTTTAGATCTAATCACCAAAAGTGAAAACATCTCATTTAATCATTTAGTGGGAAGGTCTGTGACCCATGTGTGCAATAGTGGGTGATGAATCAGAATTGACTGACTGCCCCCTGGGCAGTCCTAAGCAAGGCTTTAGACTATGATTTATCCACATAAAACGTGGAGGAAGGCACAAGAAGTGATGCAAAAGAAAGTGTCTTTAAAAGGGAGTGACAACTTCCTGAGTGCAGTTTTTACTTGGAGTTCTACTTGGAGATGAACTTCCTATGAGAGTCAGTTCTTCATTCTTTGGAATTGAGACTAGAGAAGAATCCGCTGACTGCACCTGAGATCCTGTTCCTGGTGAGGCTATTCTTAAATCTCTTCCTTTGGACTGACATGTGGTGAGTGAACAGTTTGACTCCTTTCTTGGAATTTCTGAAAAAAAACTAGCCTTAGGAGAGACCTATCTCTTGAGAGAGACTTCCCCAAGTCCTCAGCTTTGTTGAGGCTGGCTAAAGACTAACTCTCCCTCCCTGGGTTGAGCCAGGGGATGGGAGCAAATTACTTAGTGCTTAGGCTAGATATCTTAACCTATCCTGTCTCTGATTTTCTTACTTCACTCTTTCTATATTTTGTGAATAAATTGTAAACAAATCTCTTTGGAATAAATTAAATTCCTGGAGAACCTATTTTAAATATAATACAGTCCAGTCTTTTTATATAATTAACCCCCTTTTTCCTTTTTAATATTAAATATTTCTTCCTTGAGGGAAAGATGTATTTCTACTTTGTCTTGAGGCTTGTTCACAGTAGCTGCTTAATTTTTTTCTTTAATCAAATTGAAGAATTATTCTGTTTTAATTCAGTACTTTGAATTGATGTATCTTTCAGTTTGGTCTGTTAAAAGGCATATATGTGTATATGTACATATATGAAAATGAATTTTTATATAGATAGAAAGAATGAAAGTCAGCCAGATAAGCAAATAGAGAGATATGCAGATATATGGGTAGACAGACAGATGGAGAGACAGACAGAGATAGATAGATAGATAGATAGATAGATAGATAGATAGATAGACAGATAGAAAGGTAGATAGGTAAATAGATATAAATATGGGACTTTTATTAAATGCTTGCTTTTGTTCCAGGCATTTAACAAGTACTAGGAACACATACACACACAAAAATATGGTCTCTATTTTCAAGGAGCATGCATTCTAAAAGAGGAATACAAACTCAAGGGGAAATGGGGAAAATGAAGTTACCTCCAGGGACAAAATTGAGGATTGAAGAACCAAAGCAGTTTGGAATTAGTGGACTGGGAATGAAATGACCTTTTCTGGGTCTTTAACAAAAATGGCGGCTCAAGGATTCTCTAACTAGTAGTTCAGACATCAGGGCAGAGTAATCTCAAGGAGGGAAAGGTTGCTGATGGAGAGGTGGAAGAGGTGTGTTTATGAGCTCTGGTTTGGATCAGATATTCACCCAAAGATACCTAGAACTTGGGTGTCATTTTCAGGGACTTACATTTCAGCAAGGCATGTACTGTGTTCTGAGAGCTTGACTGGTATTTGGGCTATAGAACAGAGATATACAAAATGATCATGCTAAATGAATTTTAGTACACTGTGTTCCAAGTGATAACAAGTGATCACTGGTGGATAATTTGCATACTACATTAGTAGCTATTAAATATGAAAGATCTCAGGTTATCAGGTGTGTCCTTTTAGAAAGATTTTTGGGAAAAGTTAGATGATTCATACAGAATTAGAAGTTGTGAATGGTTGCAGTCTAGTCTAGATGTATCTGCATTATTGAGATAACAGGCTCATTGAAGTTTCAAAAGCTCTCTCTTTGTAGTTTATTTTGCAGTTCTATATTATCGTAATATATAATAAAAGTCCTGTAGAAATATGAAAAAACCTTAGCACTCTGCAATGGGTTATAGAAAAACTGCCCATTCCAGACTAGAATAAGGAAGACTAAAATATGAACCTGATCACAAGAAAATTGGTGAAATATTTTGAAAGCTAGGCACGCTTTAAAGAAAAAAAGCCACATAGCCACAATTGGACACTTGCCACAATATTTCCACTTTTGAATTATGTTTTTTCTCCATATAAAGCTTTCCCCCTCTAACTATTTGCCAAGCAATCATAAAAGCAATTAGTGTAGTAGCTGAGAAGGAGGAGATGCCCCAGGGCTTGGTAGTAATTAATGAAGTTGACAAAAGATTCACTGGACAAGAGTAATGGCTGAAAATTGCAGTGGCATCAAGCTCAAGAATACCTAAGGGTTCTTAATGTTTACATTGTTAAAAGGGGTGAAGCTATTCATATGAAACTGAATTCTTAGACAAATAGCATTCTTAAATCTCATATCTGCAGTTTAAAAGTTCAATTTTCCTGCACTAATAACTGTATCTTACTTCCTGGATGTCTTAGAGGCATATCAAACCTATTATGAATCAGATAGAACTACTAATTATCTTTCCTGTTTAACCTTCCCCTTTTCCAAAACTTCATTTTTTTCTATTAAAGGTGGTACCATTCACTTAGTTTTCTGTATTTGAAATTTTGTAGTCATCCTTGACTCTTCTTTCTTACCATGTCCTTACCCCTTCCCAATAGCCTATCAATGATTAATTTGTCAATTTGACATCTATAACATTTCTCATGTCCTCTTGGCTTATCTCTAAACACATAACTTCTATCCTAGTTCAGTCCTATATCATCTTTAACGTGACTTACTATAACATCTTCTTAGAAGATTTCCCAGTTTCTAAGTGTACTTTCCAATCCATAAAAATATCTTTTCTGGGGAAAGAGCTACAAGCAAAGCCTCAAAGAAACATGTTAATTGGGTCGAAGTATAACAAAAATTCCTGGAAGAGTTAAGACAATACATAAAAATAGTGATGGAAAAATTGGGAAAAGAAATGATAGTGATGCAAGAAAGTTATGAAAAGAGAATTAACAACTTGGTAAAAGAAGCACAAAAAATACTGTAAAAAGTAACATCTTAAAGCAGAATTGACCTAATGGTAAAATATTTCATTAAAAAAAATTTACTAAATAAGAGAACTCCTTGAAAAGCAGAATATACCAAATGGAAAAGGAGGTACAAAAATTCACAGAAAAATGTTTTTCTAAAATTACATCTGGTCAAGTGAAAGCTAATGATATTATGAGATATAAAAAACAATAAAACAAAGTAAAAAGAATAAAAAAAGGATAAAATGTTAAATACCTCATTGGGAAAATAATTGATCTGTTTTGAGGATGATAATTGAAGAATTATTGAATTACTTGAAAATCATCATCAAAAAAGAGCCTAGATATCATATTTTAAGAAATTATCAAGAAAATCTACCCTGATATCTTAGACCCAAAGGGCAAAATAGAAATTGAAAGACTTCATTGATCATCTCCTGAAAGAGAGCCCAGTATAAAAACTCCCAGTTATATTATAGTCAAATTTCAGAACTCTTAGGTCAAGGAGAAAATATTGCAAGCATCTAGAAACAAACAATTCAAATAATCTATACAGCAAAACTGAGAATAATCCTCCAGGGTAAAAGTGGTTATTTAATGAAATAGAAGACTTTCAAGCATTCTTGATGAAAACACTAGAGTGCAATAGAAATTTGACTTTCAAATTCAAGACTCAAGAGAACTATAAAAAAGTAAATAGGAAAGAGAAAGCAAAAGGGAATCTATAAGGTTAAAATATTTACATTTTTAAATGGGAAGAAGATAATTAGAAGTCCCAAGAACTTTATCATTATTAGGGCAATTAGAAGGCATCTAAATAGACAGAGGGCATGGATGTGAGTTGACTTTGGTGGGATTATTTAAGAAAAATAAAATTACACAGAGAGAAAGAGGGAGGCCCTGAAAGAAGGGAGAAGGAAGAAGAATGGGGGAAATTATCATAAAGGGGTATGGAATGCAGAATTTTTACAATGGACGGGAAGAAGGAGTGATTGAAGGGTAATGCTTGAACCTTACTCATCAGAATTGGCATAACACTCTCATTCATCCAGGCATAGAAATCTATTTACCCTATAGGGAAATAGTAGGGAAGGGATGAAGAGAGGGGAAGAAGGATTGATAGAAGGAAGAACAGATTAAGTGATGTAGTGATCAGAAGCAAAACAGGCTTCTGAGTATGGGAAGAGGAAGGAAAGAGAGATAGACAGGTAGACAGAAACAGAGATACAGAAACAGAGGATAAACATGGAAAAATGGAATGGAAGAAAATACATAGTTAATCATAACTAAGAATATGAATGGGATGATCTCTCCTGTGGAAGTGAATAGCAGAATGGATTACAAACTAGAATATAACAATATGTTGTTTACAGTAGACACACTTGAAACAGAAAGATACACACATATAAATATAAAGGGCTGGAGCTAAATCTATTATACTTGAACTAAAGTAAAAAGCAAAAGTAAAAACACACTTAATTAAAGGAGATAATCAGGGGTACTACATTTTTAATTGAATCTTATTTTCATTTACATGTAGACACAATTTTTGCCAATTATTTCCTGACATTTTGCATTTCAGATTCCCTCATCCCCTCCCTCCCCTCTCCTATCCCTTAAGTGGTAAATAGTCTGATATAGATTATATTAGTGCTTTTATGTCATACATATTTCCATATGCCCCTTGTCATGACTAAAGACTCATGTCACATATACAGTAAAAAAAATCTCATGAAGAAAATAGAGTATGACATGCTTCAATCTACAGACTCCAGCAGTTTCTTCTTTGCCTGTGGGTAGATTTTTTTTTATCATGAGTCCATTAAGGTTATCTTGAAAATTTGTTTTGATGATTATAGTTTACTCCTTCACAGTTGATCATTGCACTTTTATTTTTATTTTTAGTTGATTATGCTACTGTTTCTATTAACTTTATTTTACATCACTTCATGTAATTCCATGCTTTTCTCAATTCATTCAGTTCATCATTTCTTATGGTGCAATATTTTCCATTACAACCACAGCTTGTTCAGCCATTCCCAAAGTGATGGACACTCCCTCAGTTTCCAGTTCTTTGCCACTACAAAAAGAGCTGCTAAAAATATTTTTGTACAAGTAGATTTTTTTCCTTATCTCTGATCTTTTGGGAATACAGACCTAATAGTGGTTTTTCTGGGTCAATGGATAGACATAATTTATGGTCCTGTGGACATGGTTCCACATTGATCTCAAGACTGTTTGCATCAGTTCATAGTTCCACCAACAGTGCATTAGTGTCCCAATTTTCCACACATTTTCAATATTTATCATTTTCCATTTTGGTCATATTAGTCCTTTGGATATATTTAAGGTGGTATCTCAGAGTTATTTTAATTTTCATTTCTCTAATCCTCATATGTCTCTAGAGTGTTTTAATTTCTACATCTAAGAACTACCTGTTCATATCCATTGGCCACTTATCAATTGAAGAATACTTTTATTCTTATAAATTTGGCTTAATTCTATATATATTTAATAAATTGGGTCTTTTTCAGAGATACCTGCTATAAAATCTTTTCCCTAAATTATTATTTCTCCTCTAATCTTTTTTCCCTTTTTTTTTTTGGTACAGAAACTTAATGCAATCAAAATTACCTATTCATTTTTGTAATGCCTTCTGTGTCTTGTTTAGTCTTAAATTCTTCCCTTATCTATAAGTCTGATGGGTAAACTTTTTGATATTCCCCTAATTTGTTTATAGTATCCCCCTTTATTTATAGATCAAGTATCCAATTTGACTATCTTGATGTGTTCTGTAAAATGTTGGTCTGTGCCTAGTTTCTGCCATATCATTACCTAGTTTTACCTGTAGTTTTTGTCAAATAGTGAGTTCTTTCTCCCAAAGCTTGGATCTTTGGGTTTATTGAACCCTAGGTTACTCTGGCCATTACTGTGTTTTGATTTCTAAACCCATTCCTTTGATCCATGACTGTGAACAATTTCACTACTAAGACCAATATATTGATATGATTCTACCCATTTCCAGAGAGAGAGAGAGAGAGAGAGAGAGAGAGAGAGAGAGAGAGAGAGAGAGAACAGTTGTACTGAGTGCAAATTGAAGTGTACTTTTCTTGATTTCTTTTTTTTTTGCCTTTTATTTAGTGATATGGCTAATATGAAAATATGTTTTGCATGATTTCACATGTGTAATTGATATCAAATTATCTTCTCAATGGTTGGGGGGGGGGGAGATGCCTCAAAGTATGAGAAAGTCAATGAACCTCCATGAACTTTCACTTCCTCATCTGTAAAATGGGAATAATGATTGCATTGACCTCACATGTTGGGGGACTAGGATATACCATTATAGAAGGAACAGAGTCTGAATGCAGATTGAAATACACCATTTTCACTTTATTTTCTCTGTGAATTTTTCTTTAATTCTTTTATCTAATTTTTAATGTAATCAATACCTCTTGTTTCACAACATGATGAATAGGGAAATATGTATTATAAGATAATATATGTATGACCTAGCTTATAGTACTTGCCCTCTTAGGGAAGGGGGAAGGAGAGGATGTAGGGGAGGGAAAGGAAGAAAATAAAAACAATGACACAAACTTTTGGACAGTTAATGTGAGAATTTGTTTCTCTTGAATATATTTATTGCTATCTATTACATATTCATAACAAATCATATGTATTATATTATTATTATATTGTTATTTACATAAGACTAAAAGTATATGGTAACTCAAAAAAAGAAATGTAACAAGAAAAAGGTTTCTCTCTATATATATGTATATGTGTGTATGATGTGTGTATTGAACCTATACTAAAAAGCCAAATATAGCATTTTCCATATAATATATACATATTAATTTATATGACATGTACATATATACACAAAGTATATACATGTTATATGCATATGCATATTGCATATGTTTGTGTATATGTTACAAATACACCAATATCTATGTACACATGAATATACATACATGCATGCATACATAAATACATACATGCATGGATCAGCTACGCTACTTGACTCCTGGGTTGGTTGTGAAGAAAAAACTTTGTGAAATTTCATATGCATATTATCCATTATTTTCTGAGAAAATGTTTGCTAGTATTCTATACTTCTTTATAATTCAATATATTAATAATAAAATGAATCTGTGATCTTATCAATGTAGTTTTCTCTTTTCATTGATAAAAACTGCAACATATTCATGTCTTCTTATGAGGTTTTTGCCCAGGTACTTTCATAGATGGTTCTATAGAAATTGCATGCAAGAATTCAGAAGGTCTTCTTTTAGGATTTGTTTACATTTTGTGGGTATGCTAGACATGCCCTGGCTTGACTTCCATTATAACTAGATCTTTCCACATGATCACCTCACATCCTTTTATGTATATATTTTCTCACGATATTCATCATACTCCTTTCTGAGCATAAATCATCTCTTAGAATATGTTGCAATCTGTGCCCAAGATAAGTCTCTCCATTGCCCTTTGGCTCACCCAAAACTTTAAATACTTAGAAACTGTGATGTTCTAAGATTTATAATCATTCAGTTTTACTAGTAGAACATGACTGTAAAAAAAGATGAGTTTTTGTGCTGACAAAATCCTTTTTTTTTTTTCACTTAAAGGTGACATGGAATTTTCAAAATATAAACAGCCTGTTCTCTTTCTCTGATTTAATTTGGACCCAAACTTTGTTTTCAGTCTATATTACTTCTCCCCCACCTCTCTTAATCTCCCTTTTTTCTTTCTTCCCTTTTATTCTCTCTCTTACATTCATATACACAAGCCCATAAATATACAATCAATTGACTCTCTAACCATATGACATAATCTTGTATTTTTTTTAAATACTAGGAAGATTTTTTTTAATTATCATAGATGTCATTGAAGAAGTTCTGCAGTTTTCTGGGGCATGTTACAAAAGTCACAAAATCAATAGGAATATCTGGAAGAAGGCTTTCACATTCATAGAGAATCTTTCAAATTGGTTCCAATTTAAAACATCCTCCATGAGAGTGGCAACTAATTTTTGTGAGCATACTCTCCTCTTTTTATATCTCATTTGATGTTCATAGTCAGAGGGTCATTGGATGAAGTTATCATTGCATTTGGGTTTATCAATACTAATACTTAAATAAAAATGTCAGATAGCTTTGAGAAATTTGAAATAATTAATTTTAACTTACCCTTTTGGAGCCAAGGAAGATAAAAAAATATTTTTAAATATTCATCATTGTTAACTAAATAGTAATGGAAAAAACAAAACTAAACTCCAACTATGCAACATAATAATACATAATCACATTACTGAACTAGGTCTAATTACTAGTTTGTGCTTACTACTGAAAGTGTGTGTGTGTGTGAGTGTGCGAATGGGGAATGTCAAAGACATATTCTGTAACCAAGTCAAATGTAGGAAAACTTATGTATGAACTTGACAAATTCTCAATTTGTTCTATGATCAATTTCAGCCTTAAGTTTAAAACATAAGGTGAACTGATAGATGTGTGATTTTTAATGTTAGCTCGTATGCAGTAATTATTTGCTGATCTATGTTTCAGTTGGAAAGTAATAAATCAATGATTTGTTAGTAAATAAAGGCCCTTCAGTTTTGGAACAGTATAGTAGGCCCTATTGGGTGATTCAAAGGAATTAGAAGGCATAGTTTCTGAAAGTGGGAACCTGGTGGTACATTTGAAGGAGATGAAACACAGACACAAAGGAACTTGAGAGAAAAATTATAATGCAGGGTAGCCATTAGAACTAAACAATATACTATGAAATTGTGTACACTGGAGGAAAAGACATTCCAATGTATGGAGGGCATAGTCTGATAGTTAATTAATGCAATCTAGGTACAAACTAGTAATTAGATTGAGTTCAATAATGTGTTTATGCATTTTATGTTGCTTATACATATGAAGACCCTCAAGGTACTGATACAAGTGAATATTGGTGGACATAAGAAAAATAAATTTTTATATTCATATACAGTTTTCCAAATATTTTTACATGCGTTATTTTATTTGACACTCATGATAAGCCAGTGAGTGGAGTAGGGAAAATAGTATTATCTCCATTTTACAAATGAGGAACTGAGATGAATTAATAGTAGAAAATAGTCCAAGAAAACAGTCCAATAGTAGAAAATTGTCCAAGGTTCCCAAACCAGTAAGGACAGCAGCCACTGGACTATGAACCATGTGTCCTGATTGCTCATCTATTGCATTTTCTAACCTCCACTTACACCCACATGGCACCATTGAGGCTTTAAAAACACCTGAATCACAATAATCTGATGAGGCAGGCAGGGCACAGTTTATTATTATAATGTTACCACTAAGAAACAAACTCATAGACTAAATGATTTTTCTAGGGATGCACAATTAGTATATGTTAGAGGGAAGATTTGAACTAAGTGCAGCAAAGTATAAGCTCAAATCTCAGGGCAGCAAATTTCTATTTAGATTACTCCAGACAAGTCATTTTATTTCTCATTCTCAGTTATAATTAAGCACGTACTAGATGCAAGGCACACAGACACCTAGAGCAGCTAGATGGTGCAATGGATTAAACATTGGACTTGAAGCTGGGAAGACTCGTCTCCCTGAGTTTAAATCTGGACTCAGACACTTGGTAGCTGTGGGGCTCTGCAAAAGTCACATTGTCTATTTTGCCTCAGTTTCCTCATCTATAAAATGAGCTGGAGAAGGAAATGGCAAACTCTTCCAGGATCTTTGCCAAGAAAACTTTATGGGGTCCCAAAGAGTTGGATGCAACAGAAATGACTGAACAACAACAAAATGTCCAAGGCACTGTGTTAAGTATTAGAGATAAAAATAATAAGATAGTCCCTGCTTATTGTTTTATGTAAAATGTGCAATATGATGGTTATTAATGCTAATAATAGCAATAACTAGAATTTATATAGTGTTGTAAGTTTTGAGGAACTTTTATGTATATTTTCTAATTTCATTTATTGATGAGACTAAATATCTAAACTCTAAGTTCCTTATTTTATGATCTTTCTATTGTGATTTCTTCTATATCAATTGAATTTTAAATTCAACTAGGTTCAATCCATGTATTAAACTTATATAAACATATTATACAAACATATACATATGTGAAATGTGACATGCTAGGTTCTGGAAAATAAAAGATGAAATAAAACACTATCTTGGCCCTCAAGGAGCCTTCACTGTAGTTATTGGAGAGGACAAATTGTCTGCATAAATATTTATAATTAGTGTTATAATATGAGAATTGAATTTAAGTGATACATTGAGAGTTGTATTTAAAGATTTGAGAAGAGAGAAGTCACTCAGCAACATCAAAGATTTTATGAAGAAAAATTTTAAAAATCTTTATTTTTAAGGGGCTATATTAATGTTAATTTTTTGTTGTAGTTCTTAATTTGCAGTTCATAGTGCATGAAATGATGTTTCTTGTTGCTTTTGGCAGTTTGAGAAACATAAATTCCATAAGTCTTTAAAAATATTTCTTCAAGGAAATGAGATCTGTCCTTCCATGTAGCTGAAAACTTTTTTTTTCTGGTTTTATTTTAAATAGAAAATGTCAACACTGAAAAAGACTCAATTCCTCCAGAGGCATGCCCATCCATTGGCCAATGGATAAATATTTCACATTTAGAATAATCATGTAAAAGTTAAAAGTCATAGAAAGCCTAAAAACTGTGATTCTAAGCATATTCAATCCACATTCTACCACTCTGCTACAGTCACTGTAGAAGTGGAAAAAGCCCCATAGGACTGAGGGAGCTCATGTTTTTTGTTTGTTTCACGAGTTGCTATGAACAAATATTCCATCACCAAGTGGCTGGCCTACTGGTGATAAGCCTGTATGTATTTAGTTAGGTTGGTCTTAACATTTTAGGCAGGCTTGTTATTTTTTTTTATCTTGAACACATTTTTATTTATTTCTGTTCTCCAGCCATTTTTCAATTGTGTCTAATTTTTTGCAATCCCATTTGGGATTTTCTTGACAAAGGTACTGGAGTGGTTTGCTGTTTCCTTCTCCAGTTCATCTTATACATGAAGAATTGAGGCAAACAGGGTGAAGTGACTTGCTCAGGATCACATAAGGGTCTGAGGTCATATTTGGACTTCAGTCTCAGCACACTATCCACTGTACCACATAGTTCCTCTATTATTTATCTGTAAAGCTTCCTTCTGTTATGGGGCGAATATGAATAATATCATTTCTCTTATTATTTATGATTTGGAGTAGTCTTTCATATGGCTATCAATAGTTTGTAATTATTATTTTTTTCCTTAAGAAATGTTTGATTATGTCCTTTTTGCCCATTTAAAGTTTTGGGAATGGCTCTGAGTCATGCTTGTGTTAGTTTACTATAGACCAGGCCTATCAGATCTTTATCAGAGATTTGAAGTAAATATTTTTCTTTAGAAGGTACAACTTCACCTCATACTCATTGCATTAATTTTTTTCATTAAAAATCCTTCCAACTGGGGGCATTGGCGTGGTGCAGTGAATTGAGAGCCAGGCCTAGAGACAGGAAGTCCTGGGTTCAAATCTGTAGTCCTTTTATCAAATCCTCTTTCAGCCTAGTAGAGCTTGACAGGACTTTGTTTTTGGCTGGCATAATTGCCTTAAAGAGCCCAGGATCACTTCCACAACATTAACAGACACTGGAAGTGTCCTTTATAGAGTTGGCATCTGAATTTTGAAGGCGGGAAACAATGTGGTGGACTAAAATGAAGGGGAGACTATTTCTAATGGGGGGGGGGATGGATGTTCTATATAAAGTCAAGGAGATGGAAGAGGAAAAGGAAAAAATAACATTGCTTACAAACCCACTTTGTGCATTGCCCATTGAGTCACAAGCAGGACCTTTGTATTTGTTTGCGCATTGCCTCTCCCATTAGATTGTAAGCTCCTTGAGGATAGAGTATATCTCTTTGTTTTCTCAGTGCTTAGCATAGTGCCTAGCACATAGTAGGTGCTTAATAGATGTTTATTGATTTATTGATAGATAATATGAATTAACCAAGTAAACATAAGGTGACATTTAGTTAGTCTGATTTGTAGAGTCATCTAAATTGCATAGGAGTGCTGAAACCTTACACAGCCACTCAGATGGACCAAGTGTAAGCATATATATAGTTGTCATTATTATATGTCTGTATGCTACAAGATGCACATATAACTACAGAATTAGCAAGGACTATAGACATCAGCTCAACCGACTACCTCATTTTACCTAAAAAGAAATTGAAGGCCAGAAAAGAAAGGGTGATGCAGTGGGAAAACAAAACAAAACAAAACATTGATTCTGTAGTCAGAGGAACTGGGAACAAATCCCAACTCTGAGGCTCCCTATATAACTTTTGTCAGGTCACATGCCTAACCTAGGCCTGAATTTAACAGCAAGAGGATTAGAGTAGATTGCCTCTAAGGTCTGCCTAGCTCTATATGTATGATTGTTTCTAAAGTAATTGTTGTTCAGTCGTGTCCTAGGTTTTGTGATTTGATTTGGGGTATTCTTGGCAAAGATACTGGGATGGTTTTTCATTTCTCTCTCCAGATCATTTTACAGATGAGGAAACTGAGGCAAACAGTTAAGCGACTTTTCTAGGATCTCACAACTAGTAAGTGTCTAAGGCTGGATTTGAAATCAAGTTTTCCTGATTCCTGCCCTGGCATTCTAACCACTGTGCCACCTAAGTGCTGCCCCTAACTGCCTAATAATAGTGCTTCAAGGTAACGCAAAGGCAGCTAGGTGATACAGTGGGTAGAGTTTCTGGACTAAAATTGCTAGATTACAAAAGTTTGCCAAGAGTTTTACAAATATTATCTCACTCTCAAAAACCATGAGGGAAAGTTGCTATTATTCCGTTTTAAAAATCAGGAAATTAAGGCAGACAGAGGTGAAGTGATTGGCCAAAAGTCTCAAAGTGAGTGAGGCAGAATTTGGACTCAAGTCACTGTCACTGTGTCTCATACTCCATTTAGGTAGCAGCAGAGTTGGGAGTTAAATTCCCAGGTCCTCCAACCACAGAATTAGTGCTTTTTTGGTTGTATCACCCTTTTTTTTCCAGTCTTTGATTTCTTTTTAGGTAAAATGAGGTGGTGGCATTTAGCACTTGCAGACTTGCCCAAGGTCACATTGCTCATTTGTTGCTGAGCTGGCACTACGTCCCATATCTGCCGACTCAACCTTTGGGTACTTTCCATTCCACTGTCTCAGTAAGTTCCTGCTTCAATGGATAGAATGGTACTACTCTAGAAAGTGACTATAGCTTCAAACTGACTTCCTACAATGTTCAAGAAGAATCCTACTCACTGTGATACACATATTGTAACAGTCCACACCTGTGTATGCATAAGGGAAATAATTAATTTGTAAGGATTGTTTTAGGAAAGCCCATGCTCAGTCCTGCGCATAGCAAGAAAGGCATTGACCTTTGATCCCAGCATTCCTAAGGTTTAGGCGTGAACTCAGGTTTCTTTGTGCTCACCTGGCTGAGACCATCCACGCCTCTAGATTGTACATCAAGGATTTGTCAAGCCAATGTGAATCCTCTATATGCATTACTTGCCTCTGACGTCATTACATCAATAAAAAGTCAGGAAGGACGCGACCCTCCCTTTTTTCCCCTCTTCCTCTTTCTGTCTCTCACTCCTATCTGCCTGCTGGCCACATGGATCTCTCAAGTGATGGAGAGCCAGCGTACCTTTAAAGATTTTCCTCTTTATTCTCCTTCTTCCATCTCACCTCACTCCTGATTCCTTACTCATGCATTTTGGTCAATTTCTATCTTCCTGGATTGTGTGCCCAGCAAAGGAAGGTAGAAGGGAAGTTGCGTCCTTCCACAACAAGTTATGATCTGGTGGCTATCTCTATTCATCAACCTCTCCCCTCGGCTTATCTCTTCTCCTCCAAGTATAATTCCTTTAGTTATTCCCTTTCATGTAGCAATTGCAGGCAAATTGCTGCACATATTCAGCGTATTGTATAGAAATTACAATTCTAGTATCCCCATAAAAAAAAATTTCAAGATGAGCAGGTCATTCAGAGCAATGATGAGGAAAGGTGATGGGAAGACGAGTGAACTTATTTATTCTAAGAATGATGGAGAACCTTCAAGAGAAGGGAAAAGTTAAATTTTAAGGAAAAGAATCAATGAATGCTCCAACTATGACCTTCACTAAATCTTTCAAGATCTTTATTCATTTGAAGTCTAGCTCCTTAGAAGCATTTCCCCTAGAAAATACTGCTAGCCTTCATGGAATATCTTCTTACATGGAAAAGAAAGTAAATAAAACAGTGGAAAGGCATAGAGATCCTGGGTAAAACCCTGGTTCTGTTACCAAATCACTAAGTGATCTATGCAAGTGACTGAATCTCATTGTCCTTTCTATAAAATGAGAATTGGAGATGATGAGCTCTGATGAGCCTTTCATATCAGCCAAGTATATTTAGAAAGAGTTTTGGCAAATATGGAAGTCATAAGATCAGAGTTCAAGTTTCAGCTCTGACACTCAGTGGCTTTATGACCTTGAGACAGTTGCTATCACCTTCTAGGACTCCGTTTCATCATCTGCAAAATGGAAATGTGGAAGTTATACTAAATTTATTCTTTAAGACTCCTTTAAACTTGAACATTATCAAATAAGGACTCCCACCCAGCAATACTGCATCCAAACACTTGCTCCATATGTTTAATCCTAAGCAATGAGCTGCAAGATCTAGGAAAGTTTTTACTCAAACCTTATTAAGTTACGTGTCTGATTTTTTAACTGGTTGTAGAACAAATTTTTTTTCATGCAATGAATTTATTCTTGATGAGTTCTGTAATTCACACTGATTATAGGCCAGAAGTCATATATCTTATTTGCCTCAAAGCCACTCCCATTTCTGTCTGTTGATTCAAGTATTTTTATCAACAACTCTCTCTAGGAATGACAAAGCCCAAGGTGGGTGTGTGGATCCTACACAGATTTGTCAGTGTGCCTAAACTTGCATTCCTGTGCACTGGTGTGACTCACATGTATTTCTGAGAAACTGTTCCATGCCAAACAATAGTAAAAGACAGAGTCAAGCACTCCTAATTGAAGTCTTAGCAATAAGACTCCAGACATGAATAAATGATCTTTTCTGCATAACCATGGATTTATTTTTTTGGCAGATGATGGAACAATTCATTAGATAAGACCAAGTTTTTTTCCTAATGTTTTCCATTTTCTTATCAGAATTAGGTGATGCAGGAATGATTTATGTACCATGGTACCAATCCTATAAAGGCAGTATCATAATTCATAGAGTGGAATGTAATATTTGGAGAAGATTAATTCTGATCTCATTGGTATTGCTACCCAATCATTCATTTTATAAGAAAACTGTTCAACAGCAGGTAAGTTTTGGGAAAACTCATTTTACTTTTGTTGCTTAAATTTTATAGCAAAATGCACTGTCACTAAGGTACCAAAAATATTTAAGCACAAATAACAGCATTTAAGTCATAGAGTATTAGTATTAAACAAAGTATCTACAGGTTATCTTTCTAAACAGCTTATTTTTAATGGGGCGACAAATATTTTGAGAGGAACTGTCTTTCCTAAGATCACTTGGCTATTGAGGCAATAAGCTCTGTTCCCCCCTTCCCCCATCCCTTAATAGCTCAGTACTCTTAGAACTACATCATTCTATTGGATAACCAATAGAATTTTCTTTTTATCTCACTCTAGAACATAAAGCTTTCCAAAAGTGTTTCACATATGCTAATTTAACTGATCTTTCCAAGTACCCTGTGAGGGGCATGAAATCCCCATTTTGTAGATAAGGAAACTGAGGCATAGAAAAATTAAGGGACTTGGTCAAGGTCACATAGCTAGTATATATCTGAGATAAGATTCAAATTCTTGTCCTCCTGATTTCAAGTCCCATGTCTTATTCACTGTACCACCTATCGGCCTATCTCTGCCTCTTTGTTTCAGATTCAACTTTAGTACTGATATTCTTGATTTTACTGTGATGAAATTCAAAGAAGTATTAGTTATTTATACTGGTTTATTCGTAGGAAATGTGAAAGAGATGGAGTAATGATCTTAGTTATTTCTAAGAAATAAATATGATGATTTTTTCAAAAAGCAGGACTTACCTAATTCTGTGGAGGACACTGCCATTAATCACTATTTTTTCCCCTTACCCCTAAGCTAATCAATTGCTAAGTCTTGTTGAATCTATCTCCATAGCATCTCTATCATTATACTTGATTAGGCACTTATCAGCTCTCTCCTAGACTATCACAATAAGCTTCTAATTAGTTTCTTTTCTTCCAAGCATTCCTCTCTCCCAAGCTATCTTACACAGTTGCTTAATTAATATTTTTTTATAATAAAATATTATTATATTTTCTCTTCTAGATTACACACAGATACAATTTTTAATAATTGTTTTCTTACATGTTTGTGATCCATGTTCTCCCCCTCCCTCTTTTTTCACCCCCTCCCCAAGACAGCAGGGAATATTATATATATGTGTGTGTGATACATAACCTATCCTTTAATACATATTTCTTGTTCATCATGTTTTGAAAGAAGACACATATAGCTTATACAAGAAAAAATTTCATGAAGGAAATGAATAAAAAAATAGCATGCTTCGATTTGCATTCAGGCTCCTTCAGTTTCTTCTGTGACAACAGATATCATTTTCCCTCTTGAATTTCTTAGAATTGTCTTGGATTCTGATTCTTGCATTGCTGATAAGTTAAGTCATTCACAGTTAATCATGGTCCATGTTTGCTGTTACTGTGTACAAAGTTCTAGTTCTGCTCACTTCACTTTGCATCACTTCATGTATGCCTTTCCAGGTTTTTCATGATGATCATCTTGTTTGTCCTTTTTATTATTTTTTTTTTGGCACAGAGTGTTTTTTTTTTTTTATTTCAGCACACACACAGAATGCAAAGAGGGGGTGATGTGCCTGTAAAAGGAGCAAGGCAAACAAAAACTCCAAGAAAGGATGACAACAGAAAAAATCCACCTTGGTAGAGAGGCACCTCCTAGCAGTATGTGGGTGGTACTGGGAATGTCCTTCCTGGCAGGGAGGCCCTAGGGTTTGTTTGCTTCCTAGTGCGGGGGAATGGCCTGAGCCTGGCCAAAGGATGATGGTACTGAGGTCCAAACAGCTTGTCCACGAAGGTCACTGTTGAGTGTGATTATGTATGCTGAGCAATTAAAATGTAAACTCAAAAACAAGCCAACAAACCAAGAATGAAAGTATGAAGAGCATCAGTGGTTCCAGGAAAGCATCAGGAGGCTGCTGGCTCAGCCCTTGATAGACGGGGCTGGCACAGTGGCTCACGTTTCCCCCCAGAAAACCAAACATTCAGAAACTTAATGAGAAACCAGCAGCCTCAAATCAAGGATTCAAAAATCTGTTGGGTCTTTTATTTGTAATATTTCTTATAAAACATGTAACCAGGTTTTTTTTTTCTTAAAAAAAAGTGAGTATTTTTAGATTATATATACATACATATACATACATATATATATATATATATATATATATATATGCTTCTCTATTTCCTTAAAAAAGAAGAGGGGCATTCAGTAACATTTCAGGAGAACCCCCCCATTCCAACCAGCCATCCTGAGGCAACTACATTAAGGCACAGGCTCCTAGGATTCCCTACCTTGGCAGCTGGTGGGGCCTCGGTCAGTGAGATGGTCTCTCTCTCTCATGTTGACTGAGCCATCTTCCATGCCAAAGTAGACTCTTTCAGCCATGCTGATAAATAGAACCATGTCCACAACTCCTGAGCTCATTTTGATGGCTGTGTTCACTTCACTTCATTTGTGCACCTGGTCAAACTTCCAGTCCAACAGAAAGTTCCCATTATCCGTCCCCATGGGTTCCACCTTGCACTTGGCCATGCACAGCTCGGCCACGCTGCCAAACATGCTGGCCAGGGCCCTGGACACTGAGATGTACACCATGGGGATGACATCGATTGGGGATTCCTTTCACCTCGTGGCCGCCAAGGTTCTTCGAGTCCTTCCTATAATCAGCAATGATGATGAAACACTTGGCATAGCCAGCTACCATTTTCTCCTGGGTCAGACAGCCTCCGCCACCTTTGATAAGATTGAGGTTGGTGACAACTTCATCCGCATCATCAATAGCAAGATCCAGCCCGGGGTGTTGGGTAAGCCATTCTGCAGGATCAGCTGCCGGGCATGAAAGGATGTAGGAATACAGACGATATTCAAGTTTTCTTGTTTTACTCTTTCAGCAATCCTCTGGACAGCATGGACAATGGTAGAACCACTGCAGATTCCCAGCACTTGATTATTCTCCACGTGGTTCTCCACTACTACCGGGGGCCAGCAAGCCGCTTTGCTTCCTCCTTCTTGGACAGGGTCCAGCATGTGTGTTTGTCCTTTCTTATGGAACAATAGTGTTAGATTGCAATCATATAACCACAACTTGTTCGGCCATTCCATGAATGAAGGACATCCATTCAGCTTCCAGTTCATTGTCACCACAAAAATATTTTGGAATATTTTTAGAATTTTCCCTTGATCACCTTAGGAAAGAAACCTAATAACAGTGTTATTGCTGGGCCAAAAGGTATACACAGTTCATTAAATCTTGGCAGATATTCCAGATTGCTCTCCAAAATGGTTGCATCATTTCTAATGCAAAATCATTCTTTCAATCGACCAAGTTCAAAATACTATTGTCAGACTCAATTCCTTGTTTTCACTCAGCCATCATTTCCAATCAGTGACTAACTTTTTTATCTCCACAACAGAGGCAACATATACCCTCTCATCATTCACACAATGGCTACCTTAGTTTAAATCTTTATCATCTGAACTATTTGCAACAACCCTTTGAATGGTCACCATCCGAATTCTCTCTCCACTCTAATCCTTTTGCCACACAGCTGTCAAAGCAATTTTCTTACAGTGCCAATCTCAGCCTATCATTTTATCACTCAATAAATTCTAATGAATCCCTCTTACTTCAAGGATCAGATATAAATTCCCTGTTTATCCTTTAAAGTTTTTCACAACCTGGTCCTAACCTACCTTTACTGAATTATTACTCATTGCCCAACTTCAGCTATACTATAGACCAGCTAAACTGGCCTTCTTGATTCTCGTTATAAGAATACACTATTAGCTATTTTCTAGCCTTTACAATGGATGTGTCCCATACCTGGAATTCACTCCTTCTTTACAGCCATCTCTAAGAATCCTTAGTCTCATGTTTGTCAAATCCTTAGTCACAGTTTGCCAAATATCACCTTCTAAATATAGCCTTTTCTGATCCTCTCTATTTGATTTCCTCCCTCACTTTATTGTATTCCCCATCCCTCCTATGTATATATATATATATATACATATATATACACATATGTATATACATAGAATATATTTTTCCATAGTCTTCAAGTTTTCCTTTATTATCTTTTTAAAATATTCAATGAATGATCCCAGTCCCCAAATCTTATTTTGAAATTGACCTTTTAATAGGATGGATGGAGAAACATACAAGATAGATATATATCAAATATACTTTTTTTTGTCATTTATTTACACATAAATTTACTAAGAAGATAGTTCTCAAAGTAATTCCTGGAAATAACATTGAGATACTCCTGAAATATCTCATTTTAAGAAACTTTTATACATTGTTACTATTTGGGACAATTATAGATATTTCATGAATTTACAGAGGCAAATATCTTCAAAATCCTCCAGAGCTTAATGCAAAATAGTAGATATTTAAAATTTGATAAATGATTGAATAAATGGAATAGAAAAGACCTTAGAGACCATCTTACTAAAACCTTTGATTTTACAGATTAAAAAAAAAAGACCAGGGGAATTTGCCTCTGATCATATAGCTAGTGAGTAAGAGTCCATATCTTCTGATTGCCAATGGAAAGATGCCTAGTCTTTTCATCAAAAGTGTTGGATTGGGATTAGACAATCTGCGTCTGAATCCCAGCTCTATCACTTTCTAACTGCATGATTTTAGGTAAATCAGCTCTGCCTCTTGGGATCTCAGTTTCCTGCTAGTCTATAGCTATGGGTTATGGCTTGATAAAATAAAAATTCCTATCATAATACCAGTATTATTTGTAACCTTTTTGTAAAATTAAATCAAAATAAAATTCCAAAGTTAAAAATAGATTTGAACATATTATATGTTGTATATATTCTGTATGTTCCTATATATGTATTTGTTGTCTCCTTTGGCTAGATTATAGTACCAAAAATAGTGCCATACATAGAGTATGTGGTTACTCAATGCTTTTTAACTGATTATATTTATATCTGTTGTTTTCCTAATAGAAAGTAAGCCATTCAAGGGTTTTTTTTTCTTTGTCTTTGCATCCATTGTGCCTAGTTAAGTGCCTTGAATATAGTAAGTCCTTGATAAATGTTTACTAAACTTAATATAACATCATATTTTAGTTAGTTCTCTTTGGCAACCCCAAAATAAATATTACTTAGAGTAATAATATAATACTTTTGCAAATATGTTATTATTTAAAGTGCTTTTCTAACATTTCATTTAATGTTTGTAATAACCTTGTAAAGCAGGTAGGACAGATACTATTAGCTTCCATTTTATTAAAGGGAAATTGAGGTTCAGAGAGTTTAAATTGTTACATGGCAAATAAAGAGTAAGTATTGAGTATATTCAGACTTTTGGACATAGTACTGTGGAATGAATATTAGTTTTATAATTAGAGGATTAAGTCTAAAATCCTACCTCTGATGAGTTCTACCTGTGTGACTTTATGTAGGTTTCTGAGCATTCCTGAACCCAAGTTTCCTTACTTAGAAAATATGATAGTTAAACTGGATGGCCTTTGAGTTCCTTTCCAGTTCTCAATATATTATCATGTTATTAAACCCATAGTTTTATTTTATTATCACTAATTACATGTAATAAATTTTGAAATAAGTTTACTGAAGTTATATGATCCAAATTGTCTCCCTCCTTCTTTCCCTCCCCCTCCCTGGAGCTAGCAAAAAATTCAGTCTGGGTTATACATGTATTATCACACAAAACATATTTCCATATTGTTCATTTTTGTAAGTAAATAATTTCATAAAACCCGAATCCCCAAACAGATACCCAAATAAACAAGTGAAAAATTGTATGCTTTCATCTGCATTCCTACTCCAACAGTTCGTTCTCTGGTAGTGGATAACATTCTTTATCATAAGTCCCTCAGAATTATCCCGATTCATTGTATAGCCAGTAGTACCTAAGTCTATCTCTTTTGATAATTTCAAAAGAATGCTGGTACTGTGTGCAATATTTTCCAGGTTCTGCTTATTTCACTCTGAATCAGTTCATGTAGGTCTTTCCAGCTTTTTCAACTTATCCTATTCATCATTTCTTACAGTTCAATAGTATTCCATCACCATTATATACCACAATTTGTTCAGCCATTTGCCAATTGATGGACATCCTTTTAGTTTCCATTTTTTTTGCCACCACAGAAAGAGCAGCTATGAATATTTTTGTACAAATAGGTTCTTTAATTTTTTTTATCTCTTTGGGATACAGACCTAGGAGTGGTATTGCTGGATAAACAAGTATGCATCATTTGGGCATAATTCCAAATTTCTCTCTAGGATGGTTGGCCAGCAATGCATTAGTATTCCAATTTTGCCACACCTCCTCCAATATTTATAATTTTCCATTACTGTCATATTGGCTAGTATGATACCTGTAACTTTTAACATAGTTCACATTAATATGAACCCTCATGGTTTACAAATTATTTTCCTTCAGATGCTCTGTGAATTAAAGAATATATTATCAACCCCATTTTAGAAATGAGGAAACAGATCCAGTTAAATGACTTGGTCATAATTATAATATTAGTTAAGTCCTGTAGCCACGATTTGAACCAATATCTTTTGACTTGGAATCCAGCATTCTTTTTTTTTATCACACCATCATTTTAGGTAACATGTGAACTATATCATCTCTTAGGCTAATTAAGAGCTCCTTTTTCCCTATAAGGAAGTCACTGCTCCATCTCATTTTGTATCCAAACTCTGGGTCAAAAGGAAACTTATAGTTTTATATTCATTGTGCTATCCTGAAATTTAATAATTTTTCCTGTGTTTCTGAGAGTAAGCATGAAGAATAAGCAAACATCAGCCTAGCTCTATTCTTGTTTGGTCTCTCTTTTCCCTTCCATCAGTATCATGTTCATGCTTCCCCTCCCCCCCAAGGCTAACTGTTCTTCCATCTCTCTTCCAAAATGAAATTCAATTTTTATTATAAATCCAATGCCTGTGAAAGATAAGCAGCTCCTCTGAGGATTTTTATTAATCCCAAAGCAGAAAGAAATCAGAGAGCACAGAGAGAGGGCAGAATGGGCTGGTTATAAATCAGCAGAGTGAAAACAGAGATACTGTAAGAGATAAGCACCAGAGTCTATCATCTGTGCACTGGTTTCCATTTTATGACACCACATTTCACCTACAGTGAAATTCGTGAAAGGGCAAATTACAAGTAACAATGTTATACTATAAACTGCTGTGATGGAAAGAATTGGAATTAGAATCAGAAGACCTGGGTTGGACTGCTAGCTATGTGACTTTTGGTAAGTCCTTTAATCTTGCTAGCAATGTTGGTAAACACATCTGTGAAATGGGAATGAAAATATCATATAATAGATACTTTTCAAGGTGGTTGTGAGGATAATATAATGGGAAATGATGTTTTATTACTCTAAAGAACTTTTCAAAGTTAGGCTGTTTCTGTTTTACTATACATCCTGGAATTAGATGAAGATGTAGCATTCCAAAGGATTGAAAATGCAAAACCAAAAGACTAGATTCTGGTAGAGAAGGTGAATAATTGGATGAATACAATATCCTCATCTGTCTTCACCATCTTGAAGTAATACTTTTTTTAATTCAGAAATTTTTATTCAATTAATTTAGAATATTTTTCCATGGTTACATGATTCATGTTCTTTCCCTCCCCTACTCCCAATCCCCTTTCCATAGCCGACATACAATTCCACTGGGTTTTACACATGTAATTGATCAAGACCTATTTCCATATTATTGATATTTACACTAGGGTGATCATTTAGAGTCAACATCCCTAATCATATCTCCATCAACCCATGTGATCGAATGGTTCTTTTTCTTCTGTGTTTCTATTCCCACAGTTCTTTCTCTGAATATGGATAGTGTTCTTTCTTATAACTCCCTCAGAATTGTCCTGGGTCATTGCATTATTACTAGTAGAGAAGTCCATTATATTGAAGTAATACTTTGATGAATCATTTTGGGTTCTTCCTTTATAATTCATATTGAAAGTGATCTATAATTTCTTATATCTTGTGTTTTATCCATATCCTTTCCAGAGGATCCTTCCCCCACTCAATGTATTAGAAGACTTCTATTTCCTTTTATTTTTTATGGGTACTCACAATACACTTTGAGTATCCCTATGTTATTCCCCTATTTAACTACATGACCAAATGATATTATTTATAATTCTTTTGCCCAAGTCATCATTGGCAATATACTGCTGCCTACCATGTGTTTCTTCATTATCCTTTAAACAACCAATAATTCTGGTACAAGTGAAACTTTGGTGATTCATAATTAAAAAGCAAATATCATTTCCAAGAGAGATGATTAAAATATATGTTTTTGCAGAAGAGAATACTTTGAGATTGTTGGAAGTACTGGGTATTTTCACAAATGCAATTTAGCCCACTATCCTTATCTGATTTATTGGACAAGTTTATTATTTTTCTTCTATTTATGCTTAGGACACACATATACACATGCTCATTGGAATATTTCAATGTTACCCTTGCACATATATGTCAAACTTTGATGGATCTATGCTTTGTGACCTCATTAATGTAGATACACCATATCCAATAATGTAGATCACAAAAAAATGCCTTTTAATTCTCTGTGACTCATCTATGTTTTCTTACTATAGAAGTCATTCTAACCTGCTAGATTCCTCCTCTAGCTCTCTTGACTTTGTATGGATATCATTGGAATACACAGGCTCTCTACTGGTTATTCTTCATTCTAATCTCCAAACCACCATCCTATACAACTTACTATGTTGATTCATCATGGAATGGAGGTGTCCCTGGGGTCTCAAAGACTGTGTGTGGAGTGGGTTTGGGGGAGTATACACCCCAGAATCACTCTAATGAGCAGGCAGGAGTCATGATAAAATTGCAGACAGCAAAATGCTGCCTTTATTCCTAATTGAGAAAAGGACATGGGGCATTGCTCTGAGTGATTGCCTTAAAACAATATTCAGGGGTACACAAATGAACTCAGAATTTATAGAAAATTAATACAGTGCTGCTTTTAACCCATCGCAATCTATATGTGATACATTGCTTGTGTCTTATATTTTTCTTTATCTTGTTCTTCCTTCCTTCCCCTTCCAAAATTCCTAACAGATCCTTGAACAATGCTGGTATTCCTCAAGTTGGCAATTTCTAAATTGAGTCAGAGATTAGATGTGGCCAAGGTCTTCAGGTGGAATTTTTTTTTTTTTGCAATATTTTAGATAGGGGGTTAAGTTCTCATAGGAATCTCTTAAACTATAAATTTCCACCACCACCCAGCTTCTAACCTTTTTTAAACTTTGAAAATGCTAATTGAACATTCTGTCAGTCAAAAGAAAAAGGGGAAAGTTTTTGTTTAACCACATTTGAAAAAGAGTGCTAATTAGGGTAATTAAAGGTTTAGGTAAAAAGCTGCTTGGGGGAAGGGTGTTTCTCTACACTCTTCATGAGGAGAGATTGTTACTTCTCTCCTGAAAGGCCCTAACTTTCAAAAATTCTCTATTGGGATGTTGCCAATCTAAAATTACCAATATTGCCTTGATTGCTCTGTTAATTAATACATTGGAAAATAATGCATGATCTCAAATCCCCACAACTATGTCAATGGAATGAAATTTCTGGAAAGGTTTCAGGTAGAGTCCTAGTAACAGACAAGATCTGCTTTTTCAGGGCTAGACCAGCAGAGGCTCTTCAGCAGTAGACTGGCAATGTAGTGAAGAATTCTTTGGCCATTTCCACCCAATCCATGCAACTGGATGTCATAATATGAACAATATTCATTCTTCATCTACATATTTGCTTCTATGCACATTGCCTGGCCAATCTCCTTTGATTGGCTCTATGTTACATTGACGAGGTCCTATAGTGTTCAGGGATGCTCTGCAATCAGCATTCTATCATTTTAAGGTGTGTTCACATGTGCCCTCATATGTGCCCATTTATCAGGGCAGTGTTGATCAGTGTGGAGCATATGGAGTCCTATATGCCATTCTGGGTGGCACACATTAAGAGACACACAGAGAAATTAGAGAATATTTAAAGAATAGAAATAAGAATTATAAACAATCTAGAAACCATGGCAGATGAGGACTGGTTAAAGAAACTGGAGATTGTTAATCTGGCAAGGCAGGATAAAAGAGGGACATGATATGGTTTTATTCTAATAGTTACAAGGCTCCTCACAGAAAAGAGGTCAGAAATATTTTTGTGATTGTGGATGGATAAGCTGATACTAATGGATTAAAGGTGGGGGGTTTTTTGTTTGTTTGATTTTGTGAATTAGACCTTTAATTGCATCAGTGAGTCAGTTAATAAACACTTATTGTTTCCATTCTATGACAGGCAACAGGCTAAGGACAGGGAAGGTTAAAATAGGCAAGGTTGTCCCTGTTCTCAAGGAGCTTACAATCTAATGGGGGAGAGGCAGCAAGCAAAAAAAATATGTCTGAATAAACCATATATGGGATAAAAAGAAAAGTATTCAGAGAGGTAGTTCTAGAAGAGTGGTTGGTAAAGGCTTCTTGTAGAATGTGGGATTTAAAGGAAGTCAGGGAAGACACTGATTTTAACAATTTAGGTTGATACCTTCTCAGCAACTTATCCTAAAATAGTTGCCTGGGGCACTGAAGAGTTAAGCAACTTCCTTAGAGTCACACAGCTAAATCCTATGAGAGGCTGGATTTAAACCCAGAACTTTCCTCACTGAGACTGGCTCTCTAGCTCTAGGACCTACCACTTCATTGGTTAATTTAAAGAACTTCTACAATGACAACTCCCTAACTTTTAACAGTGATAATAGCTTCCCTCAATTCTCCATCTGTTTTGGGCTTCTTCCTTTCATCTCTGCAGGGTCACCAGACTTTTTCCTGTGTCTATATGATCAACTTGGCCTTTATCTAGCACACGTGAATCTGGAACACCTTCCATCTTCCTTAAGATGGTGCTCTTTTGTCAGCTTAAAATAGTTTACCTCTAAAAGCAATTTCTCTTTCCCTTCTCAGGGATTAGGTGCTTTTGAATGAGATGCACCCTTCTATTAACATTTCATAATATTTTCCATTTTAACAACTTTCAATGAAGTGTAAGTTGGCATTTTTCCAATTTCTTTTAAAATTTCTAGGGCATTTATAATTTATTACCTGTGTTTTTGGCATTGATCTACAGACATCTGAGGCTTTAAGCCTATTCTTGTTATTTTCTCCAGTGAGTATAGGTCTCTGTCCATAACACAGCTGCTTCCCACTCAGCAGAATAAGGAGACAAGTCTGTACTGTTGTACTGCCCTACACAGGACAATAGTAATCTATCAAACAGAGTGGAAAGTTGGGGACTAGGTCAAATTTCTTGGCTTACTAGTCACTTGATGCTCCCGCATTTTGTAGCTTAGAAACTGCTTTACAGGGTTGCTATGATGAGGAAGAAAAAATGGTTCAGTGGAAAGAACACTGAGTTTGGAGAAGAAAAACCAGGATTCTCATTGGGTTCTGCCACTTACCTATGACCTTAGATAAATTACTTAACTCTTTAAGACACCCATATGCTCTGTAAAATTGAGCCAATACTCTTTATCTTACCTACTTCAAAAGGATGTAGTGAGGATTAGACGGGATAGTGAACGTGAAAGAATCTCAACCATATTATTTGTTTGCCTTCCTTCATTGTGGTAAATAAATCTTAATCTGTTTCTCTAATCTCAATGATTTGAAATAAAAATATTTTCAGGTTAACCTTTTATTGTCATCAATTGTCTTGAAAATATGGTGAAGTACTCCTATTCCTTTTCAAAATTTCCAAGAATTCATAGTTGAAAGCAATGTTAAATTTCAGCTAGTGATTAATGAAAATAGATATTTATTTTTTCCCATTCAAGTTTAATGGGCCTCTGGAAATTTAGCCCAATATTCCTTAGTTTGAGAACCCCTGCCCAGGGTGAAAATTCCTTTCCTCTGATACATTTTTCCATACCCTTCTAACTATGTATTTCAATTCTATTTCTTCTAGTTCTTATCTTCCCTCTTTGCACTGCTACCATTAAAAGTTTCTCCTTCATTTTCTAATTCTTGCTCTTGTATTCTTTTTATCTCCTAGAATAACCTAAAACCTGGCACTCCAATCTCAGGTATTCACCACAGTTTTGGCAGTTCCATTGGCACACAGAATCAGAAGAAGGAAAAGTCCTCATGTGTGCTTCCTAGTCCCACCTGCAGACCTGCCCCATTCCACCATCATTTGTAATAACTTCTCTTTTGAATTTCCTTTCATCTAATTATAATGCCCTGCCCAGATCATTATTCAGTATCCATCACTCATTTCTTCTATTTCAGCATGTGGATCACAAGCCTAGAGGAAACACCATCCACTGTACTTTTATGACTTCAGGGCTTAGGATGACCCTATTAACACTTTGACATTTTATTTAATCAATATCCCTAACTTCCATGATTTTACTTTAATTACTTTAATTACTCACAGATATGTTCATTCTTTAGACATTTCCATTGTTCCCAATTATTTTAAAATTCAGAACTCTGGAACTTATTGGGAGTAGGGATTGTTTCATTCTTTCTGCTTTTTATTATTTAGTCATTGCATCAGAATTCTCAAGTCTTTCAAAATTGTTTACCTTTACAGTATTTTAGACATTATATAAATCATTCTCTTGTTTTTGCTTACTTCATTCTGCATTAGGTCATACAAGTTGCTCCAAGTTTCTTTGAACCTATTTTTTGTCATTCATAAAGATTTTTGCCCAGTTAAGTGTTTCTTCCTTTATTCTAATTCTAATTGCACTAATTTTGAATGTGAAAAGGAGTTTTCCAATTATGTGTTTTATTTTTATGATCATTTATATACCTTGTTGTGTTAAAGAACAATCTCCTTTTATATCTGCCTCCCTCTGTCTCTGTCTCTGTCACTCTGACCCTGTCTGTCTCTCTCCCCTTCTCTCTCTGTTCTTAGCTATAAAAGATATCTTCTCTTTCTCCTTTAATTTGCTTATACTATCTGACTTTTTAAATCTAGGTCACTAACCTGTGTGGACATCTTTATGGTCTACTATGATATGAGATGTTGGTCTATACCTATCCCAAAGTATATTCAAAATTACTCAGTAGTTTTGTTCAAATCCTGGGTCTTGAATTCAATAATTAGTGCCCTTGCTATGCTGTTATATTTTACTTTTCTGGAACTCATGTATTTAGTCTGTTCTACTGATCAACTTTTCTGCTTTTATCAAATAGCAAATGTATTTGATAGTTATTTCTTTGTTATATAATTTGAGATTCCATCCTTCCCACTTTTCCCCATTATTTTGCTTAATGTTTTTAACCTTTTATTTCTACAGATTAATTTTGTTATTAATTTATCTAGTTATATAAAAAGTCCTCTGGCAGTTTGTTTAGTATATCAGTGAATTATAAATTACTTTCATTAGTGTTGCCATTTTTATTGGGTTACATCCCAACCTTGAGCAGTTAATAACTCCATTATTTAAGTCTTTTTTAAAAATTTCTATAAAGAGTGATTTATAGTTGTATTCATGTAATTCCTGTGGTTTTCAATTAGTGAACTTCCTGACCTTTTATACATGGTTTAGTTCTTTTGAAAGGAATTTCTACGCTGGGTTTTGTTTGTAATATACCAAAAGATGAATATTTTTATGGATTTATTTTATATCATGCTACTTTACCAAAGTTATTAAGTGTCTCAATTAATTTTCAGTAAATCTATAGTATTAAATAAGGACTTATTATTCACAAAATACTGTGTTAAATGCTGAGTATACAAACAGAAAAGCACAACAGTCCCTATTCTCATTGAGCTCACCTATAAGACACATCTAGGAGCTATCAGCTAAAAGTCAGTTGGAAGCCCAGTTGTCCTTAGGGTTCAGTGGCAATACAGATGTTATTGTATCTTCTTTAAAGCAATTTCCCTGATAAAATCATAGTAATTTTTTTAAATTTAGAAATGTTTGATAGTGTCGAGGACTTTAGTGACAAGAACTTTCTTTCCTGGGTTATCAGTAGCTATTGCTGCTCAGGAGACAAGGGCGACATCACCTGAGAAGAGGCATTTACCAGTTTATGACTTTATCAGTTTTGATTCCCTTAGTGAAGACTGTAGGGCCTGGGCTGGAAGTCTATGATGGGAAGAAAATCATTATTTGTAGGGTTTGTGGATTTGGGGTCCTGCTCTCTGTGGAAAGGTAGTGGTTGTCATGGCTGTGGTGGTTTGACTAATCTAGCATATATTCTTCCAGTATCTCTTTCAGGTTATCCTACTGATTCATCTAGGATTCCCTGATTGCCTTGGAAGTGACAGTGGGAAGGGGAGTCTGACTCCTTTTCCACATGGGTTGCTCTCCTGAATGATGAAAATGATTTGAGGAAGGAGAAAGTATTAATATTTAGGGGCATCGTGTCATCTGCAAAAGGTAAACAGTTATTATTATTTTGCTTATGCTAATTTAATTAATGGTTTCCCCCTTTACTTCCAATTTTTGAATAATAGTTATGACATTGATTAGTTAATAGTTAAATAATAGTTATGACATTGATTTAAAAAATTATTAGTGTTATTAACTATTTTTTATAGTTTTTCTCTAATATTGAACCAATTTTGAATTCCTGGTTGACCATGAAATGTTAAAAAAAGACTTTGCATTGAAAAAATTAATGTAATTAACTTGTAAAAAGTGAACAATTGAAGAAAAAGTATTCTTATCAAATATCTTTGATAAGAATCTGATATTCAAGATATATAGACAATTCCTAAAAATATATGACAGAAAGCTATCTTTAATAAATAAGTGGTCAGAAGATATAAATAGTTCTTCAAACATGAAAAAGTATTAAAGTATTAAAATTACTTGAAAAGAATGCAGTAATTCACTAATAATAAGAGAAATGAAAATCAAAAGAACTCCAAGGTTTTGTCTCACATTTAGTCAATTGACAAAGATGACAAAAGAGGGAGATGGTATCAGGAATTGTGGAAAAATAGGCATATTAATATGTTATTGCTTGGGCTAGGAATTATTCCAACATATTTGAAAAACAATTTGGAATTAATCATAAGTGACCACAATATTAATATTCTTTGACCTAGAGATGCTCGGAATATACAGCAAAGAAGTCAGTGACAAAAAAGAAAGAGCCAACACACAAGAGGTTTCTTTTTTTTTTTAAACCCTTACCTTCCATCTTGGAGTCAATACTGTGTATTGGCTCCAAGGCAGAAGAGTGGTAAGGGCTAGGCAATGGGGGTGAAGTGACTTGCCCAGGGTCACACAGCTAGGAAGTGGCTGAGGCCAGATTTGAACCTAGGACCTAGGTTCCTAGAGACCTAGGACGTCTCTAGGCCTGGCTCTAAATCCACTGAGCTATCCAGCTGCCCCCCACAAGAGGTTTTTAACGTAGCAAAGAACTATAAAGAAAGCCAATGTTCATTGTTTGGGAAATGCCAAAACATATTGTAGCACATGAACATAATGCAATATTATTGTGTCATAAGAAATGATAATCATGATAAACACAGAGCATGGGAAAGTTTAAATGAACTGATACAAAGTGAAATTAGCAGAACCAGAAACCATACATAGTTCCTACATGGATGCAAATGGAAGGAATGACAAAAATAATCTAAACAAAATGATGCAAAATTGAAATTTTCATCCCATAAAAGAGTTACAACTCCCTGCTTCTTTATAGAGGTGAAGTGATTATGAGTGTGGAGCATCATACTTAATATTATGTTTTTTGTTATTGTTGTTGTTTTTTGGTATACCTCTTTGTTTTGTTGAGCTTTTATGCCTGCTTATAACACAATTCTTTAGTATAAATGGTGAGACTGGAAAAGGAAGGGGGGAGAATACATTAGAGCAATGTAGATGATTTTAAAAACGAGATCAATAAAAATTTGTTGCATTTTAATATCATGATATTTCTACTCACCTAATCTAATTACCAGGCAATGAATAGAATGGATAGTTTCTTAAATGATGACTTGTTCTGGGGGGGGGGGGGGGGGTAAACTAAAAGGTAAAGACCATATAATTAATCAAAATTACTGCAGACAAAAACTTAGGCTCTGTTTCATTATTATGCAAAGATTATTGGAGCTTATTTAGAAAACAAATTCTATCCTATCTGGCTTACATCAATACTTTTGTTTGTTGTTTTGCCTACCAAATACATTTGTCTCATTTTTGTTTTAAATCTTCATCATATTCCTCATTATAATTGCAGTAATTTTTTGTCCTGTTCTATTACTCATATTCAGATAGCTGCCATATCGTCTTGATTTTACCTTCATAACAGGTTTTTTTTTTTTCACATCTCCCTTTATTTTCTCTACTAGTTCAGTCCCTGATCACCTCTTACCTTGAATCCTACAATAGTCTCCTAATAACTTTCCCTTTTTCACTTTCTGTCTTCTCCAATCCATTCTCCATACAACTAAAATCAGTCTTCCTAGGATATACATGACTATGATATTATTCCCTTGCCAAAAAAGTTTTCAGTTGATCCCTCTGACCAATAGAATAAATAATTTTCCCACCCATTACCGCAATCCAATTTTTAAGTCTAGCAGGGTCTACCTTGATAGCTTCCCTCCCCCACCCTCTTTCCTTTATGAAGTCCATGTTCCAGCCAAAACGGAGTGCTATTCATTTACTGAATGACATTTCCTTCACTTTTGAGAAAGTGCATATGCCTCCATATCTGGAAAGCATAACCTAATCATTTCCAGTCCTCAGAATTCCTATTGTCTTTCAAGGATCAACCTAACTTCCCCCACCTCAGTGAAATCTTCCTTGAACCTTATCCCTACACCCAGTTCTTAATACTCTCTCTCTACTTGCATTGCCTTGTATTTCCTTTTTTTCAATACAAGTGCATGTTGTATTTCTTCAGTGGAACACAAAGCACATAAAGACAGGAGTTATTTCATTTTTTTCTTTGAATCTTTAGCCTATAGCACAGTGTTTTGTGCACTATAGGTGACATACATCTTTAAATTTATTCAATATTGAATTTATATGAATAAATGTATTCAATTACATTTGATATTCAAAAAATTAAAAAAGAATGAATTTTCTATAAATGGATTGTCCATTCATTTGCATATCTCTGTCTAGGTAATGGGTAATTGTCATTTACTCACTCCCTTCCTTTTGATTGTTCTACATATGGAATTTATTCAGTGTTGTGAGATCCGACTAAGAAATTCCCCTCTACCAATACGGATTTGCATCTCCTCTACAACTTTTTTGTCTTGATCTATTGTGTGTTGGACTAAAAATTGAAGTAAATTGTCCATGATCAGACAGATAGTATATGAGAGCACTTAAACTCAAGGTATCGTGACCAAGGTGTGACATATGCTCAAATATCATGCTTCCTCTTTCCAATTGGATTATTAATTTAAACCCTCGAGGTTTTAAAAGTGGTTATGTGGTTTTCTAGGCCTCTGTGCTATCAGCATGCATCAAAAACAGAATTATTGAGCTGATTCATAAGTAAATAGATTTGGGACAAGCCCTTCAGATGGATAATTAACTGGGCCCAGGTCTGAATAGGAAGATTACATTTGGGAGACAGGGCAGTGAAATTAATGATCTCAAGCTGGTCTCTGAAATATCTTCTATTAATTTTTATTTTTAATATGCTTAATGTAGGACCTATTGTCCAAAAAGATGACAAATAGCTAGATAGCTAGTAGATATAGAGCGATAGATAGGTAGATTAGATAGATACTGAAATAAATGACACAATTGCTCTGATTCTTGCACAAACCACTGATATGTAAGCACTGGAGAATTCTATCCCACTGTACAACTCAATAGCTACTCCACACAATCCAAAGCTAATGATGTCAGCAGCAGGGTCAGGTTATGCAATATATTATCCAAATTTATAATTTTTATTTTTTCCTAAATATTGAACTTGAATTTTGACCACTTTCGAATTTTAAAGGGCTTGAATTCCTGCAGGAATTGCAAACTGGGAGAAGATAGTTCCTTTGATTCATAACCATAGTGTGTTTGATCCATGTTTAATTTAATACCCGAGACAATTCAGCCACCAGTTCAAATGGCCTTGACAAAATTCCTTTGGCATCCTGCCGCACAGAGACGGATATAAACTATTCTCTCAAGGTTTCTGCCTTGAACAGATGCAGAAACAAATATTTTGCAAGGCTTCTCTTCTGAAAAGTCTTCTCTCTCCAGAGCCAGTTTATTATCAGTTGATATGGTCATACCAGAGAGGGATAGAGGGGACATGATACATGGAAGCCAGGTAGATGTGGAAGACAGAAAAGTACCATGTCCAGGGCACAGGGACAACCTTTGGCCAAATTGTAAAGTTGCTAAAGGTCGGTTTTTTGTGCTCTTCCACTTTTCCTATCTCTGGTTTCTTCCCATTCATGGGATCAATAAATTTATAATGAACTCATTCATTATTTATTCATTTTGCTACTTATTTTGGGATTTTATTGTTGTAGTGAACTACTGAAGCCCAAACTTATTGGAACAATGTAGTTATCAGTCTGATTTGCAACTTATAATTCTAGACAGCTATCTGGTGGCACCTGGATGTTCACTGGCTTGCCCAGGTTATGTCAGAGAGAAGACTTGAATACAGGTCTTCTGGCTTAGCAGCCCAGTATCTAGTCACTACTTCCACAATTTCTATTTTTGTATTAATACCTCATAAACATATTCACAAACTAACCAAAGATACAGTTTTGGCATGACATAATGGCAGGCAAAATGCACACACACATATGTATAAAACTATGTTTATCTATAAGAAATTATTACTCATATGTATATATATGTGTGTATTGCATATATATGGCATACTTGTGTGCCTCGATAACCATTATATATTTACATATATGTACATATATGTGTATATGTGTATCAAATCTACATACATACACACATGCCCATAGCTAGTATGACATAATAGGCATGCACATGTGTGTATATGTACATACATATACACATATGATGAACATGTGTGAAATAGAATAATAATAATAGATATTTATATAATGTTTTAGTTATTACAGGACACTTGACATATGTTACATCATTTCAGTCTTGCAATAATTATGTTCAGTGTTTACTAGAGCTAGTATTCATCTCTCTTTGCAAATGTGGAAACTGGTTCTCATGGAAGTTTGGTGATTTGTTCATGATCACACAGCTAGCAAGTGTTGAAGGTCACATTTGACCTCAGGGCTTCCTTACTCCTAAGGCTGTCAATGATGCCTTCTTGTGAAGAATAAGGCGAGTACTTAGATGATATTTGTTCCACAGAATATATACAACACCGTCTTTTTTCATCATATTTTCTTATAGACGTGCTGAGTCGATTCTCATGATAATCCCATGAGAATTGTAAAATGAGAGTTACTCTTATTTTATAGATAAGGAAGCTGACTCTTAGGGGTTAAACTGCTTCGTCTATGTCAAATAGCTAATAAGTTAAGGAGTCTCAACTAGCTATAAATCACTTTTTTTGACTCCTGTCCCACTGACCTTTCCATTAAACCAAGCTATTGCAACTCTAGTGAATTATTGTCTTCTTGGCTGATAGCGAGCCATCACCCACCATTCCCTTAAAAACAGTGCTAACCAATTAGCTGGTGAGTGAATTGGGATAAATAAGTACATTATTCTTTTAAAAATACCATCTTACTCTTCTGGGAGTTGATTTTGTAGATGCTTAGTACAGTCTAATAGTTAGAGCACAGGCTAGTTGTAGGGATATAAATTCCTCCTGAGCCCTTCAGGAATGATAGACTTTTTACTTTCCCCTTTCAGTATTTTCACAGTTGTATTCTGGGACCTGCTACATAGAAATGCATTTACCTTTCAGCCTTAGAAACTAGCAGTTATATTTGGTAGTGGGATACGGAGTCAAGTTGGGGGGCGGGATTGAAGGCATTTTAAAATTCAGGCAACCATAGTGAGGTTAACTTTCTTTACATAGACCTCTTTCTGGTCATTGTAACTTATGCCCAATGATACACTAGAACTGAAGTATTATGGGAAGAAGAGAATGGATGCTCAACTTCAGATAGAAGGCTCCAGGAGATTAGAGATTATAGTAGTGCCCTAGAAGTCCCTTGTGGAGTGGGATAGATATTTTGAAAGGAATACTGGGCTAGAACTCAAAAGACCAGGGCTCCCAAATTATAGATTCATGGATTTAGGGTTTAGAGCTAGAAATGACCTTAGGAGTCATCTAGAATGACCTCATCTATGGGAAACATGCTCAGGTTATGGGACTTGCCCAAGATGACACACATGGTAGAATTGGGATTTGAATTTTAGACCTCTGACTCCAAATCCAGTATTCCACTGTACTATGATGCCTTTTTACATTACAGATCCCGAGTTTCAGGATCAAAGTTATCACCTCCAAACATTTACCCATCTCCTTTGTGCCCAAGCAAATGTTAGTCATAGAGCAGCAAGGCAGGAAAATTAGAGAGATCTTTAGGGAATATTTTCACATTCTGGATTGTCAGACTGGCATGACAATGCTGGAAATGGTGAGTGATGCCACTTGATGTTCATTACTGACTTCAGGGAGGTCCCATGAAGTAGTTGGGATGTGGAAATAGCCAACTAGCCAAACGAAGCAGGACTCATCTGGAGTTTACTAACCATGAAGATTTTGCAATAAGGTAGAACAAATGTAAAATTTCTTGGATTTATTGTCTCGTGGTGCAGATATATCCATCTGGGGAGAAAGAGAGACAGACACACAGACAGAGATAGAAAGAGACAGAGACAGACAGACAGATGAAGAGAGACAGATAGACAGGCAGACAGAAACAGAGTGAGAATATTTTTTTTATTTTAAAGGAATTTTGAGACTTCAATTGCTAAAAATAAAATGCCATTGCTGAAGCACAACTTTTTTGGACATAATCCACTACCAAATCTAGACTGAAAAGTCATCACATCTATTTTCTTGCCTTTGAGTACTTTAGCCAGGCCAGAAAGGTATTATCTTCACTCTAAAAACAAAAAGAAACTCAGATCTCTTAAAACTTAAATTCAGTGCTTTCTTTGCCAATGCTTCAGCTAAAGGGTGCCTAAGGATGTTTTGGAAAGGTTAATGATTTGTGTAGCCTGCAATTAGTATAAGGTCTAGAGGGAGGTGGCTTCAGAATTAGAAAGACTGGGGGTTCAAGTACTATCTCTGATGAATATTGGTTGTGTGACCATGCATCAGTGACTTACCATGGGGAGACAATGTGTTGCAGCACAAAGATCATTGATTGGAGTAAGAAGACTTAGCTAAAACCTCATTCTAAAACTTACTTCCTATGTGTCCTTGGGTACATCATGTAACTTCCTTGTACATCAATTTTTTTTTCATTTAGAAAATTAAAGAATTAGATTAGATGGCCTCCAAGGTTCCATCTAGCTCTAAATCAATGCTCCTTTAAGTTGGTGAATTTAATGTTTCAGTATCCAAGGGAACTCAAAAATTTTAAGTTATAGAGATGTTTCTTCTCTGCATCAGTAAATGGAGTTTCCACACTGAGGGTTCCCCCACACCCTCAAAATTGCTCATCTAGACTTTGCCTCACAAATATATATGGAATATAACTCAGAGCTCCTCAGAATAGAGTATGAGCTGCTCATTGTTCTCCAGGACATGAAAATTGAAAAAATCCTAAGGGGAAGGCATGCCCTAACCCTATCCCTATGCGGATTAGGTGGATTGTTTACCCATCCTATTTGCCTTGCTGATAGGGGGAAGAAAGATATGATCACTCATCTTAATTTCTTTTTCCTTTCATGTAGTTTAGATTATTTTTTCCTTCTGTAGTGCTTCTTGCTTTATTTTTATCTTTTTTACTTCGCCCTTCTACTACTATTTCTTTATATTCAGTTTGCTTATTCTCTTTTCTCTGTCTCTGTCTGTGTTTCTCTCTCCGTCTTGGTTTCTTTGTCTCTCTGTCTTTCTGTTGTCATGTACTCTCTCTTGCTCAATTAACTCTTTTTCATATGCCTATATATTTAGGTCTTCTCAGTTCAGAAAACCTTCCTTTGACCCTTCAGTTCTAGCAACTATCAGATCCCATTCCATCTTATTTCCCCCTTTCACTCCACAATTTCTTTAAAAAGATGGGTAGAACTAATAATTATAGCTGACATTTATATAGTATTTTATACTATTATCACATTTGATTCTCACAACAACCCAGTGAACTATTAGCAAAAGATTATAGATTTAGAGCCAGAAAAGATTTTAAGACCATCATAAAATCCTTCATTTTACAGATGAATAAGAGAGCAGAACCAACATTTGAACATTGATGCTCTCAATTGAAATTCAGAACATTTTCTATAGTACCACGATGTTTCACAAAAGAAATTTCCTTCCTCTTCTCTTTAAGAGGTATTTATTCAATTTTAAATATGAAAAAAGAAGGCTCAGATTCATTTTCTCTCCTGCAACCATATAGCCATCATCTAAAGTAGGACTCAAACCTCCATTTTGCTTGACTCATGTCTATATCTCTCCTTTTTAAAAAAATTTTTTTTTGATTTGCCATCACTGCATACTGAATTACATTCTACCTCTTTCCACCATATCTTGTTGCCTGTATGTACCAAATATCTCTCCTTGCTCCCTAGACATTCATTCAACAACTGGATCCCATTCTACCTTCTCAAAAAGTTCATCTCATATTATTATGTTTTATGCACTCTATTATTCTCATAGTCTGCTTTTCCCTCTATGTCTTGCCTTTTTACTTTTGCTCGTGGTGTAACCTGTTCTAGGAATGCCCTCTCTCCCTCTCTTAACCTGTTGTATTGTGATGTAACTCAAATTCAGCTACTTCCATGATATTATCCTTCAGGGGCTAGGTAATTGGGAATGCTTCTCTGGGTGTTTTGGCCTATTCTCTATGCATGCTTATGATGATGCTATGACTATAAGCTCATTCCTCAGCCTAACTGCTTTACTTCATCTGTTTCTGACTATGGTATGAATGTAGTTTTGATCTGTTGGAAATCCCAAAAGTGATCTGTCTGAAATTTGGCATTTTAATTTCTTCCTTGGCTTCTACTTGTCATCCAAAATAGTTTGTATTGAGACTTCTACCAGGCACCCTTTGTGATATACTGAACACTTCATACCAAGACTACACAATTTTGAAATCAGAATAGATTATTTACCACCAAAATAAACAATTGCCATTTTAACCAAGAATCAGTCAAATGGATTCGCGCATTTTACAATGTGAGTCGTCTTAGAGATCCATCTTATTTGCAAACATTCCAGTCCTGCCTGGACGACAAGCTGTCTGCCACGGGACCACTCACTGGAAGCTCAACCGAGAAATGGAAGCAGTTCAGAGATGCAGTGAAGGAAACATCAAAGGCAGTCCTAGGCCCAGACCTAGACCTAGACCAGCTCTAGACCAAAACAATGCAACCACCAGGACTGGTTCGATGAGAACAACAGTGCTATTGAAGACCTATTGAGCAAAAAGAACAAAGCCTTTATGGAGTGGCAAAATAACCCAAACTCTGCTCCTATAAAGGACAGATTCAAGTCTCTCCAAGCCATGGCGCAGCATGAGATCAGGAAGATGCAAGACTGATGGTGGGAAAAAAAGGCAGAAGAAATCCAGCGCTTTGCTGATACGAAAAACTACAAACAATTTTTCAGTGCCCTCAAGACTGTCTATGGGCCATCAAAACCCACCACCACTCTCTTGCTATCCTCTGACGGTGACACTCTCATAAAAGATAAAAAAGGCATCAGCAACAGGTGGAAAGAACACTTCAGTCAGCTTCTCAACCGACCCTCTTCAGTCGACTAAAGAGCCCTTGACCAGATCCCCCAAAACCGCACCATTGAACAATTTGACGTCCCTCCTTCAATAGAGGAAGTCCAAAAAGCCATTAAACAAATGAGTGCAGGCAAGGCACCCGGTAAAGACGGGATCCCAACAGAGGTGTACAAGGCCTTAAATGGAAAGGCGCTCCAGGCATTCCACATAGTGCTGACAAGCATATGGGAAGAGGAAGACATGCCCCCAGAACTCAGAGATGCCTCCATCGTAGCCCTATACAAAAACAAAGGCTCACGAGCAGCCTGTGACAACTACAGAGGCATCTCATTACTCTCCTCTGCTGGAAAGATCCTCGCCCATTTTATACTCAACAGATTCCCGTCATCTGTTTCAGAGCAGAACCTGCCTGAATCACAATGTGGCTTCCAACCAGATCACAGCACCATCGACATGGTCTTCACAGTGAAGCAAATGCAGGAAAAATGCCTTGAGCAGAACCTGAGTCTCTACATTGTCTCATAGACCTGACAAAGGCGTTCGACACAGTGAACAGGGATGCATTGTGGGTGATCCTCAGCAAGCTCGGTTGCCCAGCAAAATTTGTCAAACTGATCCAGCTCTTTCATGTCGACATGACAGGGGAAGTCCTATCTGGTGGAGAGACTTCCGATCGCTTCAAGATCTCCAATGGCATGAAACAAGGCTGTGTCCTCGCTCCGGTACTATTCAACCTATTTTTCACCCAAGTATTACGACATGCTGTGATGGATTTAGACCTGGGCGTCTACATCAAATACCAACTAGATGGCTCACTATTTGACCTTCACCGCCTGACTGCAAAAACAAAGACAACAGAGAGACTCATCCTGGAAGCTCTCTTTGCAGATGACTGTGCTCTGATGGCCCACCAAGAAAATCATCTTCAAACCATTGTGGACAGGTTCTCCACCGCAACAAAACTGTTTGACCTGACCATCAGCCTCAGCAAAACAGAGGTGCTGTTCCAACCTGCACCAGGGAGGCCAACTAACCAGCCGTGCATTACAATCGATGGCACGCAGCTTTCTAACATCAACACTTTCAAGTACCTGGGCAGCACCATCGCCAACGACAGGTCCCTAGACCACGAGATCAATGCCAGGACCCAAAAGGCCAGCCAGGCACTCGGGTGGCTGCACTGCAAAGTCCTCCAACACAGCAGTGTAAGCACTGAGACGAAGCTCAAAGTGTACAACGCAGTGGTCCTCAGCTCACTCCTGTATGGTTGCGAGACATGGACACTGTACCGGAAGCACATGAAGCAGTTGGAGCAATTCCACCAACGCTCCCTCCGGTCAATCATGAGGATCGGATGGCAGGACCGAATCACCAATCAGGAAGTCCTCGACAGAGCCAACTCCACCAGCATCGAAGTCCTGGTCCTCAAATCCCAGCTACGATGGTCTGGACACATCATCCGCATGGACCCACAGCGAATACCAAGACAGGCATTCTATGGTGAACTGTCAGCTGGACTCAGGAAACAAGGCCGACCAAAGAAAAGATTCAAGGATCAGCTAAAGTCAAACCTGAAGTGGGCTGGCATCACACCAAAGCAACTAGAACTCGCTGCCTCTGTCAGAAGCAACTGGCAAACCCACATTAACCATGTCTCCACCACCTTTGAAGATGAGCGACATCGACGTCTTGCCGCTGTGCATGAACACCGACACCAGGCCACAACCGCACCTCCCGTAACAACTGGCGTCCCAGGCCCCATGTGCCACAAACTGTGTGCCTCAGCCTTTGGACTTCAAAGCCACATGATACACCGTAGATGAAACTGCACAAAGACAATAGTCATTCTCGATCACTGAGAGACTACCACTAAGTCAAATGGATTTATTTGGTGCCACATATACTCCAGCAAGGATTCATTTGCTTGTTGCAAAAGTTTTCTGTTTAGCTAGTTTTTCTTATAATATTGAGAGAGGCTATTAGTGTACAGATTAGAGGCCAGTGTTCAGTTTGCTCAGAAAGAAAGGAGGTGGGCAGAAGACTGACATACATGATGCCCTCCTGATCAGGTTTTTACATGGCACTCAGGGAAATGTGGGGGGATTATTCCTGAATTATTTGAATTCTTCAAGGTATCTCAGTATTTAGATATATGCAACTGAGGTTGCCTAATATAGTTTTTAGCAAAAATGATTGTGTCTACCAGTTTATTTTATGAGCTACATGCGATAAATGTGAACCTACATTTGTAATGAGGAGTCCTAGAAAGCAACTCTGATGACTGCTGCATAAATCTATTTGATAGTTAGACACAGTACATTAGGCTGTGTGGAATCCATAACATAAAAGCAGACACAGAGCATAGCTTGCCAGTGATACCATTAAATTTGTGCCTTTCTCAGAGGGAAAACAAATAAAACAAAGAAACAAATCCACTTCCCAGATCCAATATTGTATTGATTCGTATTAGCTTTATTTTAATTTATCAGCCTAAGGTACTAACACTCTCATTCTTCAATGACATCTGTGAATAGAATGATGAGTCAAAATAAAACAAAACAAAAAGTCACACCAAACACTAACTTTGGACCTGGGAGACTTGGGTTCATGTCTTAGCTTAATCCTTTGTCTCCATTAGCTATATGACTTTGAACAATTTGCTTCAGTTATCTAGGCTTTAGTTTTTTTTTTTTTTCTGGAAAGTGATGGGGTTGAACTAAATTATGAAGAAAGTACCTTTTAACAAGGGGATATGCTGGCAAATATTTATTAAACAGCTCTGGGAAAAATATGTATCCATGGGACACTTTTAAGTTTAATCTGCATTATTAACATTTCCTCTATCACTTTCTTAAGTCTAGACAATCAACAAAATCATAAATCAAGCCCTGGTTTATAGAGTTTGATGATTTCTGAGGTGTAAATGCTGTCACACAGAATATATGAGCTGGTTCCACAATATTCCTGCATCTAACTCTGTGAATCTTTTTTACTTCTATTAACACCGAACATATCTAATAGTATAATGCCATTAAGACTTCAAATGGAATTAACAGCAAAAACAATAATAACAACAATGAATAAAATGGTGATAATGATGGCTAATATATATAGCACTTTAAGGTTTGCAAAGTACTTTCCAAATATTATTCCAGTTTATCTTCACTATGACCCTGGGAAGTAGAAGCTGTTGTTATTCTCACTTGTCAGATGAGGAAACTGAGACATACAGTGGTTATGACTTGCTGAGGGTCACATAACTAATAAATGCCTGAGATAGGAATTAAATTTCTGGTGCTTAATATTTTGACAATGTTAACTGTTCATGTAAGGCCCTAAAATTAAATTTGACATCCTACAGCAGTGTGTCCTAAGTGATAAAAGGCTTGAACCTGGACTCAGGAAGACTTGGTTTGAAACTAATCTGATACTAGTTGTGGACAAGCAAACATGAGCTCCAGCTATTTCACTTCTAAAATAGGGATAAAATCTTTAATCCTGGCTTAATGAGAGATGACAATAATATAATATAATGAAATGTTTTGCAAATCTCAAAATGCTATGGAAATATTGGTTACTATTGTAGTTTATTGGGGAAAATGTTGAACCTAAACTTCAAAGCAGCTGTGACACTATTTGGATAACCAGGAGAAAGTTACCTACTTATCCTCACTGAGCCTTGTCTTTCTTTCTTTTTTTTTTTAAACCCTCACCTTCTACCTTAGCATCAATACCATGTATTGGCTCCAAGGCAGAAGAGTGGTAAGGGCTAGGCAATGAGGGTTAGGTGACTTACCCAGGGTCACACAGCTAGGAAGTATCTGAGGCCAAATTTGAACCTAGGACCTCCCGGTCCCTGAGCCTGGCTCTCAACCCACTGAGCCACCCAGTTTTCCCCCAGAGCCTTTTCTTTTCTTTTTCATGTGTAAAATGAAAATCAAAATATGCCTACTGTATAGTATTTCAATGGATTATGGGGAGGAGGGCCTTACAAACCATAAGGGGCTAAAGGCATATGAATTATAGATGTTAACATCCTTGTGAAAAACCCTAGTTTGACATTGAGATTAAAGATGCAAAAGCCAATTAAATTTTTTAAATTGTTCTTTCCTTCATTAGACCTCCAACAGTATTTTGTCTGTATTTATCTGTTCTTATGCACTTATCCTCTGTATATTATAGCTATTTGTATATATTTTATCATAATTATTACAATGTAAGCTCCATAAGGGCAAGGAATATATCATTTATGTTTGTGTTTCCTTTAGTATCTAACAGCCTTCTGTGCACAATAAGTATTTTACATGTGTTTCAGAAAGATTTAAAATTAAAAAATATTGTTCATATATATAAATATGAGCACAGAAGAAAATGACAATTAAAGGAATTCAATTTCAATGAAATTAGTAGTTAATGAATGACAAATATGGATTCTACCTTTTATTAAATACTTTGCAGGGAACAAAAGTAATATGGAACCTTCCCACCCATAAGCATGTAATACAGTCAAGGAGACAGGAATAAACTTATGAAACCATAAAGGAAAGAAGCAATCATCTATTAAGTGCCTATTATGTACTGGATACTGAACTAAGAGCATTACAAGTATTATTTCATTTCAACCTCAAAACAACCCAGGGAAGTAGCTCTATTATTAGTTCCATTTTATAGGTGAGGGAATTAAGATAGAAATTTGTGATTTGCCCAATATCATATAGTTAGTAAGTATCCAAGGCTGAATTTGAACTCAGATCTTCCTGATTCCAGGCCCAGTGCTCTATTTACTGTTTTCAGCTGCCTGTAACTAGTTATAGAAGACAGGATGTGATTCAATGAAAAACTGACCTTTGTCAACTACAAATTTATTAATTTATTTAAGAAAAAAAGATCCCTTTTCATGTCCTTGCTCTAAGCAAGGTATTGTGTTAGACATTTGGGATTCAGATTTAAAATTATATGTTTCTTCCCTAGAGGATCTTAAATTCAACTATTTGTATATAGAAATAATATAACTTGTATACTGTTAAGGATAGGGTGTGGCAAAAAATTTTATCTTAAGGGAAATGGTATTGAAACCCAGAATTAATGGTCATTATGTGTATGACAAGAAGGGGATAACTTTTAGAATCCATACATCCATTGATAAATATTTATTAAGCACGGTAATATGTGCCAGGCACTGTGCTAAGCACTGAGCATTCAGAGATACACAAAAGACAATCTGTTACCCTCAAGCCCTCAAGGTGTTTTATATATGTATGTATGTATGTATGTATGTATTCAGATCTGGCCTCAGTCACTTCCTAGTAGTGTGACCTTGACTTAACTGTTTTCCTCTGTTTTCTCATCTATAAAATGAGCAGGAGAAGGAAATGGCAAACTATTTTAGTACCTTTGGCAAGAAAACCCCGAACAGGGTCAAGAAGAGTCAGACAGCTGAAATGAATGAGCAACAACATAAAACAACTTTTATTTATGCAAGATAAATAGGAAATAATTAAGAAAGGAAATGCACTAGTGTTAAGAGGGGTTGGAGAAGGCTTCCTCTAGAAGATGAATTTTTTTAGTTGGAATTTAAAGGAAGCCAGGACAAATGAGAAATACTATGGAGAAAGATTTAACAAGAGTAAGCAACTGGTTTAAGTTTCAATAGCAACTCTAAAATTTTGAGGTTGCATAATAAAAAATTAAGTTTAATAGGGGCAAAAGAATATTTGAAAATTTTTTTTTCCTTAGGGAAGGATGGGAAGCTTACATAGAGAAGTTGGTACATAAACTGATTCCTAAGGCAGAAACGATCTAGAAGTTGAAGATGAGGCAGAAATAGGTTCCAGGAATGGAGGTTGGTGAATTTTGTCCTCTTGGCTGAACAAAATCAATTAAAATTCATCTTTTACATGACAGTACTTCAAAAATTCAAGACATATCGCATGTTCTTATTAAGTTTATCTTTTATCCTAATTATTCCTAGTTTTTAAAACTTATCAATGACTATCAACTCCCTAATTCCAGTCATGTTGCCTCTCTCTTAATATGATTTAGGATGAGATTTTTTGGTCATGATGCTAAAATGTTTATTCATATTGATCCAGCAGTCCAATACCCCCCCTCCCACCCCCCAGGTCTTTTTATTGGATATAATTATTTAATCATGTTTTCCCTTTTTGTACTTTAGAAGGTAGAATTGTGGACCTACATTTTCCCCTCTTTATTTTCATATTATTTTGAACTGTTGTGATATTTCTAAGATGCTAGCTCTATCATCCAATACATTGTCTTTTCCTTCCCATTCTGTTTTATCTGCATATTTGCTAAGTATGTCATCTATGTCTTGATTCAAGTTAGTAACAATTAACAGTAGAGGAACAAACAGCTTCATGAGACATTGGAGATTTCCCTCTAAGCCAACATCAACTCTCACAATGACTCTGATTCAACTACTTCTGAACCCATTTAACTATGCCATCATTTAGTCTATTTTTCTCTTATACACAAGGATACAATGAAAAACTGCTGAGTGCATCACTAAAACCTAGCTATACTGTCTATAGAATTCTACTCCTTTGCTAGTCTCAGGGCCTTTCAGAAAAGAAATGAGATTTGTCTATGAAGCCATGATAGATTGTGTTAATTATTTCTTGGCTTATTAGACATTCACAACCTTTCCATTTATTAGTGCATTATACAATTTTGCCTTGATTGACACCAAGCTCACTGACCTGTAATATAGCAATGTTACAGTTTCCCTTATTATAGAAAATTGGGACATAATCCATTCTTCTACAGTTATGAGGAGAGCAAAACAAACCAAACCTCAGGAGAAAATAATCCTTTCAGGATGAACAGGTTAATTGTTAATTCAAATTAATTCAAGTTTCCCTCTGATTTATCTCTGGGTAGGATGGAGTAGTTTCCTTCCCATCAGCTCACTGGGGTCCTATCATTTTGGTTTCAGGAATAGATTCCTCTTTTGTGTTTTGTATCCAGTCCAGAATAGCAGTTCTCTTTGCTGCATCTTCCATCTTTTTGGTATAATGAAAGTTGTCATTAAGTCAATTCCTGAATGTATGTTCAAACTTGGTTTCTCTTGAGCTCTATCTAGCCAGATAACATTAAGTACCTACTGGGCATTTAAAACTGAAAATCTCTGAGTCATGGACCATGAAAGTCTCCCAAGGAAATATAGCAATGCCATATCATTTCCTAATTACTTTTGCCAATGGTGGAGAAGAGAATATCATATATCAAGGAATATAGGACTGATAAATCCCAAATAGTACTAAGCAAGTTGATGCAAGTTTCTTATAGACTTGCCTGTCATTCAGTTCCCTAATATCTCACTGAAGCACAAAGGTTAGACCTGTTTAACTAGGGTATACTAGTACCAAAGGCAGTGTGAAACTTATATATATATACATACATACATATATGTTTATATATGTCTTTTTGCACTTGTCCACTTCTCATTTCAATCCAGATAAATTCCTCTATTCCCATGTTTTTTGCTTTTATAGGAAGTGAAGGTGAGAGTTTGATTATTGAAAAGCTAGGAAGAAGCTTCCAGGCTGAGACCTTTGACATGAATAGGGTTTTGTAAAATGGAGATTTTGAACCCTAGATTTCAATCCCCAGAAGTCCTTGGTATTTCCCAGAATTCCCTATAATCTCACCTGAGTCTCCACCTGAGCAAGATCACAATTAGTATTTAACTGGCAGTAATGCCTACCTCGCTCTCTTCCATTGCAATGATGTAGTAAATAAGCTAATCACGGGGATTATGAATGGGCTAATCAGCCATGGGCACAAACATAGTTATCATTTTGTATCCTTGATTTCTAATAATCCTTAATAAACCTCATAAAATAATATATTTTATTACTAGATACTAATTTAATTTTTACAGTTTATAGGAAAATGAAGGAACTCTCTTAGTATCAGATAATATATATCCCCAGAGACGTTTGTAGGAAAGTTGGATGTGAAGGAGTTATGAATGTATGGTGAACCCTTGCACTATGTTGACAGTCCGGTTTAAATGAAGCCTATGGCATATAAAGTACTAGGACTAGAAAGTGCCTTTGTGGCTATCATCTTTAGGACTGTGATCAATTGGATAGTTCAGCAAAAATCCCTCAAGGCCATCTACTCCATATTCTAGCTATAAGCATTTAAACCTTTATTGAATAGACAATTCTAATTTTTTTTTTTTTTGCATAAAATCTCAAGAAGGAACAGGGAAGAAAGGATATATGCGTTGTTGATTGGGATGGTCAGAATGAGCTATAGGCTTCATTTCAATCTCTGGCTGGAATAAACTAACCTTAGTATAGTCAGATGGTGGAAACCATCGGTTGATAGAATATATTTCATGCCACTTGCTATCAGAGTCCAATATAGAATTTTCTATTACTTGTTCTATCATTAATCTAAGATATTGATGACAGCAATGACTAAGTGAACTTTTAACAACCCCATCAGTCTATATACATCAGAAAATATGACACCTAAAATTAACGTGTGGGCATATTAAGGCCAGTTCTCATTCCACCACAGCAAGGTCTAATGAATTAGAATTCAGTCCCAAACATGAAGAATCTTGGCTTACTACCATCCCTCAGTTTTACTAAGGTCTCTTTATTTTTTTAAATTTAAATTAATTTATTTAGTCAATTTAGAACATTATTCCTTGGTTATAAGAATCATATTCTTTCCCTCCCTCCCCTTCCCCCATCCTTCCTATAGCTGATGCACAATTTCACTGGGTTTCACATGTGTCCTTGATCAGAACCTATTTCCATGTTGTTGGTGTTTACACTAGGATGTTTATTTAGAGTCAATCCCCAACCATATCCCCTCGACCCATGTATTCAAGCAGTTGTTTCTCTTTGGTGTTTTTACTCCCACAGTGTTTCCTCTGCCTTTGATAGTGGTTTTTCTCGTAGATTCCTCCAAGTTGTTCAGGATCACTGCATTGCCACTATTGGAGAAATCTATTACATTCGATTGTACCACAGTGTATCAGTCTCTATGTACAATGTTCTCCTGGTTCTGCTCCTCTCGCTCTGCATCACTTCCTGGAGGTTGTTCCAGTCGCCATGGAATTCCTCCAGTCCATTATTCCTTTGAGCACAATAGTATTCCATCACCAACATATACCACAATTTGTTCAACCATTCCCCAATTGAAGGGCATCCCCTCATTTTCCATTTTTTTGCTACCACAAAGAGCACAGCTATGAATATTATTGTACAAGTCTTTTTCTAGTAAGGCCTCTTTAAATCTTGCCTTGAATCTTTCCCCCAATCTTCCAGTGTCTAATCTCAAATGTGGTGCTTGTGCCTTGACAGACAGAATTCTTTAACTGTTGTACTTCATTAACATGTACATCAGTTTTACTGATGAGAAACTCTCCAGAGTAAATCAATTTTCACATAATTTAGCTTTAATTAAGTCTATGTAGCCAAGTGGAAAATTAAGAGTTGCTTTTTTTGGGTGGCTTTTATTGAGGTTGGAGGTGTCTTTATAAAAAAGAAAATGACCCAAGGGAAGTTGCTTTTAGAAACAAAGAATGGACCAATATTCTTCTTCTTTGACTAAATGAGTTGATAAGTATAAACTTGAGTCAATAATAATGATAACAATAACAATAATGATGATAATAACTCTATAACAAAGTTTTTATTCTTAAATCACTTTGCAACATGTCTTGTATGATCATCTCAGAGACCTTGTGTAGTAAGTAGGAGAAATTATTATTCTATTTGATAAGTGAAAAAAACTGAAGGTAAATCACATGCCCAGATCACACCATGGTTAATGGCAGAGAGAAAATTGGAAGCCAGGCATCCTTACTTAATTCATGGAATCATAGATGCATATATGGAAAGGACCTTAGAGTCCATATATAGATAAAGAAACTAAGGCATAAATCAGTTGTGTCTTGCTTAGTTGTCACAAAGCCAATACATATTTGAAGCAAAGTTTGAATTCAAGACTTCCTTACTCAAAGTCTAACAAGACAATAAAGGAATAGGTAACCGAACCTCTTAGCTGCCTTTTAGTTCCATTTTTTGATGCTATGGTTATAAGATTATGTAGCCAGAAGAAAAATATTGTGCTACTTTGGGGGTGGGGATTCCCCCTCAGTAAAATTTATTTTTTTTAAGAAAGAGAAAGATAATTTTAAAAAATCTTCAAAAGCCAGTAAGGTAGTGGGGCAGAGACTTCATTTGGATATGGACTGTGCAATTGGATGCTGATGTTTTTATAGGATTTAAAATTTTATGATTCTGTACAAATAATTGATAAAGTATATGATTATTTTTAATTTTTTCCAGATTACCCATCAATACAATTATTAATAATTGTTTCCTGACATATTGCAAACCATGGTCTCTCTCAGCCTCCTGTCTTTTCAATTCCTCAAGATTGCAGGTAATAAGACAAAAGTTGTACATGTGTTATCATATGATATATATTTCTATGTTTGACATGTGAAGACATATCACTTACCATAGAAAAAATTTACTGAGGAAATAAAGTGAAGAATGATGTAATTCAATTTGGATTTAGACTTCATCAGTTTCTTCCTTTGAGGTGGATAGCCTTTTTCATCATGAGTCCCTTGGAGTTGTCCTAGATCCTTGCATTGTTGATAATAGTTGCCATTCATAGTTGATCATCATGCACTACAATTGGTACTTTGTAGAATATTCTCCTGGTTTGACTCACTTCACTTTGCATCACTTCAGGTAAGTCTTCCTGGTTTTTCTAGTGATCATCTTATTTATCATTTCTTATGGAGCAATAGTATTCCATTGCAATCATACATCACAACTTATTCAGCCATTCCCCAATTGATGGACATCCCATCAGTTTCTAGTTCCTTACCATGACAAAAAGAGCTGTTATATTTCCCCCTATATTTGATCTCTTTGAGATACCTAGTAGTAGTATTTCTGGGTCCAAGGGTATGCACAGTTTTATGGCACTTTGGGCATGGTCCCAGATTACTTTCCAGAAAGGTCATATAAGTTCACAATCCCACCAACAGCTTATTAGTGTCCCAATTTTTCCAGATCCCCTCCAACATTTATCATTTTGACTTTTTATTGCGTTAGGCAGTCTTATATATGGGAGGTGGTGTCTTGAAATTATTTTAATATGAATTTCTCTAATTAATACTGATTTGGAGTATTTCTTTATATGATTAAAGATAGTTTTAATTTTTTCATCTGAGAATTACCTGTTCATATCCTTTGACAATTTATCAATTGGGGAATACTTTGTGTTCTTAGAAATTTGACTGAAATCTCTAAAAATCTGAGAAATCAAGCCTTTGTCAGAAATACTTGCTATAAAGATTTTTCCCAGGTTGTTGTTTGCCTTCTAATATTATTTGCATTGGTTTTGTTTGTGCAAAACCTTTTTAATTCAATCTAGTCAAATTTATTAGTTTTCTCCTAATGCTCTCTATCTCTTATTTGGATATACTGATTCTGGTTTTAAGTGGGTGATGATAAATATATGTTTGGAAGAAAAACAATGTAGCCTTTATACCTTTTCCAGATTTCTCCATCATCTTTTATTTCAACATCATTTTATCCTTTCCCACTTCAATTTCCCCAGTATCCTTTAGATATATCTCTTGTTTCTAGGATAAGGTAATGATTCTTTTTTTTTTAGTGTTAAAGTGGGTTAGTAAAAGGGGATGAAAATAAAATTGTGAAGGGTCATATAATTAATTTTTATGTAAAAGGAAATAATGAAATCAATTTGTAAAGGATTTAAAGAACTATTCATTTTGAATCCAAATATGCTGCTGAAAAAGGAAAAATATTTTTGTGCATGAAAATAAAATAAAATCCATGTGTGAAGAAACTGATTTTTTTTCTTTTAAAATATGAGGAAAAGCATATATTTTGGGATTATAGATAGAGAATTGCCATTTCGATGAAATGATTGAGATGATTTGTTTGAGGGCAGAAAAATTACTAAGGCTATATATAGGTTACTGTGGATTCTCAACTTATTTTCATGTGACTATTTTTAGAGACTGAAAGGTTAAAATTTGCAAAGTGGTAAATCAAATAATTGCTTGGAAACTATGGGAAAATTAAAAAATTTTGACTTCATAAGTGAAAAAAATCGACTTTGTGAGTTTAATCTCAAAAGGAAAAAAAGGTGTCATTACCTATTAGGAGGCTCTGGTTTGAACCATTAGAATCATTAGAACTCATTTTGAGAAGAGTTAAAAAAAGATAAGAGCAACTGAAACTGAGTTGGAAGATACAAGCAAAATCATTCAGCTAATAGGAATTTTGAACCTATTGATTGACAGAGAAGTATTACTTTTTGAAGTCCCTAAAGAAAAGGCCAAAAGTCTGCTTATTGAAAGAGATCTATAGTCCTCGACAGTATTAGTTATTGCCCTTTGTTGTTACTATGGTTTTAAAAAGTAAAGACCTCTCAGAGATTCCAGGGTTATTTTTGCTGTACCTTCTTCTTTGAAAAGGAAAACAGAGGAGATGATGTAGGCTTTGAAGCTAGAAAGATAGGTTTGACCCTGATTAGACAATGTAGAAACCTTCTGAATGAAGAGTTGGTTGGTTTTATAGCTTTGAAGTTCTCTGGCTTAAGGTTATTGCTTGTCATTATAATAGTGTAACACTTTAAACAAATAACCCTCCTAAGAATACATGTGAGCTAAGAGTTTGTCTCTGCTTCATCAGTTTGAAAAAATCTAAGAGGAATGATTTGCCTAGCAGGAGGGCAGTAAAGACAAAAAATGGAATAGTTAGTAGAAAAGAATTTTTATGTGGTTCATATTGTTCCTGAATAGACTGCGGATATCATGTTCTGAAATTCAGGGTTGTGAATTGGCTCAATACATAGATTTTCTTTACTTGTATACCTCCCTATTGAGTTTCATTTATTTGTATTACACATGTGTTTGTCTATTCTCTTTTATGAACACCAGTTATATTAGTGGGAGAAGGTAACCTATATTTACATGTGGACTGGGATGTTTTAACCTGAACTTGCTTCATACTGAGTAACTGTGTTATGTTTAAGAATGAATGGTGTCATAGTAACCCATTTTTGCATGAATAGATGAGTCCTAAGTAATTATAGTGATCAGTAGTAGGAGCATTCTCCACAATAGAGTTACTACTCCTAAGATCTTGAAAAAATAATAAACAAAGTTAAAAATTCTTTTGGGACCCAGACCAGCCAGTAGGAGAGCAGTTTGGAGTGAACAAACCATACCAAAGAGAGAGGGATGACTATGCCTATATCAGTGCTATAATGCAATACAATAGTTTGAATTTGGTCACAAGAAGTATTCTCAGGCTGTGTAGACAGAAGACAAATGAATTTAAAATCAAGAATGGTACCAACCACACAGAATTAGAGAAGTATGGTGATATCTTGGAAAAAGGATTTTCCTTGGTATTTGAAATGCAAAGTTAATTGGCATTTATTATAGGTATTACCCTGAGTAGGTTATTTCCCACTTAAAAACCCACTTTCTCATATTAAAAATGGGGATAATAATATATTAACTACGTATCTAATAGGGATGTGAGAAAAGTGTTGAGTAAACCTTAACATTGATAAGGAACCTGTAAAATACTATATAAACATTTATTGTTATATACATAATATTATTTAGTTATAGACTTGAATATACTTCATCCTTTATACCTTAAGCTGTGGAGAAAGAAGTATCATTGGTTTCACTAAATAGAAGATATTTCAAAAATAATTCACTTAGTTTTAGTCATAATGTACTTCACTGCTTACCTCCACCACTGATATATAACTTTCTCTTTAATCTATTTTTCCCAAGAGGACTCTGAGAAAATAGAGAAGGATCATATACAATAAGAACAATGCCTATGAAGAGAGGCCCTCTTAGAGATATTAAAAAAGTGAAAAAAATCTCTACCCTTTCACTTATCATCCCCCAGCTTACTGAATTGGCAGCCAATGGTTCTTGTTAAATTAGTTTTAAGGACAAACTCACAGAGTTGAGGAACAATAGGAAGGCATGACAAAAAAAAAATAAAAGACATAAATGGGATTTTGTATGTGTTGAGCTTTAAAAACCAAATTTTATCAGTTTGGAAAAGAAAAGCAAAGATGATCAATATATAAAACACTGTAGGACTCAGTTAGGGGAATATGAGTTTATTCCATGAAATTAGAACTATCTCCACCTCCCTTAAAATTGTAAATTTGGTTGAGACAGTTGAAAGGAAATTCTGAGCCAGAAAAACAAAAACAAAAACAAAAACAAAAACAAAAACTAGTTTCAAATCCTTATTTTGTTAGTATCTGAGTGATCTTGGGCTTAAATTTTTTTTTCACTATTCTTTTCTGTAAAATAGAGGGGTAGGACAAGATTATTTAAAAATCCCTTTTATGACTATATCCAACCTCCTGTACAGTTTGAATGATGACATTTAGGATACATAGATTTAATATAATTTGATACAGTGAGAGGAGCTCTGAATATGAAATGAAAGTATCTCGATCTGAATCCTAGTTCCCCTCTTACTGAGCTGTGTCACCTTGGGCATATCATTTGATAATTCTGTGTTTCAATCATTTCATTTGTAAAATTAAAGAATTGAAATTGAAGAATCTGTGGATTAGTTCATGTCTAAAACTATACTACTAAGTGCAAATTTATACATTTGGCATTCATTTTAACAAACATTTCCTAAAGTAATCATCTGACTCTATCATTTTTCCCATTCTGTGACCTCCAATGTTTCCCTATTAACTGTAGAATTAAATGAGAACACCTTAATTTGACATTTAAAGCCCTTCACCAAATCTATCTTTTCAATTTCACTAAAAGTGTTGGTGCCTTTAAATGCATTTGTGATAGTCTAGTCAAACTGGTCTTCTTACTATTCCTTTTTTTAATTAACACTCCATCTTCTGCTTCCATACCTTTGCATTATCCCTTCACCTCTTCTTAAAATCTCCAGTCTTCTTCACAGCCCTCAGTTCACACACTACCCTTTCAGTGTTGCCTTATCCTTCCACTCCTTGCTGCTAGTGCTTTCCCTCCCAAAATTATCTATGTATCTACCCATCTATGTCTGTCCATCCATTTCTCTCTCTCTCTCTCTCTCTCTCTCTCTCTCTCTCTCTCTCTCTCTCTCTCTCTCTCTCTCTCTCTCTCTCTATCTCTCATCTAACTTCTTGCTACCATATATGTGTATGTTATTTTCCCTAATTAGATTGAAAGCTTTTTGAATATAGGGATTGTTTCAATTTTGCCTTTTTATCTCTAGTGTCTAGCACATAAATGCTTATTGATTGATTAACTTCAGTATGTGAGCCACTGTTGGGAATACAAAGAGTGAGATGAAATAATAATGCTCTTAAGGAGCTGACATTCTATTTGGGTGGTACAAGATTTACAGAGATAAATAAATACGTAATTATTGGAGAAGAGAGAGCACTAACTGGAATACACAGGGAAATCTTTATGAAAGAGATGGCCCTGGGTTCTGAAGGATAATAAGGATTCTGAGCGGCTGAGATGAGACAGGAATGCATTTTGTTGAACAGTTTGTTCAAATGTTTGGAGACAAGAGATGTGATTACAAGTATCTAGAACAGCTAATAACCCAGTTTTTTCTGTAATGTTACATGCATGAAAGTATTCAATATAAAAAAAAAAGATTCATAGCATAGGTTGAAGCTGGAATGTGGTTGGTCTTTGAAATATTGGTCTGAGGAGTTTGTATTTTATCTTAGAAACTAAGCAGAGCAGGCAGCTAGGTGGCACAATTTGATAGAGAGCCATGTGGTCCTAGGTTCAAAACTGGCCTCAGACACTTCCTAGTTGTATGACCCTAGGCAAATCACTTAACCTCAATTGCCTAGCCCTTACCACTTTTCTGCCTTGAAATTGATAATTAGTGTTAATTCTAAAACAGAAAGTAAGAATTTTTTTAAAAGAAGGAATGAGGAGGTTTTTAAAGTTTTTAAAGAGGAAATATGACATCATTAAGTCCTTACATTAGAAGATTATTTTTCAGCAGTATGGAAGATTAAATAAAAAAGGAAAAGAATGAATCAGACAAACCAATTAGGAGATTAAGTTTCTGGAACTTGATATCCCCTATTATAAAATTGATGACAATCAAATACTTATTTGATAAATGTATAAACTTAAAAAATATTGATATAGTTTGTTTTTACATTGCTGAGCCTTTTCTCTACCTCCTTTTTTTCACTGTCCTCAGAAAGTATCATCTAGGACCTCAGCATACTTGAGGTTAATTTCAATCATAACATTCTCTAAAATAGAATCATAAAATTATAGAATTGAAAGGTACTTAAAAGTCATCAAATCTAGAGTTCTTCCAGAGTTGGAGCCAAGATGGAAGAGTAATCCAGAGCAGCTCTGTGCCATCATGAAAATCTTCTATGACCAAGATTAAAATATTGCCACAAAATAAATACAAGCGTGAAAGAACCAACAAAGAGACAAAGTGAAACAACTTTCAGGAAAAGAAAAATCCAAAAGGTAGACAAAAAACATCTGGGGCACTTGGGTGAGAAGAGAGCAGAGCCAGCAAGAGCCAGTAGCAAGAATGGAAGACCAAGCTAAGAGCAAGCCACCCTCTAAACCCCAATCCACATGTGCTATCTGAGGTTCAGAACCTAAACCTAGGCCAACATCCAGATACTGAGATCCGGCCTGGGAAAATAGTGGTAGAAGCCAACCCGATACCCCTTGAAATTTCAAAGTTGTGGAGAAGTCTGGAACCTCAATCCAGGGAATTCTTGATTGGACTTGGGATAAGGACATAGTTCAAACTTTCAGGTGGCTGATAGTGCTAAATACTGAGTACTAAGTATTGATCGTTTTGCCTAAAGCTCAGGGTGGAACTCCAAGACAGGACAATCAAGGGCGTAAGTACATAGTGAGACTAAAAACTTGAGCCTAAGCCTGGAGGTAGAATTTGATCAGCCCCTGACCTGATCAAGGCCAGAGTGAGATCAAAAGCTTACACCTAAGCCAAAGCAAAGTCTTTAAGGTATCAGAATTTTAAGGGTCAATTGAATCAGCAGGGAGAAAGGGCCCTCAAAGATCTCAGGCCTCAGGCCATCACTTCATCTCCCCAAGCCTACATATAATTAAATAGGGAAAATGAGCAAACAACAATAAAATACCTAACTCTAAAAAGATTTTTATGGAGACAAAGAGCAAGACACAGAAGAGGACAGTGAAAGCAAAGGAAACACACACAAAGTCCAAAAGAAAAATATTGATTGTGCACAGATTCTGGAAGAACTCAAAAAAAAAGACTTCAAAAACCAATTAAGAGAGGCAGAGGAAAATTCAGAAAGAGAAATGAAAGTTATGCAAGAAAAAATGAAAATGATTCAAGAAGAAATGGGGCAAATGAAAAAGAAGAACAAAAAATTGACAAAGGAAAACCAGGTCTTAAAATTCAGAATTGACCATCTAGAAACTAATGATTTCATGAGAAACAAAAAAAAATATACCAGAATCAAAGGAATGACAAAACAGAGGAAAACATGAAATACATTTTTGAAAAAAAAACTGACCTGGAAAATAGATCTTGGAGAGAAAATTTGAGAATTATTGAACTTCCTGGAATCCATGATCAAGGAAAAACTGTGTACATCACAGTACAAGAAATTATCAGAGAAAACTGCCTAGAGATCCTCAAACCAAAAAATAAAATTGATATTAAAAGAATTCACAGATCACCTCCAGAAAGAAATACTCAAATGACAACTTCCAGGAATGTAATAACTAATTTCAAGAATCACCAAGCTAAGAAGAAAATTCTTCAGACAGATAGAAAGAAACCACGTAAGTACTATGGAGGTACACTCAGGATCACACAGTACCTAGTGGCTTCTACATTAAAAATTTGAAATACATAGAATATGATATTCAGGAAGGCAAAAGATTTGGGTTTATAACCCAGAATCACCTATACAGCAAAACTGAGTATATTCTTTGAGGGAGAAAAATAAGTCAGACCTAAACAAAAAAAAATTGAAGTCCAAAAACGGGGCACAAGAGAAGCTCAAAAAAGTAAATAAGAAATAGAAAATTTAAGGGACTCATTAAGGTCAAAATGTTTATATGTCTACATGGAAAGAGAATACATGTGATCATATATCCAAAAAGTACTCTTAGTAGTAGTAGAGTAGAAGGAATTTACCCAGAAAGAGGGTGGGGAATTAAGCTGATTATGATGTGATAATATAAGATGATATGATTTTTATGTAAATGTAATGATATGAAACAATATGTATATATGAAATGTATACATATGAATGCTACGTAAAAAATCAAGCTGTGAAAAAGAAGGTTGTATCAAGAGAAAAGGGAAGGGAGAGATAGAATGGGGTAAATTATGTAACATAAAAAGGCGTGAAAATTTTTTACAGAGAGGGGAGGATAAGGGTAGTGACAGTAATGCTTACTCTCATTGTAACTGGCTCAGAGAGGGAAAAAAACAATTATACTCAGTAAAGTATAGAATTCTATCACCTTACAGAGATATAGAAGGAGCATAACACAAGGGAAAGGGGAAGTAATTGAAGTGAGGAGTAAATGGGAGGGAGACAAAAAGCAAAATACTGGTGAGTAGGAACAGAGTGAAAGGGAATAGAGTAGTATCTAACAGGGATAAGAAGATGGAGGGCAATACACAGTTAGTAATCAGAAAATTGAATGTGGATGGGATGAATTCACCCATAAAGTGGAAGAGGAGAGCAGAGTAGATTAAAAACCACAATCTTATTATATGTTGTTTACATGAATACATTCAAGGTAGGGTGAACACATAGATTCAAGGTAAAAGTTTGGAGCAGAATTTATTATGCATCATCTAAAGTAAAAAAAAAATCAGGAGTAGCAGTTATGATACCAGATATAGTTAAAGTAGAAATTGATCTGATTAAAAGAAATAAGAGAAGGAAATTACATTTTGCTAAATGGTACTATAAACAATGAAGTATTGTCATTACTAAATATTTGTGCACCAAATGGTATAGCATCTATATTTCTAAAGGAGAAATTAAAGGCGCTCAAAAGGAAATAGATAGCAAGACTATACTAGTAGAGGATCTAAACCTTTTCCTTTCATAACTAGATAAATTGAACCAAATAATAAATAAGAAAGAAGTAAGGGAAGTGAATGAAAGGATGAAAAACTTGGAGTTAATAGATATCTAGAGAAAACTGAATAGGAATATAAAGGAATATAATTTCTCCTCAGCAGAACATGATACATAAACAAGATCGACCATGTACAAGTCTATAGAAATATTGCAAACAAATGCAGAAAAGCAGAAATAATAAATGCCATTTTTTTCATATCACAATGTGATAAAAATTATAATTAACAAGGGTCCATGGAAAGGCAAATTTAAAATTAATTGGAAACTAAATACTGTAATTCTTCAAAACTGGTGGGTCAAAAAAGAAATCATAGAAACAATTATGAACTTCATTAAAGAGAAATACAATGAGGAGACAATATATCAAAACCTATGAGTTATAGCCAATTAGTACTCAGGGGAAAAATGTGTATCTTTGAGTGACTATAGCAACAAAATACAGATGGAGGAGATTAATGAATTGGGGTTGTAACTTAAAAAACTAGAAGGAGAACAAATTAAAAATCCCCAGATAATAACTAAATTGGGAATTCTAAAAATCAAAGGAGAAATTAATAAATTGAAAGTAAAAGAACTATTGAACTAGTAAATAATGCTAGGAGCTGGTACTTTTAGAAACAAATAAAATAAAGTATTGGTTAATCTTGTAATAAAAGAAAGTAAAGAATAAAATTAATAGTATCAAAGATGAAAAAGGTGATCTCACCTCTAATGAAGAGGAAATTAAGATAATTATTAAAAACTATTTTGCCTAATTATATGGAAATATGACAATCTCGGCAAATGGTGAATATTTACAAAAATATAAATTGCCTAGATTAACAAAAGTGGAAATAGAATACTTAAATAATGCCATTTCAAAAAAAGAAATTGAACTAACAGTAAAGGAACTTCCTAAGAAAAAATACCCAGGACCAGATGGATTCATAAGTGAATTCTATCAAACACTTAAATAACAACTAATCCCAATATTATAAAATTATTTGAGAAAATAAGCAAAGAAGGAGTCTTACCAAATTCCTTTTATGAACCAGATATGGTACTGATTCCTAAGCCAGGTAGACCAAAAACAGAGGAAGAAAACTATAGACAAATGACCTTAATGGACTTAGATGCAATAATCTTATATACAATACTAGCAAAAAGACTACAGCAAGTTATCACAAGGATTATTAACTTTGATCAGGTGGGATTTATACCAGGAATGTAAGGATGGCATAATATTAGGAAAATCATCAATGTAATTGACCATATCAATAACCAAACCAACAGAAAGCATGATTATCTCAATAAATACAGAAAAAGCCTTTGAGAAAAAATACAACACTCATTCTTATTGAAAACACTAGAAAATATAGGAATTCAAGGGTCCTTCCTCAACACAATAAATACTATATATTTAAAACCATCAGCAAGTAACATCTACAATGGGGACAAGTTAGAAACCTTCCCAATAAGATCAGGAGTGAAGCAAGGATGTCCATTATTTCCTCTTTTTTTTTATATTGGACTAGAAATGCTAGAGATAGCAATTAGAATAAAAAAAGAAATTGAAGGGTTTAAAGTAGGCAATGAGAAAACTAAACTGTCACTCTTTGCCAATGATATGATGGTATACTTAAAGAACTCTATAAAATCAACTAAAAGGCTAGTGGAAATAATTAACAACTTTAGCAAAGTTTCAGTGTATAAGATAAAAACCATATAAATCATTAGCATTTCCATATATTTCCATCAAAACTCAGAAGCAGGAATTAGAAAGAGAAACTCTATTTAAAATCACTCTAGACAATATAGGAATCTATCTGCCAAGACAAACACAGAAATTATATGAACACAACTACAACTATGTTAACCTAATTGATTTATGACAATTTCCCTGTCAAAAGCTGAGGGAAAGGAAAGAATTTAAGACCAAGGCAGAGACAGAGAACATAACAAAAAGTAAACTGAATGACTTTAATTATATCAAATGAAAAAGGTTTTGTACAAAGAAAACCAATGCAACCAAAATTGGAAGGAAAGCAACAAACTGGGGAATATTTTTACAATAAACCTCTCTGGCAAAGGTTTAATTTCCCCAATACATAAGGAATTAAGTCAAATTTACAAAAAAAAAATCAAGTCATGTCCAAATCAACAAATGAACAAGGAGTATGAATAAACAGCTTTCACATGAAGAAATCAAAACCATAAATAAGCATATGGAAAAGTGTTCTAAATCCCTCCTCATTAAAGAAATACAAATTAAAACAACACTGAGGTACCACCTTACATCTAGCATATTGGTCATTATGGCAGCAAAGGAAAAATGATAAATGTTGGGGTTGATTTGGGTATAATGGAGAAAGAATAGATGATCCCAGAAAGTAGAAGGAGGGTGAAATAGATTCTTCCTTCAGTCTTCTTCAAATATGTCTCTCCACTAACTCTGTCTTTACTCCCCTCTAATAACTGATTAATGAGTGAACCTTTCCCTCAAGGAAAGAGAGAGAAATCAGCTCTCTCCCCCTTCAATATGACAAGGAAGTCAATTTAAGATAACTGACACTTTATTCTAACAAAAGGTGGTTAGGGGTAAAATAAACAAGATGTTTGCAGGTTGGAGTTTAAAGGAAAGAGGGTAAAGAAAGTCCCTATCTGTCTAAAAATATCTTTCCCCCTCCCCACAAAGTTGAGAGACCCAGGCTTGTCAGCCTGGTCTCTTAAGAGGCTCAGGGTTTGGTGACCCCTGGTCTTAGCACAGCAGAGCCAACGTCCAGACTCAGGGTATCACAGGAGCTGTGTGAGATCTTCTGATGCTGTTCTTCTTCTCAGGGTTTGCCACAACTCTTGGTGTCCTTGGGGGGGGGGGTAATGGTGATTAGGATCAATGAGGGATTTTGTATGGCTCAGGAGAGAAATCTCTGATCAGCCTGTCACCCTTGGCTTGTCTCTTGGCAAGAGAGAGATCAACTGTCTCCCCCTGGAATCTCCTCTTCCCTCAAGATTACAAACCTTCTTTACCATCCCCCACTGTGGATGCAAACCTCAGCATGTCCTCCAGGCTCTCTGTCTCAAATTCTCTGCATCATAGAGGGGATGTGGCAAAATTGGGACACTAATATATTGCTGGTGTAGTTGTGAATTGCTCCAACCATTCTAGAAGGCAATTTGGAATTATGCACAAGGGTCTTTAAAAGAATGCTTGACCTTTTATCCAGCCATACCACAGCTGGGGTTGTATCCCAAAGAAACAATAAAGAAAAATACGTGTACAAAAATATTTATAGCCATGATCTTTGGGGTTGCAAAAATTTTTCAAATGAAGGGGTGTCCAATGATTGGGGAATGGATGAAAAATTGTGGTATCTGATGGTGATGGAATAATGTTGTGCTATAAGCAATGATGAACTGGAAGATTTCCATGTGAACTGGAATGACCTTCAGGAATTGATGCAAAGAGAAAGGAGCAGAACTAGAAGAATATTGTTCACAGAGATTGATACATTATAGCACAATTGATTGTGATAGACTTTTCTACTAGCATCAATGCAATGATCCAGGACAATCCAGACAAACTTAAGAGAAAGAACACTATCCATCTCCAGAGAAATAACTGTGGGAGTACAGAAGATAAATATATAATTGATTACATGGTTTGATGGGGATATGATTGGGAATGTTGACTTTAAATGATCACTCTATAGCAAATAATAATATTGAAATAGGTTTTGAACACTGATGCATGTATAACCAGGGGAATTAGCTTGTCAGCTCCAGGAGGGATAGGGAGGGGGCAAGAGAGGTGGGAAAAATCTTGAATCAGGGAACCATGGAAAATATTATAAATAAAAAAAAATACTAAATTAAAAATCATCAAAACTAATTCATTTTTGATGCATAAAGGACTTTTTCTTACTATGTTTAAAATTTTCCTGTTTGAATGGTGAGGATCTCAGGGAAGGAATAAAACCAAACAAGAGAACTTTGGGTGAATCGATCATTTTGTGGGAAGCTAAAGTTCTACTGGCTGATACTGTGGCACCATCTTGTTCAACTCTTTCAAATATATTTTGGGACCTTTACAGGCAATCAATGTCCATCTGAAAAAACAATGTGCTTTTTTGCTGCATTGTTGCTTCTTACCTTTTGCTAGAAACACAATATGAATATTTATTTTCCATTCTAGGTACTTCAGTAAATGCACTCTTTTAGTTATTATATTTCTAAAACCAAAAGAAGGAAGTTGCATGCTTTCAATTCATTTTGCAGCCATGCTTAAATAGTTTATGTAGCCTAGAGAATTGACAGTTTATTTTGAAAAGTTCTTTTTTTGTTCCAATACTATCTTCTTGGACCTTGTCCTTGGTCAGGCAAGAATAATTTGTTTCAATGTACATGATGATAGTTAAAATAAGTGTTGTGGAGAGAATAGAACTTGGTAAGACACTGAAGATGCCAAGATCATCCACTGTGTCTTCAGCCATCATCAGTCATCCTGACTTTTACCTTGCCACTGAAGATGTACTCTGGAAGAGACAGTATAGTAGACTACTCTATGCAACTCTGCCTCACTAAAATTCAGTCCACTCACACGTCAATATTTCCCTCATCATAATGTCACTGGTTTTCTTTGAACAACAAGAACAACCAATTATATTACCTCAATGCCTCTAGGAAATCTTATAGCAGACTTTCCATTGGCTATAGATTCAAAGTGTCAAAATGAAATAAGAATAATTTAATCATTTGAACATTGCATTTATATGATACCAAATATCCAGAAATTTTGATATAGCAACAATTTGTATATAGATAATGCTTTACAATCTATAAAATTATTTGTAAGCACATTATTGAATTTGATCCTAATAAAAAAAAAGATAATATGAGTTATATTATCTCCTTTTTACAGGTGAAGAAACTAAAGTTCAAAAAGTTGAAGTGATCTGTCCATGGTAAAATCACCTCCAACATAGCTTGTATAGTGAATTCACCCTTGAAATCAAACATTTAAATTTAAAATGACAGCATGCTGACATCATGAAGAGCCAGATTATAGCTTCTTTGACACATTCTACCCTCCCTTCTTAAATAATCCCACTTGTTGCCACAGTTATAATGACTCTCCAACTTGAAAAAAAAGCCAAATTTGTAGTGTCATTTCAAAGTTCAAGAGAATCATTGAGATGGCAACTTGCACTCCATCCATTTTGTTTTAAGAAACTTCATAAAATACATACAACTTATCAGCAGAAAGATCAGTAAATGATTAGCTGCTATCATCAAAGGATGAAGTTGCTTCTTTCCAGTGAACAGCTAAGATGTATGATTATTCCAGCCTCTGTTCAATAAAGCCTCAATAAAAAGGCTGCTTAGAATTCAGCCCCAGTCTTCGCCAATTTGATAAATAGACTCTGCATGTTCTGTGCAGAACAGTTATATTCTTACTCCTTCTTTGCACATTCTAGTCTCTTGTCAACTGTTTCTACTATCCTAAAGTCACCAGTGTACACTAGCATTGTGTTTTATTCTGGCAGTGTCAGATTTAACAGAAGCCAAGAAATCTAAAGCTTCTGCCAATGAGCAGAGGCAGTGACTAACGCTGCAACTGGTTCCATTAATCTGTAGCTTTTTTAAAAAAAAAGGAATTAAATTTACTTTTAAGAGTGAGTTCTAATAACACTCCATTAGCCTCAGAAATAAGGAAAGGCAGAAGCCCTATTCCTCCCTTAAGGTAGGTAGATAGGTGATACAGAGAATAGAATACTGGACTTAGAATCAGGAAGATCTAAATTTGAATTCTGGTGCTTAATTAGCAGTTTGATCCTGAACAAGTTGTTTAACCTCATTTAGCTTTTGTTTCCCCATCTTTAAATGGGGACAATTATTTTTAGTTCACAGGATTGTTGTAAGGATCAAATGAAATATTTAAAATACTTTGAAAATCTCAAAGTCCTACATAAATATTTTCTACATTTTACATTTACAAATTCTTCCTATTATTATTTTCCAACAAAAGTTCAGCATTCAAAAGGACCTTAATATATTTGTATCCAGGGGCAACATGCCATCTAATAGAAAGTCCTAGACTTGAAGTCATGAAAACTGGCTTTCATCCTCCTCCCCGATATTTATTAGATATATGATTTTGCATAGCTCATATTACTTTTCTTGAATTTCTGCTTCTTCATGAATAAAATGGGAGTAATGATACTTATAATATTAAGTAAGGAACTTGGACTTAGAGCTAGAAAGTACCTTAGAGATTGTTTAATTCAGTTCCATAATTTTCAGATGAAAAAAAAAATTAAAGCCAAGAAGAAGTTAAATGATTAGGTCCAAATCATTTAGGTACTAATTAGTGGAACTAGGATTTGAACCTACTTCTTTTGACTTCAAAGACAAGGCTCTTTGCCTCAAAACTACAGTACCTCAAATGAGATGTTGTAAAGAAATTGTACATTAAGCTTGAAACTACACTGCAAATGCGAACTGTTATATTAAAATGCAAATGTGAGTTGTTCTTTGATAAAGAAAATAGTTCATTTTTTAAAATGGTAGCTCACATTTTATGGATATGTGATCACATTTATCACATATGGATATGTGAATGGACAGAGGGGGAGAATAAGAAAAGTAAAGTCATAAAATAATATTTGTGGGACATTCAGTTGCCTGATCCTAAGGTATGGTAGACAGATGTTATGGTTAGTAAGTACATTAGATTCCTACTTCATTCATGATAGCTAACAGCCATTATAGAATTAAAGAAAACACCTTACCTTACATCTTAGAATCAATACTGTGTATTTGTTCCAAGGAAGAAGAGAGGTAAAGGCTAGGGAATAGTGGTTAAATGACTTGCTCAGGGTCACGCAGCTAAGAAGTATCTGAGGTCAGATTTGAACCCAGAATCTCCTAGGTCTGGTTCTCAGTCCACTGAGTCACTTAGCTGCTTCCCATCATAGCACATCAAAGCTAGAAGGGACCTTAGAGATCACCTTTTCCAACTTTCTAATTTTACATATTAGGAAATTGAGGCCCAGAGAAGTAAAGTCATTTGCCCAAGGCCATCTAGTTGAAACTAGGTATAACTGGCTCCTTCTTCAGAGCTAAGTCTATTATAGCAAATATATGTGGGATTATGATAAGATAAGAGTATGTAAATCCTAACCATGATACTTACCATTTGAGTGATTTTCAGCAAGTCATTTTACCTCTTTCATCTTCATTTTTTTCCATCTGTAAAATAATGGATTTCCCAAGGTTATTTGTAGCTTCAAAACTTGTGATACTCTAATAACAATCAGGTGAAAAATTATAATAATGGTAAGTGATATTTGTTATCATTAAAAAAAAAAAACTTACCTTCCATTTGAATCAATACTATCTAGTGATACTAAGGCAGAAGAGTGGCAAGGACTAGGCAATGGGAGGTAAATGACTTGCCCACAGTCACACAGCTAGGACATTATCTGAGGCCAGTTATAAAGCCAGGATTTCTCATCTCGAGACATGACTCTCAATTCACTCAGGCACCTAGTTTATCCCTGTGGTTGTATTGTACTCCATAAAGTAGATTACATTTGAATCTCCTGACAACTCCTGGAGGTGTACATCCTTCAGGAATGATTATTTCCACTTTTTTAGCTGAGGAAATAGTGTCAGGGAAGTTGAATAGCTTTTTTACTTGTTTATGATGACGATTAAGTGTCAGAGGTGGGATTTGAATCCATGTCTTTTGGCTCTAATTCCAGCACTTTTTAGGAACATATCAAATGAAAATAAAGTTATTCTCAATCTGAAAAATACAGTCAACAAAGATAGATTTATAATATTTACAGTGGAAGCTGACATCATTGATCATGGCATATCATCAACCTAGATCTCCATTGTAGAGCCAAGATGGTTTTACCCAGCATATCAATATATGTAACAACTTCTAAAACTATACATATATATATACTATAATATATGATATATGATATAAATCCAATAGCAGTATGTTGGCAGCATAAACTCTAAACTCAAAAATGATAGAATTGGAAAGCTAACTACCCATAAATATTCATCATTTTTCATGATGTGAAGATCCAAATGGCTCTACAAAGTCAAAGGAAAAAGAAATTATGAATCTCATTTTCCAACATTATATACAAAATAAGCAAAATAAGCATAAATCTTCTTAAGATTTAATGTGAAGTTCATCTTTGTAGAAGTTAATATTGTTAGAGCCCTAATCAATGCTACACATTAAGCTATAATTTTGTTTTGCTCAAGTCATGGGATTAATTTTTTGAATAATATTTTATTTTTCTCAGTTACATGTAAAATAAATTTTAACATTCATTTTCTAAATTTTGACTTTCATAGAATTTTGAGTTATATTATAGAAGACATAAAAAATGAAAGTGAAAAATAATATGCTTTGATCTACATTAAGACTCCACTGGTTCTTTATCTGAAAGTGAATAACATATTTCATCACAGGTCCTTTGTAGTAGTCTTGGATCTTATATTACTGGAATAGCTCAGGCACTGATAGTTGATCATCATACAATATTGCTGTTACTGTGTACAATGCTCTCCTGGTTCTGCACTCTTCACTTTCGATCAGTTCATGTAAATAATCTAGGTTTTTCTGAAATCATCCTGATCATCATTTCTTATAACACAATAATGTTGCATTAAAACCATATACCACAACTTGTTCAGCCATTCTCCAATTGATGGACATGCCTCAATTCAATTTACAATTTTTTGACAGTACAAAAAGAGTTCCTTCAAATCATGGGATTTAGGATGAAAGACACTGTAGGTACCATCTTGTCCAAACCCTTATTTTATAGGTATGGAAAAGACATAGTATGGCCCAGACAGTTGGGAGATTGAGGGAAACATGGATTCTGGAGGAATTAAATTCAAATCCCACCTTTGATACTGTTTCAATGATCTTAGATAAATCTCTTAACTTCCTTGGGCCACTGTTTCCTCATCTGCAAAACAAGAGGATTGTTCTAGGTGACTTCTGAAATCCTTTCTAGTACTAGATCAATGAAACTAGACCTAAAGAGGTAAAGGGAAATGTATAATGTAAATAAAGTAAAATAAATAAAATAAGGTAATAAATGCTCGGAGAGGATTTTGAAGCTGATATCTGACTCCATCTCCATTGCTTTTCTCACTGTCATGTAAACATGAGTTGGATCTATCTGCCCAACAAAACATGTGAAATTGGATGCAGGCAACTAGGTAGCATATTGGATAATTTTGGCCTCAAGGTTAGGGATATTTGAATTTGAATCTTGTCTAAGTCACTCACTAGCATTTTCACCCAGGGCATCCATTTAACTTCTCTTGGCTTCAGTTTTCTCATATGGCAAATGGGTATAGTAGTATCCTTTAACTCAGAGGGTTGCTATGAGGATTAAATGAGATGCCATTTAAATAAAATTATTTGAAAATGTTATAAGTCTACATAAATCTTTTATTATTGTGTTCTTCATTATCATAATTCAAAGAACTCTTGTAGGATTAGTATATATAGTGGATAGTGAGTTGGAGTTGGAGGCAAAAAGAACTGGGTTCAAATCTTCCCTTTGGAAGCTATGTGACATTGAGCAATTTGTTTCTAACTTTTTCATCTTTAAAATAAAAACAATGATGCTGATTTCAGTGAGTAATCATGTAGCTAAAATGGGGGTTATAGTACCAGCTAGGGGTATCAGTGGATTGAGAACCAGGTCAAGAGAGAGGAGATCCTGGATTCACATTTAGCTTGACATGTCTTAGCTGTGTGACTCTGGGAAAGTCACTTAACCCTGACTGCCTAAGCCCTTATTATTGTTCTGCCTTGAAACAAACACATGGTGTCAATTCTAAGACAGAGGGTAAAGATTTAAGAAAAAATAAAACAAGGGTTACATATGTAAAGTGCTTTGAAAATTTAAAGAGTTTCATAAATCTGAGTTATCTAATTTAAACCTTTAATTTAAAGATGAGAAACAGAGACATTATGTGGCTCATCAAAAATCACAAAGTTGGAATATGAGGAATGAAGATCAGAACCAAGGTTTCCCTCTCTGATCTGATGCTTTTTTAAAGGAATACATTGCTGACTGTCACCACAGTGTCCAGCAGCTCAGAGAATAGATAAAAAGGACTTTCAATGAACTTTCAAGTGATTTGAGGACTTACTTATTAGGGGGATAAATTCCAAGAATCAAGTTATAAATGAAGTGAATCAGAGGCTCTTGATGAAATAGGAAGAGTGGAATCTTAGGGCAGAAGTTTCAGCTGGTAAAGAGGAAGAGATGAAGTCCAGGCAGGTGAGTCATGAACAATTATATATTGTCTCATTTGATACCCTTTATTTCCCAAAGCCTCAGTTTCCATATTGAGTAAAAAAAAACTTGTTTGGATGATCTCCAAAGCACCTTAAGGTACTGACATGCTGAGTAAAGTAACAAGGAAACAAAGGGGAGTCTGGTATAATTTTATAATATTATTTTATTCCTCTACTCACTTAGCATATGCCAGATTTGAATTATGGGATCACTGAAATTGGAACTGGGCATTTAAAACTGAACATTTAGTCTAACATTTCTCATTTTACAGGTGAGGGAATTTAGACCTAAAGTAGTGAAATGACCATCCAAGAAAAGAAAACAATAATTAAAAAAAAGCTTATTAATAACCAATTATATGACAGCCCCAGGCTAAGCACTTCACAAACATATCATTTGATACAACAACCCAGGGAGGTAGATGTAGTTATTATTCCTTTTTTTCATCGAGCAAACTTCAGACTCATTAGATGACTTACCTAGGGTCACATATTCTTTTTAATACACGTATCATTTTTCAAAACCCATTTCCATATTATTCATGTTTGCAATAGAGTGATCTTTTAATACCAAAACCGCAACCATATCCTCACTGGACCATGTGACCAATCATATGTTTTTCTTCTGTGTTTCTACTCCCACAGTTCTTTCTCTGGATGTTCTTTCTCATAAGTTCCTCAGTACTGTCATGGACCATTGCATTGCTACTAGTAGAAAAGTCTGTTACATTCGATTATGCTGCGATGTTTCAGTTTTTGTGTATAATGTTCTCCTAGTTCTGTTCCTTTCACTCTGCATCATTTCCTGGAGATATTTCCAGGTCACATAGAAATCCTCCAGTTCATTATTCCTATAAGCATGATAGTGTTCCATCATGATCAGATACCACAATTTATTTAACCATTCCCCAATTGATGGACACTCCTTTCTTTTCCAATTTTTTTTGCCACCACAAAGAGTGTGGCCAGAAATATTTTTGTACAAGTTTTTTTTTCCTTGTTATCTCTTGTGGGGTACAAACTCATTAGTGGTATGGCTGGATCAAAGGGCAGGCATTCTTTTAAAGCCCTTCGCACATAATTCCCAATTGCCCTCCAGAATGTTTGGACCAGGTCACAACTCCACCAGCAGTGTATTAGTGTCCCAATTTTGCATACCACCTCCAACATTTATCAGATTCCTTTGTTGCCATATTGGGCAATCTTCTAGGTGTAAGGTGGTCCCTCAGAGTTGTTTTGATTTTCATTTCTCTAATTATAACAGATTTAGAACACTTTTTCTTGTGATTGTTGATAGTTTTGATTTCTTAATTTGAGAACTACCTATTCTGTATCCCTTGACCATTTGTCAATTGGGGAATGGCTCTTTTTTTTTGTAAATTTGACTTAGTTCCTTATATATTTAGGAAATTAAATCTTTGCCAGAGAGGTTTGTTGTTAAAACTTTTCACTTTCCTTCTAATTTTGGTTGCATTGGTTTTGTTATATAAAACCTATTTAATTTGATGTAATCAAAATAATTCATTTTATATTTTGTAATACCCTCTCTCTCTCTTCCTTGGTTGTAAAATCCTTCCTTTCCCAGAGATCTGACAGCTATACTGTTCTGTTCACCTAATTTATTTATGATTTCATTTTTTATATTTAAGTCATTTATTAATTTTGAATTTATCTTGGTATAGGCTGTGAGATGTTGATCTGGACCTGATTTTTTCCAATATTGTTTTCTAATTTTCCCAGCAGTTTTTGTCAAATAGTGAGTTCTTGTCTCTAAAGCTGTGATCTGTGCATTTATCAAACACTAATTTGCTGGGGTTATTTACTCCTAGTCTATTCCATTGCTTCATGCTTCTTTCTCTTAGCTACTACCATATTGTTTTGATGACCACTGCTTTATACTACAGTTTAAGATCTGGTACTGCTAGACCATTCTTCACATTTTTTTTCATTATTCCCCTTTATATTCGTGTTCTTTTCTTCTTCCAGATGAACTTTATTATAATTTTTTCTACTTCTATAAAAAGGTTTTTGATAGTTTGGTAGGTATGGCACTGAATAATTAGATTAATTTGGGCAGAATTGTCATTTTTATTATGTTAGCTTGTCCTACCCATGAGCAATTAATGTTTTTCCAATTATTTAGATTCAGTTTTAATTGTGTGAAAAGTATTTTGTAGTTGTGTTCATATAATTCCCATGTTTGTCTTGGCAGATAGAGTCCTGAATATCTTATATTGTCTTGAGTCACTTTAGGGTCACATACACTTAAGATAGATTTGAACTCAGGCCTTGGCTCAGTGCCTACAATCAGGAAGACTCATCTTCCTGAGTTCAAATCTGGCTTCAGACATATTAGCGAATGACTCTAGGCAGGTCACTTACCCTGCTTGCCTCAATTTCCTCATATATTAAATGAGGTGGAGATGGAAATGGCAAGCCATTGAAGTATCTTTGCCAAGAAAACCAAAATAGGGTCACTAAGAGTTAGGCAAAAGTAAAGCAACTATAAAACCACAACAATTTCCTGATTCCACACCCAATGCTTCATTCATCATGCCACATAGTTGCCTCTAGGGGCCAAGAAGTACATAGCTAGTAAGTAACAGAGTAGGAATCCAAACTCCCTTTTTATAATCCAAAGTTTGGTACTTCATATCATGCTAAGTCATAGTGTACAAATAATCTTGAAACAAATTCACACTGTGTGATTCATACTTCTGATAAGTCAGAGTATATTTTCCCTTTATGTTAAGTCCCTGGTAGTGAGAAAAATGGACAGAAAGTGTGTGACAAACAGAAATAGAATGGAGGTAGAGGACTTTTTTGTATTTAGAATCAATTTAGAACTTAGTTTAAAATGTAAGTTAACAAGTTAAAACTCTCAGACATTATCTAGTCTAATAGTTCTTGATATGGAGTCCCTCTTTTCTATCCCCAGGTATCTATGGATAGATTTGAGAGGATCCATAAATTTGAAAGCAAAAAAGTTGCATCTTTATGTTTACTAATGTTTAAATGAGGCTTAACCTTTCCATTATTTTTAAACCTTATTTTTTCTCTTAGTAACAACTCTAAGACAGAAGGGTAAGGGCTAGGAAAACAGAGTTAAGTGACTTAGCCAAGACACAACACCAGGAAGTGTCTAAAACCAGATTTGAACCCAGGTTGTCCTGATGAAGTCTGGCATTCTATCCACTATTTCCACCTAGTTGCCCATTCTATCAAATATTTTAAATCATTCTTCTAAGGAGGGACTCATAAGCTTCACCAGAAAACAAAAAGGGTTCATGACAAAATAAGGTAAGAACCCTTTGCTGAGGCTAACTCCCACTCATCTTATAGACAAAGAAATAAGCTCAGCTATTTAGTCATATACCCTAGAGAGAGAGGAAGTTAAATTTAAAGCTATTTCTATAACATAGGCCCCTAGTTCTCAGTGTAGCATTCTTTGCACTGAGCAGTTTAATTTCCCTTTCTTACCTGATTGGGAGTTCCTCCCCATTCAAGACTCAAGAGAAGTCTAAAAAGGTAAATGAGAAAAAATAAATTTAAGGAATTCAACTCAATTAGGTCAAAATGTATGCATTCTTACACAGAACGAGGATATTTTTAATTCTTAAAAAAATTTATCAGTAGTAGAGCACTTAGAAGAAGTAGACAGACAGAGGGTGTGGAAGTTAACTGATTAGGGTGATATAATACTCAAAAAAAAAATCAAGGGGTTTTGAAAAAGAGAATTGCACTGAGAGAAAAGGGAAGGGAGAGAAGTAATGGGGGTAAATTATCTCACCCAAAAAGATACAGAAACAGCCTTCAACAATATGGCAGAAACTAGGTATAGACCAATAATTCACACCCTATACCAAGATAAGGTCAAAATCGGCATATGATTTAGATATAAAGAATTATCCCATAACTAAATTAGGGGAACATAGAATAGTTTACCTGGCAGATCTTTGGAGAAGGGAAGAATTTATGAACAAACAAGAGATAGAGAGCATTAAGATATAAAATGAATAATTTTGGTTATATTAAATCAAATAGCTTTTGTGCAAACAAAACTAATGTAACCAAGATTAGAAAGGAAACAATCAATTGGGGGAAGAATTTACAGCAAATGTCTTTGATAAAGATATAATTTCTTAAATTTATAGAGAACTAAGTCAAATTTGTAAAAATACAAGCCTTTTCCCAGTTGACAAATGGTCAAAGGATATGAAAAAGCAATTTTCAGATGAAGAAAAGTTCTAAATCATTCCGGATTAGAGAAATGTAAATTAAAACAATGCTAGGGTACCACCTCATACCTATCAGAGTAGCCAAAATGGCACCAAAGTGGTAAATGTTGGAGAGGATGTAGCAAAATTGGAACTCTAATACATTGTTGGTAGAGTTGTGAACTGATTCAACCATTCTAGAAAGCAATGATCTGGTCACTTCTGAAAGACATGATGGGGAATGCTATCCACCTTCAGAGAAAGAACTGTTGGAATTGTCTTTCACATCCATATATTTATGGTTTGATTTTGGGTTTTTGACTGTGTGTGAGTTTATTTTTGCAACAGTGACCAATATGAAAGTGTATTTTGCATGACAATAAAAATAATGTTTTTAAAAAAGAAAAGAATAGTAACCTATGAGGGGAAAAAGGAAAACCCCAAATGGGATGACAAAAAAATCAGACAAGCTTGAAATGAATGAACAACAGCAAATCATTATACTTATAATTAAAACAAAGCTATTATTATGTTTATAATTAAAACAGAAGATTGCCTATCTTGTGATACTATTGCCTCAAAATAATGCTTAAAAGATGTATTTGAGGGGTTGTTTAGTTGTAACTGAGGGGTTCAGCCTTTTACTATAGAGAGGGGGAAAGAGAGGAGAACCTCCTTTCTGAAAAGTGGGGTTCAAGGGAGACAGCTGATGTTTAAGGTTGACCCAGAGAGAGGAGAGGGGGTTTGAAGATTTTCCCCCTTCTGTCTTCCCTCCTTTGCTAAGACTGCCCTCTCAGATTCACTCTTGTCCCTCTTGTCCCCCCTCCACTACTTGAGACGAAAGGGTCTTCCCTTGATCTGTTCACTTACACACAGCTTGGGGAAAAGAAAACTATTTTAATGTCAACTTAACTCAATCAGGATAATACAAAGGAAAAACTGGCAGGGAAAGAATGAGAAAGGATAGTGGGGAAAGGGGGTCCCTGTCTCTATCTAAATCCTTTCCCCTCCCTCCTTGATTTGGGGGAACTCAGGCCTTGGCAGCCTGAGCCCCCTGAGAGGTCAAGTAGACTCACCCTGGGTTTGGCCCCTTGGCCACAGTTCAGATTCAGGGCAATAGGAGCTGAAGTAAAATCAGAGAGAGATTTAAAATGTCTTTCTCAGGTTTCCTCTTCAATAGTATTTTCAATTGGGAAATGTTGGGGGGAAGAATTTCCAGTCACAGACAGGAAAAATGAGTAACCCTCAGGAGAAAGTCTTTTTCAACCTTCTCTCTTTGGATTCTCCCAAATGAGAGACCAACTGCTCTTCCAGCCAGAATCTTCTCCTCTTCAAGATTCCAATCCTTTGAGGTCCCTCTCCTTTTGATATGATCAGTTTCACACACTCTTTAACCTGGCACTTCTTTAGTGCTAGTCTCTGTCACAAAGAATAGAAGGGTATATGATATAAGGAGAGGGACTGATGCAATTAAATATAGTCAGGACTCTAGTTTTGCTTATGCCATCTGAGTCCATGGTACTAGAAAATGTAATCCCAGAAAACGAAGCAGTGCAGCTAGGAGATCAGAGGATAGGGAGCCAGATCTAGAGTTAGGGATCCTGGGTTCAAATTTGACCTTAGATACTTCCAAACCATGTGTCTCTGGGCAAGATACTTGACTCTAATTGCCTAGCCCTTACCTCTTTTAGTATTCATTCTATGACAGAAGGTAAGGGTTTTTAAAATAATGTTGGGGTACCACCTCATACATATCAGAGTACCCAAAATGGCTTAAAAAAGAAGAAAATGAATGGGTGCCTCTCAGTCATGGCACCTATACTCAGGAGTCCCCACCTCTTCATTTATTGATGGGAGAAGAGATAAGGCAAAGGCATATTTTTCAGTCTCCTATATAAGGTCAAGGTCAAGCTTACTCAGCCTTACATCAGCTTGACCTCGGCAATACTAAATTAAAACTTTGAATTAGAGCATGGAAGGGACAAAACAACTTTGCTTTAAATCATTCTGGAATATGTATTTGTCAGGACTGTTGAAATGTCCTCAAGAAACACAACTTGTCCTTTGGAATGGGAGATATTGCATATAATAATCTCTGAAACTCCCAGAGGATAAAGACTAGGAGGTTGTTCTAAAAGCCATGTCCTTTTGTGATGTGTGTGTATGTATGTATGACAAGAGTTGTTGGAAATCACTTTTCCCCTTTTGGCTATATACTCACAAACACTCAATGCCTAAATAGAAGGATGATTTATAAGGCTAAATGGGGATAGATGATGGATCTAAAGATATGCATTTTGAGTCTCCATTAAAGAGGCCTATTTATTTTCTTTTTTTAAACCCTTACATTGTATTATAGAATTGATACTAAATATTGGTTCCAAGGCAGATGCATGGTAAGGGCTAGGTAATTGGGGTTGTGACTTGCCCAAGGTCACAGAACTATTAAGTGTCAAATTTGAACCCTGGACTTCTTCACTGTAGGCCTACCTCTCTATCTACTGAGTCAATAGGCAATAAATGAATTGAGATCACTACTCTAAGAAAGTGAAAGTTGACAGGAAGTGGAATACACTGCACACATAAATCATACCTCAATATTTGTCTAGATTTGTGGAATTATCAGCATGGACATCACCTCCACAGGGGTAGATCATGACTCATCCATCCATGCCTCCTTGTTTTGAGTAATTATTCATTTATTCTCATAGGTTCTTCATTGAGTGTTTTCTTCTTCATTTTGGGGGCCTTCATCTAGGTTTTTCTTTAATATACTGTGGCTAAAAATCCCTTCTAGTCTCTAATGTTCTTACATGCCCAGCTCACCTTCTTGCCTAGTCATAGGTATTCTTGATGATTCTCTCTGGCTACCTCTCAAACAAGTACAGGATCATAGAATTATAAAGTATTAGAGCCAAAGTGGGTCTTTGAGATTTTCTAGTTCAATCTATATTATAGATTAAAAAAAACCCTGATATCTAGAGTGGTTTGCCCTAAAGGAATAAACTGTTTATCCTCTTTGTTGAGGGCTGAACACAAAAATAAACTTTAGCATGAGGGATTCAGTTTAACCAGAAGAAATTCCTGATATTGAGGATTTTAAACTATGGTAGAAGTTCTGGAAACCCATTTTGGAATGGTTTAAATGAGTTGACTGACAGATCTGGAAGAGGATTAAATAATGAGGTGATTGTGAAACTGTGGAAAGATGATCAAGGGAGCTAGATCTAGTTCCATTAAAGATCAGCCTCTAATTAACTGTGTGACTTTGGGTAAATTACTTCACTTCTCTGGGTCTCTGAATCAATTACCAAATAAAAAAAAACTTGTCTTAAGTGAGAGTTATTTTTCAGCTTTAAAATGATCTGATCTACTAGTTAGACAATAGCTTGTGACCCCTGCTTATGAGACTCTATTGGTCCCCTTATTCTTTCCCAACCCTTCTTATGAATTGCTATCCTGGAGCTTACAGGATTAAGCTAGAGATTCAGATTCCTTAAGTCTCAATTTCTCCCATGTTTCACTTTTAATACCTGACTATTGTCCTCTTCTTTTCAGCCCACCATGGGTCCTCAACTGCTGCTAGACTTTTTCTTCTTTTTGGCACTTGCCTGTAGGAAAGAATTAATCAATCCCTGGCTGTTGAATTCCTCTCTCAGCTCTTCTGTCCAGATTTTGGGTCATACTCAATCTTTCATTCTTGGCATTTTGGGGAACAATCTTGGCTGAGAATCTTAATTCTTAGGAGGGAGCTCCTGGTAATGTTCCTAGCTCTGTGTTTGTTATTCCTTTGAAACTGATAGCCAATGTTCTTATGATACAGCTCTTCCTGGGGTAATGGGCCATAGTCATATAGATACATATAGATAATGCAGTTGGCACTCAACCGTGCATGTGTAATATCAGAGTGTGTGTGTGGGGGAGAGGACTTCAGCTCATTTTGGTTTCAGAAGCTGCTCTGAAGTTGTTACTGCTGTTTCCATCACTAACTTTAGTATCTGGCAAAAGCTTTCTTTTTCCCTGTTCGTTCCACTACAACTCAAAAGGCAGTAAGAACATTAATCTTGAAGTCAGAAACTCTGAGTTCAAGTCTTACATCTACCATTTAGTATCAGACTTACTGAATGATTCTGGGAACTCAAATAATTTTCCTGTTCCTCCCTCAGTTTCAACATTTATAAAATGAATTTTATACTTACTAGCTTACTTATATATATATATATATATATATATATATATATATATATATACTTACTTACACTATACTTACTATACTTACTAGCTAGGTGAACTCAGGTAAACTTAACTATTGTCCATCACAGTTTCCTCCTCTGTAAAATGGGAATAATAATAAGCACCTACCTCCCAGAGAGGTTGTGATGACCAAATGAAATATCCTATGTAAAAACCTTAGCAAACCTCAAAGTATAATAAACACAGCTTTATTAGCAAGAATCACAATTAGAAGATAATCTGGCAAATATTTGTCTTTTATCTGAAGCACTCCAACGAGAAGGAAATCATTCCCTTTGGAGGAGGCTCATTTAACTTTTATATAATTCCAATCTTGAAGGTTTTTTTTTCCTTACACCAAGCTTTCTTTGGGCATTTTCTACTCATTCCTGGTTATGCCCGCTAGGGGCAAATAAAATAAGTCTAATTATTCTTTACTTATTAAATGCATTTAGTAAGTATTTAGTAATACTGCATATAATATAGGTTAAGTTATACACCTCCATATAGTATAGGTATAGTATTAATGTTAGGGATAAAAAATAACAGTTCAATGAGCTTATTATATTCTATATGTTGGGGTAGAGATATAAAATCTATAGAGGTAGGGAAATGTTTCTCTCTTTATGTATATGTATATATAAATACATGCATATGTACATATATTTTATATATACATAGTAAATACAAAATAATTGGGAAAGTAACAATGGAGAAGAATCAGTAAAGGACTCTTAAAAAATGGCAGCTGAACTGTACCTTAAAGGAAGCTAGAGATTTTCAAGAGTCTATGATGAGGAAGGAAAGCATTTCAAGCATGAAGGACAGTTCATGAAATGAAGGACCTGTTGGGAAATGGAATATTATAAACACAAGAAAACATATGTGCAAGAGTTTGGCCAGAATGTAGAGGGAATGAGGAGGGAATAATGTGAAATTAGTCTGAAGAAATGGGCTGCAGACAGGTTGTAAAATTCTTTAAATGCCTAATGGGAACTTGTATTTTACCCTAGTAGCAATAACCGATCTTTGCTCTTGTGAAAAAGACAAATTGAAGTAGACTAGATAATAACAGTTAGGATTCAGCACTAGTTGGATAAGAGGTCTCAAAGAATAATCATTAATAATTTTATTTAGGATTGGGAAAAGGGCTCAAATAGAGGGCACCAAGGGATATATGGTTGGCCCTATGCAGTTCCCGTGATATAGATACAACTGTAAATGTGACATCATTATCCAATTTTTTCAGATACAAATTAAGAGGAATAACTAAGATTTCTGATAATATAGACAGAATCCTAGAAAATCTTGACAGGTTAGAAAATTCAACCAAATCAAATTATTCCCTCCCACTACTGGAGGGCTGACCTGTCCATCAGGATTCTTTTTGCATGTTGGAGTTGCATCAAAGTTTGAGTCCATTATGTGCTGTATGTCAATAAAAGTGATGGACCAGGGACTGACCAGGGCTTTTGAACTAATGAGAAGAGAGAAGGCAGGTAAGGAGGGGAAGGAAAAAGTTAATGAAGGATAGGCTCATGTGGTCAGGTTACTTAGAGGAATGAAGAGATTTTAAACTTATGCTGATCTACCTTTTTCTATTAATAAACTTTATAAAATGTATCTCTGGGTAGAAATATTAATTTAATTTTTATATAGTAATAGATTTAAGGTTTATATTTAGATTCAAGTAGTTGACTTCCTTAAGTGCAAGATGTGGAAAGTGAGGTTAGACAGAAGTTCATCCAAAATTCATTTAAGGTTTGTTTGTTTTTTTAAAATTAGGATCTCTGAATCAGTTAATAGTGTAATGAGGAGGCTTAAGAAAGGTAGTACCATTTTGTACTTTGAAAAGAGAGGTGTAATTTTATTTCTAGTCTGTATGCTTCTATACTCACCATCCCCCATGCCTATCGTGGATTCCATCCTTTTAGAATCCCTTATCTTCTCTTTTACTGAGATGAAACACTACTTTCTATATGAAATGTTCCCTGAACCCCTAGCTTCCTTCACTTATCCATGTTTCCTCTGATAGAATGTAAGTGTCTTGAAGCCAGGGACTTTTAAAACGTTTGTCTTTGTATCTTTACTACCTGGTGTAGGATTAAAATTTAATATCCAATTACTCAAAGTATTACATTTAATAAGATTTATTAATAATAACTTGAAGTAAAAGTAATAAAAAGACAAAAGTAAAAGCTTGAGTAAAACCAGCTTTCCCAGCCATGCACACAGAAAAAAATAGCAAGAGGCCATGTTACAGCAAACTTATTTACAATACACGAGGACTCTACGTGGATGAAGGGAAAGGGATTCTGGGAGATGAAGTCCAAGGGTTCAAGATTTTCTAATTATATTTCTCCCTGTGATCCTTTGGGAGACAAATATCCCCAAAGGGATCATTTTAAACATAATCAACTTTTAACTTTAACTAGAGGTATATTAAATATTACAGCTGCTAAAGGGAAATTACAATAATATGGTGATAAGAGGGAAATAAAAGAGAAAAAGAACAAAACCAATGTTAGGTGAATTAAGAAAAAGCCAATTAGTGGGCAGTCCCCTTTTGGCATAAGAGTGTATATTCAAAACAAATGCATTCAGTCTCCCATAGTTCAAATTCACCATAACTCAAAGTTCACTCTGGATCTTTTGATTCAGTGTTTGGTCTCTGCAAGTAGAGACCTTTTCATGGCACCTTCTCTAAAACATTCAGTTTTTGGATTTGTGGAGGTAGCAAGTTTCTTATCCTAAAATTACTCTCAAAAGAATTTAAACTTTGCATTATAGGATATTAATACATTCCACACTGAGGAGGATATTGACAAACACAGAGATCACTCAGGGATGCATAGCTGAGTTATGAAGTATATGAATTAATTAGCAAAAGAAAATCAAAAACATCAAAAAATCCAAATAAAAGAGAAAAAAATACTTTGCCTGATCAAGTTCTACAGGAGTAGCAAATCTTTCAACATTGGCAAAGATATTATTAACAAAGTCTATTACTGCCTTATTTCCAAAATTTGGCAGTGGAGTCTAGAAAAAACACAAATCTCTATACTGCTGATGAAAACATTTTGGTTCTAAAATGTCACCAAGAATCTAGATCCTTCTAGTGGAAGGGTAGAATAAGCCAAAGAGTTACATATATATATATATAAACATTTTGAACCTATTAGGCTTCACAGGAAAAATCATTCCCATCTCCCAGATGAAATTGTAACCCATTTCAAGGTAACTAATCCTTTTGGGAAACATCCCTCCCTCTGGTATGAGACTGTTACAGTATAAAAAACTCTGTCTGCAATATGTCCCAACCATTACACATGGAGCTGAGGAGAAAAACAGTAAAAATCACTTCAGATGTCTCATTCATTACATTTTTAATAAATGTGGAAGTGGGGAAATACAACAGTGCTATTGTACTTTGCTTTAACTACTAAATGGACCCTTACCTCATGTTTCAAAGAACTCAGAGGCAGACAAATGATCAGTCAGAGCTATTGATGCCACTAGATATCTAAAAATCATTTCTGAAGACCCCTTAAAATCAACTGAGATATTTAGCTCATTTAATTCTCCAAAGCTTGTATACAGGTTATAAACAGTTTGATGGAATCCATCCATCATCTATGTGACAATTAACAAAGGCAAAATGGAACAAAAGGCTGTTTAGGCAATATGTGATCTCAATGGATCCAGTGACAAGCCCAGCATACATAAGGAGTTATGGTTTCGCCACTGAAAAGGATTTGTTCAAGGGCTTTCACAATGATGTGTTCTTCAATATAGTCATAGTGGAAAAGTACAATATAGACAGTGTAACAGGATAGTATTGATTAGATTAATATGTGAACTTAACAAACAAAGTTAAATCTTAAAGCTAACACTCAGCAAATGCAATAAGTATGACAGGATACAGGCACTGAATTTAAGAGTCCTTTTCTCCAATTCCAAGAAACAAAACTCAAAAAGTTAATATCAATAAACTTCCAGATCTCTTTAAGGTTCCTTCCCCTCTCCATTATCCTCATCCATTTACATTCCTTTGGTCACACATCTCCAGTTCCTCATACATGTACTAGGCAGAATCTCCATTCTGCATGTTGAGAGTATTTAGGATTTTCAAAACTTTGACAAAATATTCCACTTAAGAATTCAGCTTAGAAATTAGGAGGAGGGTGAGACTGAATATTGTGAGTGTGTTGCTCCATGCTGTGTTCCCCTGCTAAAAAGTGAGACAGGCTTGAAACCCACATTGGGGGGTGGGAGGGAAAGGATTTATACTTCACCCTCCATGCAGGATCAAAAGGGCACTTCCAAACTCCAAACAGCTCTCAGACCTCTCAGCTCACCTCAGCAATAGGAAGACCAGGGCTGGAGAGGCAGTGGCTGCAAAGGTGCAAATAGCAGCAGCAACAGCAGCAGAAGCAGCAACAGGAGAAAACATGGCTTGCAAAATTTATCTACTTCCTATTCTTTTCTCTAAGTCTTAAAAATTTTTTTTGAGAATTCTATTTCTTTGTGGTCTCCACAAATGTAAGCTTAAAATTAATTTACAAAACTCCAAGTATCATATTTAATAAAATTTATTAATAATACTTGAAGTAAAAGGAATAAAAAGCCAAAAGTAGAAACCTGAGTAAAACCAGCTTTCCCAGCCATGCACACAGAAAAAAAAAAAAGATTGAGAGGTCAGGTTACAGCAAACTTATTTACAATACACAAGGACTCTATGTGGATGAAGGGAAAAGGATTCTGGGAGATGAAGTCCAAGGGTTCAAGATTTTCTAATTACACACTAGTATAATATCTGGAAAATAGTAAGTACATAATAAATATTTGATGACACATAGTGTACATGTAAAGGGAGACTTAATCCTAGTGTATTCTACTCTAATCAGAATTTATATGAAGTATTGTGGTCAACTTGAGTTTCAGAAAGGATATTGATAAACTGGAAAGCATCCAGAAAAGGGTAATGAAAATGATATAGGATCTTAAGTTTTCATTATATGAGAACTGATTGAAAGAATTAGAGGTATTTTGTATGGAAAACTAAAGACAGGTAGAAAAGAAGAACATGACAGTAAATTTCAAGTTTTTGAAAGATTGTCATATTTGTAGAAGAAAGATTAGATTAATTTGTTTGACTGGATGCAAGGAGAACAATTAGAATCCTAATGTGATATACCATTTAAGAGATGATTAGAAACTTCCACATGATAATCTTTCATAGACTGAAAGATAGCTATTGTGTCTTCAATATATCTTCTCTCATGTCCCAAACATCCTTAGTTCCTGAAAATAATTCTCATATGTTAGAAATGTGAGGAGGGAAGCTATATGGTTTTGTTGAAAGAATTCTGCATTTATAATTAAAGGACTTTTGGGCAAAATTTAGTTTCAATTCTTACTACCTATACAATTTTGTACAATGTCCTTAAAGTCTTAGGGTTTATGAGTGGGTTTAATTATGGCATGACTTAGATGTCATAAAATTAAAACCAATAATTTTCTATATGAAAAACTGAGGCTTAAGACCAACACCGAGAAAAATAAGCTGTTTTCAATGGAATCAATGCTGTATTCTTGCTGTGCATCCTTTCCTGGTATGGCTAAGTAAATCTTTATCATTACTTAAATGATCTACTAATATCTCATTATTTACAATAAAAACATGAAAGATCAGACTGTCTTGAATCAAGTTTGACCTTGACTTTGACAATATAAATCCCAGGAATTCTTTGAAGATTTTCCCAGGGTTACTTAGGTCATAATTTTTTAGGAATGAATTGAACTAAATTCTTTCTGAGTTTAGATTTTAGACTTTGGACTAGATTTTTAGATTTCTGACAGATTTTAGTAGTGATTATCATTCTCCATTGACTCTAATATTAGGATTTATATGCTACCCTAGAAACCTATAAAACTCTAATATACAAACCAAAAACAACATAGAAAGATCTGCCTTCATTTTTTTTTATTTTGCCTTCTCTGATATGGTAATCATACCTGTGACCTACTTTTCACTGGTTTCCTTGAGGCAACACAAACCCTCTGGATTCTATAAAACCCTGACAAAGGAATTTTGAAAATGTCTAGGTCATCCTAATTGATTATAAGGTTCAGGTGATTCCTTAAATAATGCTTTCTCTTTCATAAAAATAACTATTTCCCAAATAAATTGTAAATCATACTAATGTATAAGGGCAAATAGCATCACACCAAGGATCTATATTGTTAGCTTGACATCCACTTGTCTTCTATTAGCCAATGAAATTCCAGTTACTATGGGCCCCTATGGTCATTCCTGCATAGTGAAGGATGACAGTCTATACCTACTTAAGGTTGATAATGATTTTTTATTATCCAGAAAATAGTGAGGAGGCAAGAAATTAAAGAAATCGGCCTCTGTACCTCTAAACCAAGTAACATGAAATCCATATACATATTCTGAACTAAAAGATGTGGGTTCAAATTTTGCCTCCATTTTAAATGAAAATAAAATATTATTTAAGTTATTATTAATGATACCAACTTGATTCAGTTCTTTATTCAGAACCTATGTGTTCTTGTTTGGTGATTCCATTGAACATTTTTAGTTATTTGGTTTCTATTAGAAACAGCACATCAAAAATAGGAAAAAGGCTATAAGACTCTGGCAAACAAATAGAAGTAAAAAGGGGTTTTCCAGGAGTTTGCCTGGGAGCAACATGAGATGAAAAGTTGAAAACATGTGACTAATCTTCTCTACTGATTCACTGAAATGTTCTTATTGGTCAATAAAGGATCACTGCCCTCTTAACTTTTGCCCTGAGACACAAGAAACATATTATCAAGGATCTGTTTGAGGCTCAAGAGGAAATTGGCTTAAAGTTGATGTCCTTCTAAGAAATATTTGTTCAAAATGATACTAGAAGCCTGTGATCTAATACAAAAGCAAAATGGATTTCAATTCTTCTCTTCCTGCTTATTTTTACCAGAAGTTTCTGAAGTCGTTAACCAGACTAGTGAATTCTGGAATAGTATCTAAGTGATAAAAATTTTGGACAAAACAAAGGGGAAAGAGACCAAATGTGAAATTTCAGGGTTTTTTTTTTAATTTAATGAGATCTTAGAATTGTAGTATAAGAAAGGACCTCAGAGACCATCTAGTTAAACCCATTCATTTTTTTAAGATCAGCAAACTGAGGCCCAGAGACATGAAAGCCAAAAGTCACAGAAAAAGTTACTGACAGAGTCAGACCTATTAAATAACAAGCCTACATTTGCTCCTCTATAAAGACAATGATTTCATAGTATTCCTTCTTTAGCCATTCTTTTTGGTTCTTAACTCTACCTCCCTTTTAGTACTTTTTCTTTCCTCTCCTCTCAAAATATAAGTATCATATGTTTGAGGCAAGATGTGATGAGAGATGGGGAGTGGAAATAGAAGGAATTATTCTAGCCCCCTTTTATTCTCACCTGAAACTCTAAAACAGTGGCATAATATATTAGAAAATAAAGTATTTTATCTACCATGATAGAGAGAGAGAGAGAGAGAGAGAGAGAGAGAGAGAGAGAATGTGGTTTGAGAGATGATACATATATTTACTTATCTATTAATTGAATATAAACTTTAGAAGATCTCTGATTATGCTGCAGATTTAGCTTTAATCAGAGAATTGTTCTTCTTATTCTTAAAGATCTTCAAGGACAGAAATTCCCTGAAGAACTCTGAGTAAAGCAGACATGCCATCATCAGATTCTGAGAAATATATTATTCTGAGTCAAGAGAATAATTTATATATTTTCCAGAGGTCTTTAAACCACATTTTTGTCCTTCATTAAAAAAATAAATATTTTTCTGTCCTTCATTTCTAAGGTTGAGATTGATGAGATAGTTGTTACTTGTATTTTGCTATTCTTTCATTAATTCATTTGTCATGAAAAATATTGTAAACAATGAGGAAAAAGTCCAAGATAAATATGATATGGAATTTGACTTGGAGTGATTCATAAATTAACAATAGCTAGTATTTATATAGTCCTTATGTTTTGTAAGGGACTCAAAAATATCTCTTTTGACCTTCATAATGACCCTGGGAAGCAGGTGCTATAATTACTTCCATTTTACAGGTGAGGACACTAAGTTTAAGTGACTTGTCCAGAATCACCTAGCTAATTAGTATCTAAGGCTGGACTTGAACTCAGGGCTTCCTGGCTCTAGGCCCAGAGATCTATCCTCTATCCTCTTTGTTGTTCAGACATGAACACAAGCAAAACTTCAGTACTTTGAAGTTTTATTACTTCATTGCTTTGGAGCCTCCTTCTACCTACTCAGGCCCAATTTTCTAAATACTTAGTTAATAGTATTTGTTGCTATTTAGCCATTTGGTCATATCCACTCTTCATGACCCAGTGAACCATATAGCATGCCAATCGAATCCACAGGATTTTCTTGGCAAAGAGTGTCCTTTCTTCTTTTTTTTTTTTTCTTTCTCTAGGCAAACAGAGGTTATATGAATTTCCTAGGGTCACACAGCTGACAAATATCTGAGGTCACATTTGAACTCAGGTCTTCCTGATTCCAGACCCAGACTCTACTGAGCCATCTAGCTGCCTCCTCTTTGAGAGTAGCTATATATTGCAAAGGACAGCTAGCCTTTTTCAGTTAGATATACTTCCTCCTCAAGTGGCATCCCTGAACCCATAATTAAAGCTTTATTAGATTGATAAGATGTGCTTGTGCTTCATTGAAGGAAAACCAGAATCATCTCTATGTACTGCTATCAAACTGTCTTTGATAAAGATACACAGAAGATATAATACAACTATAATATCATAAGAGCATGAAGGGAGAGAAGAAAAAACATATTTCAGGGAGTAGAGGTGAGAATGGGAAATCAAGATCATAGAGCAAAGGAATAACAGCAACTAACCTTTCCCAAAAACTTAAAAAATAATGCCTCAAATTGGATTCTTGAGTGGCATATCCAACAGAAGGTTGACATGAGACATTTTTACATCCTAAAATAACCTAAGAAATTGGAAGAAGAGGTCTATGATACTGGGGAGGGGACTGGTCAAGATCCCACCTGGTGACAAAACAATTGTGATATTTGGCAGAAGCAATAGGAGCATCAGTAGTTTTAGAATCTCTCAAGCTAGAAATGGAAAGAAGATTGGACAATTAATCAAAAAGAGATTTTCAGGGTCCCCTGTGCTAGCACTGGGTATAGAATTGCATTATTTTCCAACTCCATTGTCTATAACCACTTCTGGGTCACAGTTCCAGGGGAGAGAGGAATGAGCCCTTATAGTCACAAGGGAAAAGGGGTCCTGAAAACAACCAGTTTTGCTTTTAGTGGCAAGAGATTGGGGGCCCTTCTGGGGTAAAGACTAGTGCATAGACCAGAAAAGCAATGAATACATTTTTCACTGGATCATAACTCTTGGAAGCACCAAAAACTTTTAAACCTCCAGAATTCTCTCTGAGAAGAGCAGTACTGAAAAACTTTAACCTTGGCATAGTATTTGTCCCCCACACTTACCCTAGGAACAGAGCCTGATGTTAACATAAAGTTCAAAGTAAAGAAATAGATTGAAAAAAAATGAGAAAACAACAAAAATGGAACCTGACCATAGAAAGCTACTATTCTTACAGGGAAAATAAAGACACAAACTCAGAGGAAGATAATGATATCAAAATAGCCATTGAAACTTCAAAGAAAATTAGGAAATGGACACAAACCCAACAGGAATAGATCGAAGAGATAAAGAATGATTTTCACAATCAGAGAGGTGGAAGAAAAAAACAAGAAATGAGAGCAGCACAAGAAAATTATGAAGAGAATTAACAGCTTGGTAAAAGTGGCATGCTGACTAATAAAATTGAACAGAAAACAAAGCCTACCTATAATTAGATGGGAACAATAAGCAAACAACAACAAAAAACCCCACCTGACTAAAGAATTTTTATGAAGACAAAGAGCAAGATACAGACACAGAAGGGGACAGTGAAAGCAAAGGAAACACATGCAAAGCCCAAAAGAAAAATATGGATTAGACACAGAATGTGGAAGAGCTCAAAAAAAACCCCTTCAAAAACCAAATAAGAGAAGCAGGGGGGAAAGTGGGGAAGAGAAATGAAAGTGTTACAAGAAGAAATGAAAGGATGCAAGAAGAAATAGGATGACTAAAAAAGGAGAACCAAAACAGGCAGAGAAAAATTAGGCTTTAAAAATCAGAATTGACCATCTAGAAATTAATGATTTCATGAGAAATCAAGAAACAATAAAGAAGAATCAAAAGAATGAAAAAATAGAGGAAAACATGAAATATATTATTTAAAAAATCTGACCTAGAAAAAAGATCTAGGAGAGAAAATTTGAGAATTATTGGACTATCTGAATGCCACAATCAAGAAAAAACCTTGGGCATCATATTACAAAAAAATTATCAAAGACTACTGTCCAGAGATCCTTGAACAAGAAAATAAAATTGAAGTTGAAAGAATTCATAGATCGCCTCCACAAAGAAATCCTCAATTGACAATTTACAGAAATGTAATAACTAAATTCAAGAGCCACCAAGACAAGGAAAAATACTTTAAACAGCCAGAAAGAAATCAATCAAATACCATTGAGCTACAATCAGAATTGCACAGGACCTAGTGGCTTCTATAATAAAAGATTCAAAGGCATATAATATGACATTTAGGAAGGCAAAAGATTTGGATTTACAACTCATATTAAAAACTGTTATAGGGAAAGGTTTTAGGGAAAGGTTTCAGGAAAGGGTAACAGAAGATAACACTAATAAAATATATAACAGGGTTGTATTTACTGAAATAAGGATAAAGAGATTTGGAAGGATATCTAGGGAAGTACTACTACTATTAACTATAAAAATGGAGATTTGCACCCCAGACATAGCCACAGAAGTCCTTGGTACTTCCCAGAATTTCCTATAATCTCACCTGAGTGTGAGAACACAATTTTTATTTAAAAGGGTTCTCTGCCTCCCAAGATGCTCTTCTTCCATTTCAAAGCACACACGTCTCTCTACCTGGCATGCAAGATGTAGAGTAAGTGGCTGTGAATGGGCTATTCACCCCTAGTCACCTGCTTTTCTTATTTTGTATTTTCTTATTTCCCTGATTTCTAATAATCTTAATAAACCTCATAAAATATAATACTTTTAGTAGAGAAACTAATTTAACTGTTACATAACCCACCCAGATATTAAACCTAAAAAACCTGAACTTAACTAAAACTAAACTACAAAGGGTTAGTAATATCCACGGGGCCAGAGTCTCACTAACTCCAGATGGTTGGGTCAAACAGCAGAATCAAGATGTAGTGTCTTATGGTTTCACCATTCACAATGTGAAGGGGAACACTCACTCAACCTTTTTTAATAATCAAAAGTCCTTGGCAGCTCCTCAATTGTTTTTTCCAGGGAGACCACTAGGCACACCTTCCAGTCTTACTAGCTTTAGAGAGAGAGTCTCTTCAATTGCCTTTGAATCCTAACCCAGGCAAGCTCTGTGGAATCTTGATCTTGAACCATCCCAGGCTGCCAACCTGCATTGCTATGCCCTGCTAGAAACCCTTTCCTACCTTCCCCCCTTTGCACAAAACCAAAATTGTGTTAATAACACTATTTTGGCATTTGTGCACTTAACATACTTACATATTTCCTAAACTAAAATTTCTTCCCAAAATAATAAACAACATACACTCAACTATCTTATCCTATCTAATACTATCCTATTCTAGGGATTTAATCAAGGAAAGGAAAAAGGGGAAAGTATACAATGAACAATTACAAAGTTCAAAATACAGATCAAACATATGCAAAAGCACAAGCAAATAACATCAAAATCAAAATGCAAATACAAATACATGCAGACATCAAACTCAAAATACAATTCTTATCAGCTAATACAGAACATTCTACTATTGTACTACATTAACATCAAACTTAGAGAAAATTTTTGAAAATTACACTAAATACAACATTGCATAAGTTTTACACTGAAAATCAAACCAAACATTAAACTCACTTATGGAAATACATGCAACAATAGAGATAAGTGAGCTTTGTACATAATTTACACACACACACACACACACACACACACATATATATATATATATATATATATATATATATATATATATACCTCTATACTGTTATGATTAAAATTTGTTTCTCTGCTAAAAGTATTATATTTTTATGAGGTTTTTTAAAGATTAAGAAATAAAGAAAATACTAAATAAGGAAAAGCACATGCAACCTACATCTTGCCTGCCTGGTAGAGAGCCACATGTGCATAGAAGCCAAAGCAGGGAGAGTGAGGGAGGGACCGTACAGTCAATTTAAATACCTCTTTTGCTCTTGGCCCAGGTGAGGACCTCTGGTGGGATTATAGAGAACTCTGGGAGCTACCAAGGACGTCTGGGAATTGAAGTTTGAGGTTCAAATCTCCATTTTTACAATACATTTAGTACACACATGCAATACATACATATAAGCTATATATATGCACATATATATGCTCATATATACTTCATATTTATAAATATGTTACATATATTACATATATACATATACATACACTATAATACAATTAATTTATAATCCTATTATACACACTATTTACATATATATGTTTACAATATGTTCATTTTTTTAAGGATTTTTAATAATTTTTAAGGATTGCTTCAATTTCCTCTTCATTAGTGATGAGGCCTCCCTTTTCATCTTGGATACTATCAATTTGGATTTCTTCTTTCCTTTTTTTAAAAATTAGATTGACCAGTACTTTGTCTATTTTATTTGTTTTTTTTTCAAAGTACCAGCTTCTGGTCTTATTTATCAAATCAATAGTTCTTTGACTTTTAATTTTATTAATTTCTCCTTTGATTTTTATGATCTCTAATGTAGACTTCATATGAGAATTTTTAATTTGTTCACTTTCTAGTTTTTTAATTTGCATGCCCAATTCAGTGACCTCTGCCCTCTCTAATTTGTTAATATATGAACTCATGGATATGAGTTTCCCCTTGAGTACTGCTTTGGCTGCCTCCCATAGATTTTGAAAGGATGTCTCATCATTGTCATTTTCTTCAATGAAGTTATTAACTGTTTCTATGAGTTTTTCTTTAACCAATTTTGGAGAATCACATTATTAAATTTCCAATTAACTTTTGATTTTCCTCTCCATGTACCCTTAATAATTATTATTTTCATTGCATCTTGATCTGAGGAGGTTGTAGTTATTATTTCTTCTCTTTTGCACTTGTTTGCAATATTTTTATGCCCTAATACATGGTCAATCTTTGTGAATGTACCTTGTGCTACTGAAAAGAAGGTGTATTCCTTTTTTTTCCTGTTTATTTTCTCCATATATCTACTAATTCTAATTTTTCTAAGATTTCATTCACTTCTCTTTCCTCTTTCTTATTTATTTTTTGGTTTGATTTATATAGCTCTGATAGAGGAAGGCTTACGTCTCCCACTAGTATAGTTTTTCTATCTATTTTATCCTTGGTCTCCACTAGTTTCTCCTTTAGAAATCTGGAAGCTATGCCATTTGGTGCAGACATGTTGAGTACTGATATTTCCTCATTGTCTATACTGCCTTTTATCAGAATGTAATGACCTTCCCTATCTATTTTAACTAGATCTATTTTTACTTTGGCTTTGTGTGGTATCATGATTGCAACTCGTGACTTCTTTTTTATGAGTTGATGTCCAATAGATTTGGCTCCATCCTCTTACTTTTACCTTATGCATATCTACTTTCCTCATGTGTGTTTCTTGTACACAGCATATGGTACGATTTTGGATTCTAATCCACTCTGATATTCACTTGCATTTTATGGGTGTGTTCATTCCATTCACATTCAGAGTTATGATTACCAGCTATGTATTTTCCAGCATTTTGATTTCTACTCCTAGTCCTGCCTTTTCTTCTTTTACTATTTCCTTCTATACCAATGTATTGTTTTTAATCAGTCCCCCTAATTCCCACCCTTGTTTTACTTCTCTTTATACCCTTCTCCCTTTTTATTCCCCACCTCATTTTCTTTACAATCTTTTTAAACTATCCCCCACCCTCACCCTCCCTTGTACTGCTTCCTTCCCCACCAGTCCATTTGTTATCCTTCAACTTCTATATAGGGCACAAATCAATTCTCTGCCCCAATGGATTGGATTGTTGTTCCCTCTTTGAGTCAATTTCAATGCACATAAAAGTTGAGTATTTTCTATCTCCAACCTTTTTACCCTTCGAGTATATTGATGTTCTCCCCCCTCCCGCCTTGTACTTCTTTATGACATATAAATTTATTCCCTTTTGTTTCTTTTCCCATTTCTTTAATATTAACCTCTTTTTATAGCTCTAGTTGTATATATGTATTAATGCATACATATATCTATATTCATATTTATATCTTGGCATTTCATCCTATACAGTTTGTCACTGTTCCCTTTAAGTGTAATTCTTCTAGCTGACCAGGTGATAATATCAATTTTTAAGAGTTACCAATGACCTCTTTTCTTATAGGGATATATATACATATATAATTTTAAATTATTGGGTCTCTTAAGAAAGTTTTTTTTTGTTTTTTTGGTTTGTTTTATTTTTCTTTCCCCCCTCTTCTTTAATTACCTTTTGATGATTCTCTTGGTTTCTGTGCTTGGGTATCACATTTTCTGTTCAGGCATGGTCTTTTCTTTACAAATGTTTGGAATTCTTCAATTTTGTTAAATGACCATCCTTTCCCCTGTAAGAATATAGTCAGTTTTGCTGTGTAGTTGATTCTTGGATATACACCTAGTTCCCTTACTCTCTGGAATACCATATTCCATGCCTTTCGGTCCTTCAGTGTTGATGCAGCCAGATCCTGTGTTATCCTCGCTGTGGTTCCATGGTATCTGAATGACTTCTTCTTAGTAGCTTGCAATATTTTTTCCTTGATCTCATAGTTCTTGAATTTGGCTATGACATTCCTGCGTGTTGTTGATTGGGGATTAAGTACAGGAGGTGATTTGTGCATCCTTTCAATCTCAACTTTTCCCTCTTGTTCTAGAATATCAGGGCAGTTTTATAGGATAATTTCCTGTAGTATGATGTCTAGGCTTTTTCTTTTGTTGGGGTCTTCTGGTAGACCAATGATTCTTAAGTTGTCTCTCCTTTAACGATTTTCTAAATCTTCTGTTTTGAGAATGAGGTGCTTCCTATTTTCCTCAATTTTTCATTCTTTTGACTTTGTTTTTTAGTGTCCTGCTGCCTTGTGAAGTCACTTGCTTCTAATTTTTGTATTATATTTTGTTTTGTATTGTATATGTAATTTTGTATTATAAATGAATTGAGTCTTTTGGGATGATCTCAAAAAGCTGTATATTTGAGAAAGATAGATTTACTGGAAAAAGAGGAAGGGGAAAGGAATAATAAAAAATAACTTCACATAATAGAGGAATGTAATGAAGAACTTTCATAGTGGAGAAAAAAAGTGGTGGGAGTAGAGTAGGCAATGCTTATACTTTTTTTAACTTAGATATAAACTGAATTGGGCATAGAAATCTATCTTACTCTATAGGAAAGTTGGAGGGAGATGGGATAAAAAAGGGAGAGTGTGATAAAAGGGAGGGTAGATTAAGGGAGGTAGTAGTCAGAAGCAAAATAGACTTTAGAAGGGGGAGAAGTTAAAAGGAGGGAAAGAAGTACAAATAGAATAAAATAGGATTGAGAAAAATGAACAGTTAGTAATCATAAATGTTAATGTGAATGGGATGAATTCACTCATAAAAGGAAGGCAGCAGAATGGATTGGAAACTAGAATCTGAAATTATGCTCTTTACTACAAATATTCTTGAGATGGAGACATACAGAGAATAAAATGAAGGTCAGAACTATTACCTACTGTTTCAGATAAAGTAAAAAATAAAAAGACAGGGATAATGGTCATGATCTCAGACAGAGCAAAAGCAAAAATTAACTTATTTAAAAGAGAAAAGATTGGAAATCATGTCTTGCTAAAAGGTTACCATAGAAAATGATGTAACATCAAAACTGACAAACCATCTAAATTATTGAAGGAAAATTAAAAGAACTACTGGAGGAAATAGGCAGTAAATCTGTACTTGTGGAAGATATGAACTTTCTTCAGAGGTAGCTAGATGAATGAATAAATTAAATAAATAAGAAAGAACTTAAGTGGGTGAATGGAATTTTAGAAGAGTTAGATATGAGAGAACTCCAGAGAAATAAGTAGGAATATACTGAAAATCAGAAACATTAAATGACTTTTTTAGCTCATAATGTAATGGAGATTATATTCAATAAATGCTATGGAAGCATAGATTAGAAGTGAATTGGAAAGTAAATAATATAATCCTGTATATTGCATAATATTATATAGAATACATTATATATAAGATATGGTATGTGTAATATAAGATATATAATTTAACATATATTTAATTATTACATATAATATAATCCAAATAAATGAGTCAAAGAACAAATCATAGAAACAATTGGTAATTTCATTAAAGAGGATGACAACAAAGAGACAATATACCAAATTTTATTGGAAGCAGCCAAAGCAGTACTTAGGAGAACGTTTATATCTTTTTTTTTTTTTGGTAAGGAAAATAGTTTGTAAATCTTTTTTTTTTTTAATTTTTAAACATTTTATTTGGTCATTTTCATACATTATTCACTGGAAACAAAGATCATTTTCTTTTCCTCCCCTTCCCCCCCCCCCCCCACCTTTCCCTCTCCCATAGCCGACACATGATTCCACTGGTTATCACATGTGTTCTTGACTCAAACCCATTTCCCTGTTGTTGGTATTTGCATTATAGTGTTCATTTAGAGTCTCTCTTCAGTCTTATCTCCTCCAACCCTGTAGTCAAGCAGTTGCTTTTCATCGGTGTTTTTACTCCCACAGTTTATCCTCTGCTTGTGGGTAGTATTTTTTAGATCCCTGCAGATTGTTCAGGGACATTGCATTGATACTAATGGAGAAGTCCATCACCTTCGATTGTACCACAATGTATCAGTCTCTGTGTACAATGTTTTCCTGGTTCTGCTCCTTTTGCTCTGCATCACTTCCTGGAGGTTGTTCCAGTCTCCATGGAATACCTCCACTTTATTATTCCTTTTAGCACAATAGTATTCCATCACCAACATATACCACAATTTGTTCAGCCATTCTCTGATTGAAGGGCATCCCCTCATTTTCCAATTTTTGGCCACCACAAAGAGCGTAGCTATGAATATTTTTGTACAAGTCTTTTTGTCCATTATCTCTTTGGGGTACAGACCCAGCAGTGCTATGGTTGGATCAAAGGTCAGATTCTTTTATCGCCCTTTGGGCATAGTTCCAAATTGCCCTCCAGAATGGTTGGATCAATTCACAACTCCACCAGCAATGAATTAATGTCCCCACTTTGCCACATCCCCTCCAGCATTCATTACTTTCCATAGCTATCATGTTAGCCAATCTGCTAGGTGTGAGGTGATACCTCAGAGTTGTTTTGATTTGCATCTCTCTGATTATAAGAGATGTAGAGCACTTTTTCATGTGCTTATTAATAGTTTTGATTTCTTTGGCTGCAAACTGCCTATCCATGTCCCTTGCCCATTTGTCAATTGGAGAATGTCTTGATTTTTTGTACAATTGATTTAGTTCTTTATAAATTTGAGTAATTAAACCTTTGTCAGAGGTTTTTATGAAGATTGTTTCCCAATTTGTTGCTACCCTTCTGATTTTGGTTACATTGGTTTTGTTTGTACAAAAACTTTTTAATTTGATGTAATCCAGACTATTTATTTTGCATTTTGTAACTCTTTCTAATTCTTGCTTGGTTTTGAAGTATTTCCTTTCCCAAAGGACTGACATATATACTATTCATTATCTATACTCCCTTTTAACAGAATATATTTACTTTCCATATCCCTATTTTTGCTTTGGCTTTGTCTGATATCATGATTGCAACTCCTGCCTTCTTTCTATCAGTTGAGGCCCCAAAGGTCTTACTCCAACATTTAATTCTAACCTTGTGAGTGTCAACCCGTCTCATATGTGTTTCTTGAAGACAACATATGGTAGGGTTTTGGGTTCTAATCCAATCTGCTATTTGTATATGTTTTATGGGTGAGTTCATCCCATTCACGTTCAAAGTTATGATTGTCATTTGTGGATTTGCTGGCATTTTGATATCTTCCCCTAGTTCTGACCTTTCTTCTTTAGCTATCTCCTTGTGAACCAGTGATTACTTTAGGTCAGTCCCCCTAGTCCCCTCCCTTGAGATGCTTCCCTTTCTAGCCCCTCCCTTTTTATGCTCCCTTCCCCTCCCCCCTCTCCTTCCCTCCCTTTTTATACTCCCTCCCCCCTTCCCCTCCTTAATTTTCGTTTCTTTCTTGCCCTAATGGATAAGATAGAATTCAGGATCCCACTGGATCTAGATGTTCTTCCCTCTAAGATTTGCTTTCACTGAGAGTAAGGTTTAAGTAATTCCACTTCATGCTCTCTTCCTCTTGTTCTCATATGAGAGTTCTTCCCCTCCCCTTCCCATGTGTATTTTTATATGGGAAAGATTATTCTATTGAGTCCCCCCCTATTTCTTGAAGTTAATCTTAGTATTATCGATGGTTCCCCCCTCCTTTTTCCTTTCTTTGCCCCCACTTTCCCCAAATCTTCTTGATACCCCAATCTTTCCCTATGCATGTTTCTTCTAACTACTCTTATGATGCTACAATTTATGAGTTACACAAAACATTTTCCCCACATATTAATATATATATAATTTGATGTAAATGTAGTCCTTATAGAAGAGAGTTTGGCTTAAAGAAAAAGATAAGATTTATCTCCTTTTCCCTTTCTTTCATATTTACCTTTTCACGTTTCTCTTGCTTTCTGTGCTTGGATATCGAATTTTCCACAGAGCTCTGGTCTTTTCTTAGCAAATGCTTGGAAATCTTCTATTTTGTTGAATGCCCATACTTTCCCCTGGCAAGTATATAGTCAGTTTTGCTGGGTAGTTGATTCTTGGTTGGAGACCCAGCTCTCTTGCCTTTCTAAATATCGTGTTCCATGCTTTGTGGTCTCTTAGTGTGTTAGCCGCTAAGTCGTGTGTGATCCTTATGGGAGCCCCCTTATATCTGAAGCTCCTCTTCTTGGCTTCTTGTAGGATTTTCTCCTTTTCTTGGAAGCTCTTGAATTTGGCAATTACATCCCTAGAGGTTGTCTTTTGGGGATTTAGTATAGAAGATGTTCTATGAATCCTTTCTATTTCTATTTTGCCCCCTTGCTCCAGAACATGTGGGCAATTTTCTTTTATAATCTCCTGTAGAATAATATCGAGTTTATTGTTTATCTCTGTTTTTTCTGGGAGACCGATAATTCGGAGGTTTTCTCTTCTCCCTCTGTTTTTGAGATCTGTGACCTTCTCAGTGAGATATTTTATGTTTTCTTCTAATTCATTAATTTTTGGGGTTTGCTTTATTGATTCTTGCTGTTTTATGATCTCACTTTTTTTGAGCTGCTTAATTCTGGTCATTAGGGACTGGTTTTGCTTTTCAGCCTTGTCTGCCCTTCTATTGGATACTTCGAGTTCTTTTTCCAATTGAGCAGTCTTATCTGTCAGACTGCTGATCTCTTTCTCCCATTTTTCTTTCCAGAAGGTTTCCATCTTTTGGATAAGTTCCAGTTTGAGATCTTGCAGAGCTTGTTGATAGTTTCCATTTTGGGAGGCATGTTCTGATTTTTTTTGGATTTCCTTTTCATTCTCCTCTTTTCCTTGGGTACTTCCACCATAAAAGTTTTCAATAGTCACTTTTTTCCCTTTCTTCCTGGAGGCTTGATTTTGGACCATGTGAGCCATCCCTTTGGTGGTTTTATTCCCCTTTCCTTTTTGGTCTGTGGTCTGGGTTATATGGGCGGTTTTTCTGTGAATTTAGGTTGGTTCAGTCTAGTTCTTCCCAGCCTCCGAGGTTTCTTAGAGAGCTGGGTCCCTGATCACAGCCACACTGCCCAGGTGTTCAGCTCCCCCCAGATAATCAGCGTGTGGTCAGCCCCTGGTGTTTAGCTCCACGGAGGTGTTCAGCGCAGGCACCCCAAGTATAGCTCCGCTGACCCCCGTATTCAGTGCTGGATTCTCCAGTGAAACCGCCCTGAGACGTTTTTTCCTGGTAGTCCCCAGATCCCAAGGACCCTGGAGTGCCCCCCTCCAGACAGAGATGTTCCCCACTCACTCGCTGTCCCGGTGGGTGAGCGCTCAGGTAGCTCACTCTGGTTTGGTGGGGGAGGTGGGGTGGGGGAAGGGTGGCTCAGTTCACTTTTCTGTGCAAGCTTTTCCTCCTTATTATATTGTGGAAATGTTCAAGCCCCACGTACCTTCACCTCTGTGGAGTACTGGGAGTACTGGGGTGTCCTTCTGTTCCTCCAATGGTGATTTTTATGCTCCTTTGATGTAGTCTATTTTGTTCGGTGCCGGGGAGAGGAAGCGTGTGGTGTCTAGATTGCAGCCATAATTACCCAGAAGTCTCGAGAACATTTATATCTTTATATTCTTATGCCAAAAAAAAGAGAGAGAGAAATAGAAGGCTATGAGATGGGCATTAAACTAAACAAAACTCCAAAAAAATTTAAAATCTTCACTTAAGCACCAAAATTGAAATCCTGAAAGTCAAATCAGAGATTAATAAATCTGAACATAAAAAACAAAATACTCAACTAATAAATAAGAGGAGCTAGATTTATTTTAAAAAGCCAACACAAAAGAAAAAAAAACATTATTTATTTGATTTAAAAAAAGAATGAAGAAAATGAAATTGCTAGTATTAAAAGTGGAAAGGATAAAGGTACAACTAATTAAGATGAAATCAAAACAATTATTGAGTTATTTTACTCAATTATATAATACTAAAATGATAATCTAAGTGAAATTGTTGAATATTAGTGAAAATGTAATTATATTTGCAAAAATCTTTGTCTATTTAATAAAACACAAATTTCCCAGATTAATAGAAGAGGAAACACAATTCTTAAACAACCCTATTTTATAAGGAGAAATTGAACATGTCAAAAGTGACTTTCTAAGGAAAAAATGAATTTACTAGGTAATTCTATAATTTATTGAAGGAAAAATGAATCTAATACTATTTAAGTTCTCCAAAAAAAGAGTAAAAGAGCTCTACCAAATTTCTTTTTTAATGCAAATATTGTTTTGATACTCTACTGCTTGCAAAGTTTTGAATTGGTACAATAATTCTGTAGAACAATTTGGAACTATGGCTATAGGGCTCACCCTTTGACTCATCACCACTGCTTCTGGGTCTGTATTTCAAAGACATCATGGGAAAGAGAAAAGAAAAACTATATACACAACAACATTTCTGGCAACTAATTTTTTGGTGGCAAAGGATTTGAAATTGAGGGTTGTCTCTTAATTGGAGAATAGCTGAACAAGTTATGATATGTGATAAAAAAAATAACATAAAACCCTTAACTTCTGTCTTAGAATCATTACTGTGTAATTGATTCCAAGACAAAGAAGAGAGGTAAGGGCTAGGCAATGGGGGTTGTGACTTGCCCTGAGTCACACAGTTAGGAAGTCTCTGAGGCCTAATTCAAATCCAGGACCTCCTATCTCTAGGCTTGGATATCAATCCTCTGAGCCACCCAGCTTCCCCTTCCTATATGATTTTGGTGGGCTACTATTGTGCTATATGAAATTATGAGCAAGATAGTCTTAGAAAAACTTTAGAAGACATATCCAGAAAGAGAAATGAATTCTGATTGCAGAAAGAAGCATACTTTTTTTTTTGGCAACATGGCTAATATAGAAATATTTGTATAACTTTGCATGTACAATTGATGTCATATTACTTACCTTCTCAATGGGTGGAAGAGCAGGGAGTGAGAGGTAGACAATTTGGAATTCAAAATTCATAAGAAGAATGTTAAAAACAAATTCATTAAAATATGAAAAAAACATGTTTTAATTCAACAAGAAAAAAAAATTACTTCCAGGTGAGGGTTGGGGAGGAGAAGGGAATCAGGAAAGGCTTCAAGGAAAATGTATTTTTAAAGTGGATCTCTGTATAACAGGTAAGATGGAAATGGACTAAAATAGGAGGAAAAGCAAGAACAAATATAAGGAATATTGTGAGTGAAAATCACAGGAAAATGTGGTGTTATGTTCAAGTTATATAAGATATGTTCAAGAACCTTCTATTTTTTCTATATAGTGAATGTAATCTATGGCACTGATGGCCTCTTTTTATTGCAATGTGTGTATTCCTGAACTTTTTTTTAGGATCCAACAATGCGGATTGCACCAGTAGATACTATTCAAATGTTGCTACTTCTGTTATAAATGCTTCTCAGACAATTGATAGCATTTTCCCTAGAAAGGAAGGAAGGAAGGAAGGAAAAAAAGGAAGGAAGGAAGGAAGGAAGGAAGGAAGGAAGGAAGGAAGGAAGGAAGGAAGGAAGGAAGGAAGGAAGGAAGGAAGGAAGGAAGGAAGCATTTATGAAGTATCTATTATATACAAGGCACTTTATAAACATCTTCTCATTTGATCCTCACAATAACCTGGCATTTTTATCTCTATTTTTTCGTTTTGGATACTGATCAGGTAGAGGGTAAGTAACTTGCCCAGTCATTCAGCTACATTTGAATTCAGGTTTTCCTGACTTGAGGCCCAGCACTCTAGCTACTATCCCTTTATAATTACAGTTTCTAGTACTTTCTCTTCTAAGGTTACCTTCTACCTAACTTTTATCCATTTACATACATTTTCTCTTCCCAATTAATTTGTAAGTTCCTATAACTCATTTAAGGAAAGAAAATGTACCAATACAGCAATCATACCTGGCAGATGATGTCATATAATAACTAGGATTCCTTACTTCTTTCTCTACGGAAGGAAAGAATGTGCTATCAAACCAAGTTAAGGCATTGCTTCATCTGAGTTCAGCAGTCTTTTTACTTTATTTTCACTTATAAGAGACACAGAATAATATTGTAGATGAAGAACCTGTTTCAAAGCAAAGGAGCTCTTGATTCAGGTTTGTTCTCTGATAAATTCTGGCTGACCTTGGGCAAGTTATTTAATTTTTCTGTGGTCTAAGCAACTCTCATACTGTAAATTTCAGAGAAGGCACCTTCCTTCAATAGTAGAGCTTCCTCATCTCAGTGTTTCCTATACTTTAAGCCCTGCCCCTGTCATTTCACTGTTGTAGTCACAGCATATTTTGTTCTCCTGATTCTACTTTATTTGCTCTGCTTTCTGATATTTCTCTAAATGCTCAGGATTTATTATGTTCAAAAGCATTATATACATTCACACACCACAATTTGTTCAACCATAATTCTCCAATGAGTACCTACTTTGTTTCTGGATTTTCATATAATAAATGTGTCATTATGAATTTCTTTGCATATAATGGAATTTTTCTTTCTATCTTTGCCCTTTTTGAAGTACTGGATCAATTAAGAGTCCTCTTTTGAATGTTACCAAAAATAGTCATTTGGCCTGTGCTTGAAGACCTCTATTGAAAGAAAACCTACCTGAGACAGAATATTCCACTTTGGATACCTCTAATTAAGTTTTTCCTTATATCAAACACAACTTCTCCCTCTATGCAACCTTCATCCCATGGAATACATTATTTACTCCCAAGTATCTATATAGCGTTCCTCTACTCACTTAAAAAATATCAAGTCAAAGTTCATCAGTTGTAGTTCAGGCAAAAAATGTGGGATCCAGATGTATTTCAGGGGATTTTCCCTGTACTGAGAGCTTCTCTTTTCATCCCTCTTTCTATCCCATCCCAGAAAAATTCTACTGCAATGAATGTGCCTTCCCCTGTCACTGGCTAGACCACAGTTGAGGAGTTTTCCTGTTGGTATTCCTGGATGATATCTTTTTAAGAGCCCTCAATATAACTGCCCATGTAGCTGAATGTGGAATCTGGTCTAGGTCCAAATTTCACATATCTTTAAAGTTGAGAAGGAAATGGCTCAGCAACAGCTTGGGTTTTATTATACATTCAAGCCATCTGAAAAATAGCTGGATTCCTTCAACAGTTCCAACATGTGGCTCTATCCCCAGTAATTTCATGTAAACTGAGAGTTAATTATTACTTATTCATTGTTCCCAAAACAAACCTTCGCTCTGCTTTGGATCTAAATTTAACAGAATGAGGCCAAGGAAGAGTAGCCAGAGCCATTGCTTCAGCACAGGAAGGAGAGGAGCCTCCAAGACTATTCTATCTGTCAAGAGTGGGGATTATAATTAATCTGTCCAGTTCTTATGATTCAGGACTTTGCCACTACTGGTGCATGGAATTTAATAGTCAGATAAGGGAACCTAAATGTCCTTTCTGTGGGTGGATGGAAAGATTTGGCTTTGCTACCACTCGTCTGTTGGACTGTAACCACTTGAATTCTTTGGAAAATAGCTTACTCAGGCTGCAGTGCAGCAGATAAGAGACACTGCATAAGACTTCTTAAATGCTCCAGGACTAATGTCTTTTTCAAAGTTCTACAGCTTCGTAGAGAGGAAGCATACTATGATTAGGTTGTTACATCCTTAGGGGGAATCAAGAAACTTGGGCTCTATTTTCATTTGTTCCCATGAATCTTAATTTCATAAAAGGACTAATGATCAGTCATTGATTAGAAGTTTTTTGAACTCATTCTGAATCCTATTTTCTTAACAAACACTTGAACATGGCTCCAAAAGCTAGATTCATAGAATATTTGTGCTGAAAAGGACAGCAGCGATCATTGAATTCAACCCATTCATTTTAAGATAACAAAACAGAAGGCCAAAGAAGTGAAGGGATTTGCTCAAGGTTACATTGGTGAATTAGTGAAGTGAGTGGGACTATAACAAATATTTTATGACTCTTAAGCCTATGATTTTTCTTGCCACACTGCACTGCCTCAAGTCACATTGAGGTCAAAATTCCTTATAGCTTCTCTCAGCTGCCTCTGTGGGTATATCACTTAAGGAACTCGATTGGATAAACCATAAAGTTCTATAATATACTAAAACTACAATTCTATTATCTCATGATTAATCTTTTTTAACAAACTGTTGCTGCAGAAATAATTCTACAGTTAATTTTCAACTTTGGCTATGGCAACATATCTAGGAAACAGTGGAAATGTCAAAAATGCAAGTTTTGATACAGTGAATTATGGGTTTATAGTCCCATGACCAAAGACCACAACTTTTCACTAGAAATTGTTGAAAATACAATTCTGCATATAATTCTTTTCTTCATTTTTAAAAAAGTATTTTATTTCTCCTCAATTAAATGTAAAAATGATTTTTAACATTCATTAATTTTTTTTTGTTTTAAATTCTCTCCCTTCCTCCACTACACTCTCTCTGAGAAGGTAAGAAATCTAGAATAGATTTTACGCATGCAATTATGTAAAACATTTCCCCATATTATGCTTTTTATGGAAGAGAACTAGAACAAAAACAAGAACAAAATGAAGAAAGTGAAATATGGTATGCTTTCATCTGCAGTCAAATTCCATCAGTTTTTTCTCTTATGGGGATAGCATTTTTTTATTATGACTCCTTGGGGATTATCTTGGATCACTGTATTGCTAAGAATAGCTAAGTGATTCACAGTTGTTCATCATATAATATTGAGGTTATGAGGTATAATGTTCTCCTGGTTCTGTTCACTTCACTTTGCATTAGTTCATGTATGTTTTTCTAGGTATTTCTGAAATCATCCCACTTCATTTCTTATATCACTATAGTATTCTATTACAGTCTCAATTGATGGATGTCAGCTCAATTTCGATTTCTTTGCTATATCAACAAGAGCTGCTATAAATATTTTTGTACAAAAATGTCTTTCTCCTCTTTTTTGCTTTTTCTGGATATAGACCTAGTAGTGGTATTGCTGGATCAAAGAGTATATAAAGTTTAAAGTCCTTTGGACTTAGGTCCAAATTGCTCCCCGGGATGATTAAATCAGTTCAAACCACAATCAATATGTAAATTGATATTCCAATTTCCCCCAAATCTCCTCCAACATTTAATAATATTCCTCTTCTATCATACTAACCAATCTGATAGGCATGAGGTAGTATTTCTGCTTATAATTCTATATGACAAGACATTACTGTTTTTTTTACTTTAAACATTATTTTATTTGGTCATTTCCAAACATTATTCATTGGAAACAAAGATCATTTCCCACCCCCACCCCCCTTCCCACCACCTCTCCCATAGCCAATGCACGATTCCACTGGGTATCACATGTGTTCTTGACTCGAACCCATTTCCATGTTGTTGGTATATGCATTATAGTGTTCATTTAGAGTCTCTCTTCAGTCATATCCTCTTTCCCCCTGTAGTCAAGCAGTTGCTTTTCCTCTGTGTTTTTACTCCCATAGTTTATCCTCTGCTTATGGATAGTGTTTTTTAGATCCCTGCAGATTGTTCAGGGACATTGCATTGATACTAATGGAGAAGTCCATTACCTTTGATTGTACCACAATGTATCAGTCTCTGTGTATAATGTTTTCCTGGTTCTGCTCCTTTCGCTCTGCATCACTTCCTGGAGGTTGTTCCAGTCTCCATGGAATTCCTCCACTTTATTTTTCCTTTTAGCACAATAGTATTCCATCGCCAACATATACAACAATTTGTTCAGCCATTCCCCAATTGAAGGACATCCCCTAATTTTCCAATTTTTGGCCACCACAAAGAGTGCAGCTATGAATATTCTTGTACAAGGCTTTTTACTTATTGTCTCTTTGGGGTACAAACCCAGCAGTGCTATAGCTGCATCAAAGGGCAGACAGTCTTTTATCACCCTTTGGGCATAGTTCCCAATTGCCCTCCAGAATGGTTGGATCAATTCACAACTCCACCAGCAATGAAGACATTACTTTTGATAATGTGCACCTTTCCTAACACAGTATCAATGAAATAACCTATAAAGTGTGGTGCACAAAATAGACTTGGTTACATGCAAAGCAGTTTTTCTCATTAGTAATTTCCTGGTAATCTGTGACATATTATGCTAACATCTCAATAAAAAAAGACATTTATTTCAGAAAATATCCATCTCTCAATTCATATAATGTTAATTTTCAAATAAAATCTGTATTATCATTAATACAGTGGTCTCCTATCAAAACATATAGGAAACTTTGTCAAATTCATAAGAATAAGAAACAGCCACTAAATGATATGAAAAAAAGATATGAACTGACAGTTTTTGGATGAAGAAATTAAAGCCAAATATAAGTATATGAAAAATGCTCTAGAGAAATGAAAATGAAAACAATTCTGAAATATTACTTTATACCCAGTGTTTGCCTTCAAAACTCAATGTATTACAATTATGATCTCACAGCACAGTGCAAGTCCTTTAGGTGCTAAAGTAATATTGAGGCCTCACCAGTTTCAGCTTATTTGGACAGAAGCAACTAACAAATGTTCTAGCAACTGCTCTTTTTGTTTTCTTAAGATAGCCAAGGCAACTGTCTGCCCTTTGATCCAGCCATAGCACTGCTGGGTTTATACCCCAAAGGGATAATAAGGAAAAAGAGTTGTACAAGAATATTCATAGCTACACTCTTTGTGGTGGCAAAAAGTTGGAAAATGAGGGGATGCCCTTCAATTGGGGAATGGCTGAACAAATTGTGGTATATGTTGGTGATGGAATACTATTGTGCTAAAAGGAAAAATGAACTGGAGGAATTCGACGTGAACTGAAATGACCTCCAGGAATTGATGCAGAGTGAAAGGAGCAGAACCAGGAGAATCTTATACACAGAGACTGATATGCTGTGGCACAATCAAATGTAATGGACTTCTCTACTAGCAGCAATGCAATGATACAGGACAATTCTGAGGGACTTAGAACACTATCAACATCCAGAGAAAGAACTGTGGGAGTAGAAACCCAGAAGAAAACAACTGCTTGATCACTTGGTTTGATGGGGATATGATTGGGGATGCAGACTCTAAATGATCACCCTAGTGCAAATATCAATAATATGGAAATAGGCCTTGATCAATGACACATGTAAAACCTAGTGGAATTGCTTATTGGATATGGGAGGGGGTTGGGAGGAAGAGAGAGAAAGAACATGAATCATGTAACCATGGATAAATTTTCTTAATTAATCAATTAAATAAAATTTTAAAAAATATTTAAAAAATAGCCAAGGCAGAAAGGTTTGTAGCAGAATATTATATAGTACAACACTCTCACACTACCATCTGACACAGTAGAAGGTGAGATTCAGGTTAAAATGCTTTAGTTTTAAGAATCTTATATGTGCATAGTATTTATTTTATTTTTAAAATTTCCTCATAAATTTATCATTCTTTATTGATAGAACTTACTTTCAAACATCTCAGCCCTTACCTCTCCCCTTCATATCATAGAAAGCATCATTCAGAATATATATATATATATATATATATATTATGTCTTTCATGTTTTAATTTTTCAGTTCATTCTCTAGAGGTAACATTCACAAATTGTTCTTCAGGTATTAAATCTGTAGCTGTATATAATGATCTCTTTGTTCCATTCATTTTGCTGTTCATTATCGCATGTAGTTCTTTCCAAGTGTTTCTAAAATTTGCCTACTCATCATTTCTTTATTTTACAAAAAAGATTCTTTTAGAAATGTCACCACTCATAGAGCTCACATGTATATAGCAACAGTTTGCAATAAATGTACAGATCACACAATCATCATCATCTTTTTCATGATCATCATCAAAATCGCTTCCTCCATTTTACACATAAATAGGCCTGGAGAGGTTAAGTGACTTATTTGTGTTAACCCATCTAGCAATAGCCAAAACTCATCCTCTAATACAGAATTCTAAGACTGGACTCTTGTATTCTTATGATCAAATTATGCTTTGTTATCCCTATTCTAAAGTGTATCTTATTGTTGTCTCCATATGCCCAAGTCCCTGCTTACTACTCTGATCTGATTGTTTCTATAGGATTGAGGTTTGGTTCTTTCTGTCCTTAGGTTCTTATTCCTAATGTCTAGTCCAAGGGAGTATCTTCTTCCAATATTCATCTATCCAATTGTATGTCTCTACTTACTAATTCCAGAGTCACATCACTGTGCTCTATCCACCTATTGAGGCAATCACCTCTGTTTATTACTAGAAGTCTCTTAGGCTCCCTGCATGAGTTAGATAAATTGTATTGCTTGATCATTGAATTTTTCTTTGGTTGGTTTATCTAGTTATTCTCCAAGTGCTGGTCATACCCATTCTGGTCCACCCTACTGTTGACTGAACCCCAGTTATGACATTGTTTTCATTTTCCTCCACAAATCCAATATAAATCATCAAATACTAAGAACTCTTCCATTTCTCTTAATTCTCACCACTTCCTTTTCATTCATATTTCCAGGGGTCTTTTTCAAGTTATTATTTTCTTGCTTCTGGACCAAATCTAACTCTACATTTCCTAACTCCAGTCTTTTCTCTCTTCTACACATTTCAATGTCATGATGAGAATAATATTTCTAAAATACAACCTTTGTCATAGGTATTTCACCCATCTCCTAGCAGAGCCTTATTTCCTGAAGAATCACTTACAAAAATCACATAACTTTTGAAGTGTGAGGGACCTTCAAGATCTCTTAAGATAGCAGGCACTAGTCTTTGGGATTTCAGACTAACTTTCAAGTGCTCTTTCCATTGTACCACAGTGCCTTCCAAATATGTTGGGAGAATTTGAAGCCACTCTCTTAACCTTTAGAGTTTTTTTGAAGTATGTACTCTGGATCTGAAACCAAAGTAAGGCAATTTCCATTATTGTACAATTCTTTTCGTGTCCTCATGAGAAGGGAAAACAACAAAGATTAACTTCATAGAAGATAAGCAAAATATCCAATTGTTCTCTGAGAAGTTCTACACTAAATTTAAGGGGTTTTAACCAAGGCATTCCTGGATTCAACCAATGCCTTCTTTAAAAGGATTGCATAGTGTTCTTTTTAGATTCAGAACTTCCACTAGTCCTTGAAAACCCTTCTGCTAACACTTTTGAAAACTCATTTGCATGCTTAAAATGAATTCTTTCTTCATAGAGCCCTATAATTAAAAAGTAACACTGAAGACTAGTTTTTTTCTGTAAAAATTGGCTCCAACTGAGCCAGACTTGAAGCCAAATACCCTCCCAGAGAGGAGGAATTGCCACATAAACTCTACTTCTGAAATTCCCCTCTTTTCATCCCTCATTGGATTTCCACCAGTGGTTTTAATCAAAACTATCCTAGGAAAAATACAGGTTGCACCACAGTCTCTGCAGCCTGCTGTTCCCTTTCCCACTACATCCAAAAGCTTCCACTTTCATGTCTAAAGAGTATTCTGGTATCAAAACAGTAGGGCATGCTATACAATTTTGTAAATTCATTACGCTTAATTTGTACAAATTTTTAAAAAGCTTTATAGGGGTTGGGAAAATGCTTTCTGAGACATAAGGATGAGGTACATCTGGCAACTAACTATAGCAATAGATAAAATAATTTCTGTAAATATCTTTTCTTTTCATTTGGAATTCATGAATTCTAAATTTCCTTGACCAGCTATTTATGATGCATTCTTGTCTTCTTTTCCCTGAATTTTATTTGTTAAATATACTCTTTCAATATCATAAGGCACTTAACACAAAGGGACCCTATAAAAGTGTGTTTCTATGAAATTTCTCTTCATCCAGCTCTTATTTCCGCTTTTTCTGGAATTCCCTTTAAAGATGTTAGCTTTCATCAGTGAACCTAGAAAGCTGTACTATACACAGCAACCACAACTGGTAAACTTTGACAGGTGGGCTAAATAAGGTGGGGAGTAATTGACAGGCCTTAAACCCATCAATGAGTTGGGGAGAGTATCTTCTAAGGCATGTGAAGACTTGCCTTGATTAGAAGGGGTGGATGAAAACAATTTGCTCCAATAGCCAGGAAGGCAACTTAAACAGGAGCTGTGGAGTGTTCAAAATCTTGATTAGACATAGCAAAAGTCAAGGTCATTCATTGCATCCCAAGCCATTACCAGGCCTGCCACTGAATTTAAATCTCTGGAAGATAAAGTGAGGCTGCTGAATGTACAACCTTGAATTTAAAGTCTAAATAGATCCTGGGAGATTTAGTTACCATCTTTGAGCCTCATCTTCCTTTTCTGTAAAATGGGAATGATAATATTTTCTTTATCTACCCATCAAGGTTGCCATAATGAAAGAACTTTAAAAACTGAAAATTCCATGGAAATATGAATTATATTTTCCCTACTCATGTTACATTGTTTGCATTATGGTAACTCAGTCCTTCACTAGCAAAAAAATGTAATAAACTGAATTCTTCAATGAGAGTGTTCATCTAAATAAATAGGAGTGGGGAGAAATATTATTTATCCTTCCCATGAAAACCCTCGGGGTAAAACTATATGTTCACTAGGCTGTTCCCTTTTCTGTATATGAGAATTAGGATGACTTTGTAGTCAAAGTCATGTAAATAGGACTAGTCTCTTCAAGATAAATGGAGGAAGGGGCCTCAGAAGTGGAATGGAGTGGGTCATGAATATCAAGATGACCTTTTTATAGATAGAATAATATATTTTTATAATTGAAATGTACTTTGGTTATTCCTTTACGTAAGCCCCTCATTTTATATATGTTGAAGAGACAGGCACAAATAGAGACAAAAAGATCTGGGACTAGAATAATATACAAAAGGGAGTGGAAGAAAGTTCAAAAAGATACAGACAAGATGGCAGCTAGGTGGCTCAGTAGATTGAGAGCCAAGATGAGAGGTCCTAGGTTCGAATGTGGTCTCAGACACTGCCCAGCTGTGTGACCCTGGGCAAGTCACTTAACTCCTATTGTCTAGCCATTACCACTTTTTTTTTTTGCCTTTGAACCAATATATAATATTGATTCTAAGGTGGAAGGTAAGGATTTTAAAATTAAAAAAAAAATTAAGATACAGAAAAGGAGGACAGTTTTTGGAACTTGACTGTTTAATTTATTATGTACTTAAAAACAAAGTTTCCTATAGTAAAGACTCAGTGTTTCATATACCACTTCCTACCCAGCTTTTTTTTTTTTTGATAAATAAAGGAAGGAGAAAAGAGTCTCTCCTTCTTTGAAGTGATATAGCTCGAATGCTAATAGGAACCTCCTCTATCACATTCCTGATCTGTGTTCATATAGCCTCCACTTAAAGGCACCGAAGATGGAAAATTCACTTCTGGGAGTAGTCTATTTCATTTTCGACAACTCTACTTTTTAGAATATGTCTCCTTATGTCGAGTAGAGTTCTGTTACTCTGCCCTTTACACCTATTCCTCCTCTTGCAAATGTATCCATTTTTGCTAAGGAAGCCACCATCCTTCCAAGCATCCAGGTTCAAAATCTTGGTGCCACCTTTGACTCTTCCTTTTTCCTCAATCCCAGATCTAATCAGTCTTCAAATTCTATTGATCACAGAACTTCGCACAGTGAATCTCTCTTTTGTTCACTTTGTTCTCATCATAAATCAGTCTCTAGTGCCAGCCTCTGTCACACCCTCACAACTAGCCTAGAACATTATAGAAGCTACCTAATTAGTAACTATAAGTCAATACATCTCTCTTTTTTTAATCTATCCTCCACAGCTAACAAAATAATGTTCCTGTGGCATAGGTTCATTATTATAAATTTGGAGCTAGGAGGAACCTTAGAGGTTTCTAGACCAAACTCCTTGGCTTACAGATGAAGAAAATGAGGCCCAGAAATATGGGTTTATATGACTTGCTCAAAGTCACACAAATAAATGGCAGATCCAGTTCCTTTAACTATGAATCCTAATATTCTTTCCTCTGAACACTTCTGCCTATGACACCCTTTTGCTTGAAAAATCATTAGCTTTCAATTGTCTTTAAGATCAAATACCAATTTACACAATATGACTCCAATTTCATTTCCAGTCTTATTTCATTACATTACATCTCTTTTGCTCTGTGACAGGAATATGGAAGGAAGGACAGAAATAAAATGGAAAATGGCCATTTATAAACACCTAATATGTGCTGGGCACTGTGCTAAGTGATTTACACATATCACATTTAATCCTCAAAACATCTCTGGGAGAGAGGTACTACTATTATTCTCATTTTACAGTTGAGGTAACTGAGGCAGACAGAGGTTAAGTATCTTGTTCAAGGTTATAGATCTAGTGAGTGTCTGTGATAAAAATCTGAATTCAGGTCATCCTAACTCTAGGTTTAGCACTGCACACCAGGAAGAAAAATTTATTTTGTTTGACCAAATTTATTTGTTACAGGGAAGGGCTTTTATTTTGTATATGAGGGGATGGGGAAGGTTATGAAGAGAATTAAAAGAGTAATAGTGATGACCAGAAAGGAAGAAAAGAAAAGAGCATCAATAAAGCAATTATTAATATAAAATATATAATATATAAAACATTTATAAACATAAAAATATAAGCATAAATTGAAATCGAAGAAAATTTAAAGGGATGCAGATAAAGATGACAGTTTTGAAACTTCAGTGTTAAACTTATTACATACTTAAAAACAAGGCTTCATGTAGTAAAGACTCACTCCTTTATATACCACCTTTCCCCCTGCACCCTTTTCTTTCTATATTAATAAAGGAAAGAGGAGAGAGGCCCTCTTATTTCTTGTCCTTTGTCCCTTACTATTGAAATCAAGGCTGAGGGCTGTTCAGGTGACATGTCCACCACTCTTTGTTATTAAAAAAAAAAAAAAAACCCTTACCTTCTATCTTAGAATCACTACTATGTATTATTTCCGAGGCAGAAGAGTGGTAAAGACTAGGCAATAGGGGTTAAGTGACTTGCTCAGGGTCACACAGCTGAGAAGTGTCTGAGGCCAGATTTGAGCCAAAGACCTACCATCTCCAATCTTGGCTCTCAAACTATTGAGATAACTAGCTGTCCCCCTACATATCTACTTCTCTTAAAACGATTTGAATCCCAATTCCTAGGCTGTGGTTCATTTTGTGGAAGTCTATAGTTGAGATAACTTCTTTTCCTGTCTCTTCCTTAAATACCACTGATAGTACTGATAGCGACTCAGTGTTGAGGGGATAAGAACTCTCCGACTCCTTCCATGCTGAGGTTTGACTTTATTAAAAGGAGTTTTATTGCTAGAAAATGTGTTCATCAATGAATCACATAGTAGACACTCAATTAATTTGTGTTGATTGATTTGTTAAACCAGGTTTTCTTAGATTGAATATTGATGAGGCTCTTAAATACAATGTAGTCAGCACTCAGAATGGCACATTTTAAAAAAATTTCTTTCATTTGTCAACTGTCTTTATTGATTACTCATATGCCGTCTCATTTACCTGATGCCTCTTAACTGAGGCAGAAATAGGGTGAAGGGCATGACAAGCCATCTGCCATGTAGATTCTCCAGAAAGATGACAGATGATAATGTTTAGCTCATTGGACAAGCCAGCTATGGATGTGACATTCAGGAATTGACCAAGACCTGAGAGAGTTCTTCAGGCAGAGAAATGATAACTCCTCGAATGAAGTGGTAATATTGTTGGATAGCAGCAGACTAGGAAAACCATAATCTTATTTAATCGTTAAATAATATACATGTCCTAAAGAGTGAGTTCTTGTGATTATATGTTTCTTTCCAGTTCTCTGCCTCTTACCTATATAAATCTTACATATCATTTAAAGTCCATTTCAAATCTGACATTCTCCATAAACCTTTCTCAGTCTGTCAGATTTTCTATCTCTCTCTGCTTTATGTGTCTCCCTGTCTCTGTCTTCCTGTATTTATTGCTGTGACTATCTGGCAATGTCTGTCTGTCTCTCTGTCTTTGTCTCTCACTTTCTCTACCTTTTTGTTTCCATTTCTCTCTGTCTCATCTCTGCCTATCTCTGTCTCTATAATTTTCTGTCTCTTGGCAACTGTGTCTTCTTCCTCTGTCTCTGTCTATGTCTGTTAGTCTGACTGTCTGTCTCTTTCTCTCCTTTGAATGACCTTACCATTTTATTTGTACTACTCACTTATAACGTACATGACAGAGTAACTTTCATCACAAGCATTTTCAGTTTCTCCAATGGCATGAGGAAGCTGCATTAAGCCAGGTAATTTGAGGAGTGAGAAAAGCTGGTAATGTTGCTGATGAGTTGTTTCTGCACTGCATTGTCACCAGCCTGTCTTTCATAGCTGTAACCTGTAGTTTACTAGTTCTTTTTTGACCTAGGATCGTATTTTATTTAATTTTTAAAATTATTTTTCCTTATTTACTTAAATGTGTTCCAGTTATGTGTAACACTTTTAATAATATTTTTTTAAATTTTGAGTTCCAAATTTTCTTCCTCTTTCCTATCTCCTTTCTCTTCCTTGAGAAGGCAAATACTCTGATTTCAATTATATGTGCGAGGTCATATAAAACATATTTCCATATTAATCTTGTTGCAAAAGAAAATTCAAAGTGAAATAATAATAATAAATAAAAAAGAGTATGATTAAATCTCTGTTTGGAGATCATCAGTTTTTTCTCTGGAGGTGGAGAGCATTTTTAATTGTGGGTCCTTTGGAACTGCCTTGAATCATTTTCTTGATTAGAGTCTCTAAGTGTTTCACAGATGATCATTTTTACACTGTTGCTATGACTGTGTACAATGTTCTCCTGGTTCTGCTCACTTTACTTTTCATGAGTTCACTTTAGCCTTACCAAGTTTTTCTGAAGTGATTCTACTCATTTTTTCTTAAAGCATAATAGTATTCTGTTACAATTATATACCTCAACTTGTTTAACCATTCTCCAATTAATAGGTACCACCTTAATTTCCAATTCTTTGCTACTTCACAAAAAAAATTGCTATAAATATTTTTATACAAATACGTCCTTCTCCTTTTCTTTGATCTCTTTGTGATACACACCCTTTAGTGTTATTGCTGAGTCAAAGGGTGTGCACAGTCTTACAGCCTTTTGGGCATATCTTAAAATTGTTCACCAGAGTGGTGGGACTAGTTCACAACTGTGACAAGGAAATCACTTTAAAAGACTGATATATATTAATTTAAGGTCGCCAAGGAATTCAGCTATGTAATTCCTAAATGAAAACTCAAGTCAGCAGTCAACCTTTTATGGAGTTTAATTACAAACAGGAGGAAGAAAGGAATTAGAGATAGAGAGAGAGAAAAGGGAGAGAAGGGAATAGGGCTTAAATACCCCTTCTGTTTAGGCTGGGCCAAAAGGCTCAAGCCCTTAGATAGCTGGGGCAAAGAAAAGAGATCAGTCCCTATTACTCACGTGACCAAAATGGAGAAACAGTCCTTCAGAGCAAGCTTCTCAGAGCACACTCCAACCACTCAGACAAACTCCTCAACCACCACCCTGAGTCTTCAGACCCCTCTATCTTTAAGGAAACCATCCAAGTTCCCTCCCCTCAGTTCTCACATCTACCAATCACTGTCCATCAATTTCTCTGTGCCAATGGAGGCTCTAGCTTAACCCAGGACCGCCCAGAGGTCTCTGGCTTTGCACATGTCTGTTGAAGGTCATATTTTCAAATAATTAAATCTTTGATCCTTTGCTACAGCCCTTCCTAAATCATGTTAACCTGAGTAGGGTAGAGATTGGAATAATTAAATTTTGATCTATGCTGCAGCCCTTCCTCAATCCTGTTAGGACTGAGTAGGGTGGAGATTTGATTCCAAGTATCTCCATTGTATCAATTCTAAAATCAATCATGACTCAAAGAAATTCCTGTTCTATGCTTAAGCATAGGTCAAAGTCCTTTCCATTGTTCAGCAAAAGGTTTCTGTCCTAAAGTAATCTTAAGAAGGGAGGAGGAGGAACCTCCCATGCCAATGGGGTTCACATTCCAATAGACTATCAGTAAGAAATTTTCCAAGTATGAAATTTCCCAATGGTGAAATTTCCAACATTTATAAGTCTAAGGAATTTTAAGGTTTACACAACTCTACCAGGAGGATATTAGTGTCCCAGTTTTACCAGATCCCCTCCATCATTGTCATTTTCTTTTTCTGTCATGTTAGCCAATCTGATACATCTTAGGCAATATCTCAGAGTTGTTTTTAATTTTCATTTCTCTAATTAATTTTAATTGAGACTATTTTTATGTTAGTATTTATAGCTTTGATTTCTTCTTCTAAAAACTGCCAGTTCAAATCATTTGGCCATTTACTTACTAGGGAATGACTCTCATTTTCATAAATTTTGCTCAGTTCTCTATATAGTTGTGAAACGAGGTCTTTATCAGAAAAACTTATCGCATTTTGCTGTTTCCTGTTTTCTTTCCAATTTGGGGTACATTAGTCTTATTTGTGCAAAAGCCTTTTAATTTATATTATCAAAATTATCTATTTTACTTCCTATAATCCCTCCTCTATCTTGTTTGGTCATAACGGGCACATTTTTGTATGCTCCCCAAATTTATTTCCAATGTCACCCATTTTGTTCTTATCTTGGCATATGGTTGTTTGCCTGTACTTAGTTTCTGCAAAACTGCAGGTGAGGACTTCTGGTCAAGATGGCGGCTTAGAGAAAGCTAAAGTTCAGATCTCCAGAAACCCTTCCCTACCGAACTCAAACTATATGCTCCTAGGGCACAGAAATTCAAAACAATCAACAGCATAGACCCCGGTAATCCTTCTTCTGGACCTGGACCAAAAGGTAAGGCCCCCCAAAAGCCAGAACCTGAGATCACTCAGACCTAAGGGGTAGGTAGAAGGAAGGTCCCAGGACCCAGTCCCCCCCCCCAACCTAGAGCCGCGAGTCAGCAGAGGGAACCTCAGAGCTTCAGGGCCAAGCTATTCTGAAGCCCACTTCCTGAAAACAACCTGACTCAGTCACGGGGGCACCCAATACAGACAGCAGGGAAACAGAAAGAGACAGGGGGAGCTTGTAACCCTCTGGATGGATCCTTCCATCTGAATCTTACAGAAGATCCCTGCCTCAGGGCATACTCAGTTCAACCCAGGGAAAGCTAATCCTATCAGGAGCTCTGGGAGCTCCGGGAAGCCGTGGCCCCTCCCCCCTCAGAGTGCTGGCTCTCCTGGCAGGCTAAGGCACAGAAACAAACAACCTGCGGAAAGGGTCGAGACAAGCTCAGAGCGTGGAAGTAAGGCAATGGAAAAGCATTGGGAGGTAACCAAGGAGGGCAGTAACATGGAAATACCAGCAATTCCTGGCTTCCCCTGGAAGACAGAACAACAACTGCATAGAACGGACAATCTGCCTAGGGCTAAAACTTCTGAACACCAGACAGAGATAAGAAAAGCTAGTCCTCCCCACTCAGATACAGATGGCAAACTCCACAGAAGCACAAAAGCCCCCAAATTCCAAGAAAAACAAGAAGAAAGGGGCGACTTTGGACACATTTTATGGAGCAAAAATATAAAATACAGAGGAGATAGAAGAGGAAACACAAGCAAATGCTCCGAAACCTTCCAAAGGAAATGGAAACTCTCCACAAACTCATGAAGAATCTGAATTGGAAAGGATCAAAAAGATGGAAGCCCTCTGGGAGGAACAGTGGGAAATAATGCAAAAGAAATTCACACATCTACAAAACCAGTTTGACCAAACTGAAAAGGAAAACCAGGCTTTAAAAGTCAGAATCAGGCAACTTGAAGACAACGAGCAAGAATTAATAAAGCAAAGCCAAAAGATCAAGAAATTAGAAGAGAACATAAAATATCTCACCGACAAGGTGGCAGACTTGGAAAATAGAGGAAGAAGAGATAATTTAAGAATAATTGGACTTCCAGAAAAGCCAGAAATAAACAGCAAACTCGACATCGTGATACAAGATATAATCAAAGAAAATTTCCCAGAGATCCTAGAATAAGGGGGCAATACAGCCACTGACAGAGCTCACAGTATACCCTCTACACTAAATCCCCAAAAGACAACTCCCAGGAATGTAATTGCCAAATTCCAAAGCTTTCAAACAAAAGAAAAAATCCTACAAGTGTGAGATTTAAAATAGTGTGATCTTAAACTGTAGTGATTAAAATAGTGGAAGATATTAATTGTGATAGGTATAAGAGAGAGTGAGTAAATTTGACCACAGAAAATATGTTTCACTACAGTGTCTTGGTTTTTAAATCAAATATAATGTGGTCACCAGGGAAATATTCCCAATTATTCAAATACCCAAGTCAACTGGGTTTTATAGAGATTTTAATTAATACAAATGTGAAATTAAAGAAAAGAGAGAAAGAGAGAAAAAGGAAATAAGTATGAAGGGCCTTAAGCCAACATGGCCTAGACCTGAGTCTTAAGAGAGAGAGATCAGTCAGTCAGTTTTTTAACACTCACCAGAAGGTCTGCCTAAGCAAGGATTCTAGTGACACCAGGCCAGCATCATCTCAGCTGCTTTCACCAGCTCCCTCCTCCATCTGAATGCTTCAGAATCAGTCCTTCCTCAATCTGAATGTTTCAGAATGACTCCTCCTTAATCTGAATGTTTCAGAATGATCTCCAGCTCTTCTCTGAGCTGTTATTTTTAAGGGCAAAATCTCCTATGTCACCTCCCCTAAGTTCTTCCATCTACCAATCACTGTAGATGTTTTCCAAAAGACAGCCCATTTTGAATTCACAGCTGAGTAGATTACTCTCTTTAGTAAGTCAGAAAAAAAATGCTGCTGTGTCGACTAATTTCATTAAGAGAAAACCTCTGAGTAAGTTTTCATCTTTTAGGTCTAAGTAGTTTACAAGTTGCCCCACCTTTATAGGCACTTAGCATCCCATTGTATCAATTCCAAAAATAGGCATGGCTCAAAGAACTCCTTTCCTTTATAAGTATGGTTTTCAAGTATTTTCATTGTTTAGCAAGGAGTACTGGTGGAATAGAGGTCCTCCCATAGCAAGGAGTTTTCTCCCCTAAAGCAGTCTTAAGTAGGGGTGTAGCAGGGATACTCCCATAGCAAGGAGTTTTCACATTCAAGTAGAGTTCTCACTATCTGGTAGGGAATTATTTCAAGTAGGGAATTGGAGGATTCCTTAATGTGGAGTAAAATTTTTAACATTCATAAGTCTGTGAAATTTTAAGGTTTACAATCCCCCCTGATGATCATTGGGAGACTAGTCTCCCCATTGATCATTTAACATAATCAATTTGTAATCCTAAATGCACTTCTAACTATAGATATACACTATATTCAAATTTCTAAGAGGAATTAGAATAGTGAGGGAGGAAATAGAAAAGAAAAGAAAGCAAAACCAATGTTTTGCTAGGCACATTGACAGAAAGCCAAATTAGGGGCAGTCCCTTTTGGCATAAATGTGTACATTTACAATAAATGTTCAATCAAAGTTCAGTTCAATCAATCATATCCAAAGTTCATTTTTGATCTTCTTGATGAAGTGTAGGTTTCCTGGCATCTTTATGCAACAGTTCATTCTCTGGATATAAAAGTTTCAAGCTTCTTTCTTGAAGATTTTTTCTCGAACAAAATCAAAATCTTGAATTTTTATAAAAATACAATCTCAAACAAAAAATTCAAAATTCAAAAATTCTTAGATTTTAAATTAAAATACAATTCCCCCTGAAGTAGGTGTTAAAAAACATTCAGTTCAACACAGAATGAAATGTTGAGTTATGGGGGTGAATGAGTCAATTATCAAATGAAGAGAAAAATAATAAAAAACATAAGAAAAATTCAAAATAGGCCTTGTATAGGTCCAGTTTAAAGTAATTTCTATCCCACAAGTATGTAGGACAGAATGCAGTAATATGTCATTTAGCCATTTGCAGCCAAGACTACAGGAAGTTGCCATAATATAAGAAGAAAAGAATTAGAATTCTATTTTGATGGGGAAATGTCATTCCCTCATCTGATTTTTTGTCATTTTCAGGGATATAGGGAGCCAGCATGATAGTCAAGCTTTGTACTTGTAAGAGTACTTCGTAAAGAGTGTAGATACAAGGAAGTCCTATGACTTAACATATGTCATGCGTTGTAACCTCGAGTCTCACATTAGTATTTCCTGTGTGCTCTTTTTTGGCACTATTCAGGTTAAGTCTGTGCTCCTTGTTTTTTTATCCCATTTTCTGGAATCAGACACAAACATTAATCACAGTTCTATAATATTTTATCAATACATGCTGGCAGGCCAAAACGAGGAATAATTTCCTTTAAAAGTATCTTTGCAACAAAATCCGCAGTGGCTCGGGTCACAGGAAATGCTTCCGGCCATCTGGTTAGTTGATCTACAATTACTAGACAAAATTTATAACGTCCAGCCTTTGGCATCATTATGAAATCTATCTGTAGATGTTCAAAAGGAGTGTAAGCCAGAGGACATCCACCAAAGGCTTTTCCGCAAAATGCATGTTGGTTATATGCCTGGCAGGTAGAGCAGGCTGAACACACTTTAGAGGCTATGGTAGTTATACCAGGGGCTATCCATACTCCCTTAACAGAGTCCACGATGCCCTGGGTGCCAAAATGACCATTTTTATGAATAGATTGGCAAATTTGGTTATAGAAACTTCTAGGGATCAGGGGTTTTCCTTAAGATGACACCCACACTTCATTAATCTGTTTTGCTTTGAATTTTTGTTTCCATTTTTCCAGTTCCTTTTCATTATAGGAAAGTGGTAAATTTAAATCGTTAGTAGTTGTTAATGTTAAAATTAATTCAGGCCCTTCTATGGCTGCTAGCTTTGCAGCGGCATCTGCTCAATCATTTCCTCTAGAGACAGGGTCAGTGCCACCTGTATGGGCAGAACAATGAATTACAGCTAGGGCTTCAGGAAGCTGGAGAGCAGAAAGAACTTCATTAATAATTTCTGCATTAGCTATAGATTTTCCAGCTGAGGTTAAGAATCCTCTCTGGAACCATAACATTCCGACTGAGTGACAAATACCAAAAGCATATCTAGAATCCATATAAATTGTTGCCTTTTTATCCTTGGCAATTATACAAGCTTGCTTCAGAGCTATGAGTTCTGCTCCTTGAGCGCTAATGTCAGAAGGTAGTGAAGCTGACCATTCAGTGGCAAATTCTGAGACTATGGCAGCTCCAGTGTAACGTATGCCATCCCTCATAAAAGAGGAACCATCGGTAAATAAAATCAGATCTGCATTGTCTAAGGGAGTGTCCAAGATATTATCTCGAGGCTTTTCTGCCATGGACACTAATATTTCACAATTATGTAATGGTTCTCCTGAAGTTGGTAAATCTGGAAGCAAGGTGGCAGGGTTAAGAGTAGTACAATGTCTTAAAGTAATTTTTTCACTATTTAATAAGGTTATTTCATATCTTGTAATTCTCTGATCTGAGAATGCCTGTGTTCTATGTTTTATCAATAATGCTTCTACCTCATGTGGGCACATTATTGTTAATGGACATTCCAATACTAAATCAACAGTTTTTGTTACTAGTAAGGCTGCAGCAGCTACTCCTCTAAGACATGGTGGTGCTCCTGCTGCTACTGGGTCCAATTTAGCAGAATAATAAGCAATTGTGCTCTGAGAAGGTCCCAAAGTCTGAGTTAACATGCCAGAAGCTACTCCTCTTCGCTCATGCACATACAAAGTAAATGGCTTGTTGTAATCTAGGATGCCTAGAGCAGGGGCAGACATGATAGCCTTTTTTAGATCTGATAGAGCTGACAAGTGTTCAGGCTCTAATTTGAGGGGTTCAGGAACCGAATCTTTTGTTAATGCTATAAGGGGTTTAGTAATCTCCTCATAGCAAGGAATCCATTGTCTGCAAAACCCTGTTGCTCCTAAAATTGCTCTCAATGGTTTCTTAGTAGGAGAGCTTAAATTTTGAATATTCTCAATTCGTTTTTGAGAAATATAATGAGCACCCACAGACAGGATGAATCCCAAATATTCTACTTTAGGGAGACACCACTGAACTTTATCATTCGAGATTTTATGTCCTCTTTTGTACAATTCCAAAAGAAGGTGTTTACTATCTTCTTGACACATTTTTGCATCTGTTGAAGCCAAGGGTAGATCATCTACATATTTGATTAATTTAATATTTTTAAATGTTATATTGTCTGTGTCTTGGCTCAAAATTTGCTCAAATAAACTCGGACTTTCCACATAACTATGGCAGCCGACTCCATGAATATTGTGAGCCCTTCCAGGTGAAAGCAAAAATATGCCTGGAGTTCTCATGTATAGGTAAGGAAAAGAAAGCTGAACACAAGTCTACTACTGTAAAGTATGTAGCTGTGCTAGGAATAGAGGAAATAATAGTATTTATGTTAGAAACTATGGAGTTTCTTTTTATAACGTGATTATTCACTGCCCTCAGATCCTGTACGAATCTATAGATGTGCTTGCCATCGGGCCCTCTTTTTGGTTTTTTAACTGGCAGGATGGGCATGTTGTATTCAGATTTGCAAGGGATTATTATTCCCTGTTCTATTAATGAGTTAATAACTGGTGTAATACCCTCAATTGCCTTTTGGCCCAGCCTAAACTGAAGGGGTATTTAAGCCCTATTCCATTCTCTCCCCTTTCTCTCTCCCTCTCTCTCTCTCTCTCTCTCTTTCTCTCTCTAATACCTTTCTTCCTCCTGTTTGTAATTAAACTCCATAAAAGGTTGACTGCTGACTTGAGTTTTCATTTAGGAATTACATAGCTGAATTCCTTGGCTACCTTAAATTAATATATATCAGTCTTTTAAAGTGATTTCCTTGTGACACCCCATAGCCAATGCTTGATTCCAATGGGTATCACATGTGTTCTTGATTCGAACCCATTTCATGTTGGAATGTGAATTTAAAGTAGATTGTGTAGGATGAGAAGGAGGAGCCAAGGAAGAAGTGTGAAAGGATACAGAGGTGTTTGGATTGGAGGAATCAGTAAGGTGATTAAGATCAGAAGTATGGGTAGGGTGTGAACTTAGAGTTGATTGTGTTGGGTCAGAAGCCTGGGTGGGGTGTGAACTTAGAGTTGATTGTGTTGGGTCTGGAGTGTGTACTCAGAGTGGGTTGATTAGAATTAGAGTTCTTCTGAGGCCAAGGGGGCAGGGGGAGAGGTAGGTTGGTTAGCAGCAGGGGGTTTTAAGGTCGAGTTGGCAGGAAGAGCTGTGAAGGGAAACAACAAATTGGGAAAAATCTTCATAGAAACCTCTGACAAAGGTTTAATTACTCAAATTTATAAAAAGCTAAATTAATTGTACAAAAAAGCCATTCTCCAATTGATAAATGCGCAAGGGACATGGGTAGGCAGTTCTCAGATAAAGAAATCAAAACTATTAATAAGCACATGAAGAAGTGTTCTAAATCTCTTATAATCAGAGAGATGCAAATTAAAGCAACTCTCAGGTATCACCTCACACCTAGCAGATTGGCTAACATGATAGCAAAGGAAAGTAATGAATGCTGGAGGGGATGTGGCAAAGTAGGGACATTAATTCAATCCTGGTGGAGTTGTGAACTGATCCAACCATTCTGGAGGGCAATTTGGAACTATGCCCAAAGGGTGACAAAAGAATGATCCAGCCATAGCACTGCTGGTTCTGTACCCCAAAGATATAATGGACAAAAAGACTTATACAAAAATATTCATAGCTGCGCTCTTTGTGGTGGCCAAAAACTGGAAAACAAGGGGATGCCCTTCAATTGGGGAATGGCTGAACAAATTGTGGTATATGTTGGTGATGGAATACTATTGTGCTAAAAGGAATAATAAAGTGGAGGAATTCCATGGAGACTGGAACGACCTCCAGGAAGTGATGCAGAGTGAGAGGAGCAGAATCAGGAGAACATTGTACACAGAGACTAATATACTGTGGTATAATCGAACGTAATGGACTTCTCCATTAGTGGCAGTGTAATGTCCCTGAACAATCTGCAGGGATCTAGGAAAAAAAACACTATTTATAAGCAGAGGATAAACTGCGGGAGTAGAAACATCGAGGAAAAGCAACTGCCTGACTACAGCGGTTGAGGGGACATGACAGAGGAAAGACTCTAAAGGAACACTCTAATGCAAATATCAACAACATGGCAATGGGTTCAAATCAAGAACACATGTGATACCCAGTGGAATCACTCTTTGGCTATGGGGGGTGGGGAGGAGGAAAAGAAAATGATCTTTGTCTTTAATGAATAATGCTTGGAAATGATCAAATAAAATATTATAAAATTAAAAAAAAAACTGCAGGTGAGTTTTCCTAAATTTTTTTTTTTCAAATAAGGAGTACTTACCCCCAAAACTTAAATCATTGGATTTTTAAATATTACTATGCACTGTATATTTAATCCATTCTACTGATCCACCACTCTATTTCTTTTTTTTTTTTAATCCTTTAACTTCCATCTTAGAATCCATACTATATATTGGTTCCAAGGCAGAAGAGTGGTAAAGGCTAGGTACTGGGAGTCAAATTATTTTCTCAGGGTCACAGCTCTAAGAAGTATCTGAGGTCTGATTTGAACCTAGGACCTTCCTTCTCTAGGCCTGGCTTTCAATTCACTGAGGCAACTGCCTGCTGTCATCACTAGCTTATTTCTTAACCAATATCAGATTGTTTTCATGATTACCAGTTTGGATTATAGTTTGAAATCTGAAATGTTTAAGCTATTTTCCTTAACATTTAAAAATTTGATTCTCCTGACCTTTTAAAACTTCTCTACTACCAGAATAATTTTGTTATTTTTTCATCTAGCTCTATAAAATAATGCTTTGGTAGTTTGGTTTAGCACTGAATAATTAAATTAGCTAAGATAGGATTGTCATTTTTATTACATTGGCTTGATCTACCCAGGAACAATTAATGTTTTTCCAATTGTTTAGATTTGTATTTGTGAGAAAAGTATTTTACAATTGTGTTTATATATTTTCTGAGTTTGTCTCGACAGGTAAATGTCTAATATTGTATATTATCTGTAGGTATTTTAAATGGATTTTTTTCTTTCTATCTCTTCCTGCTGAGTTTTTTGGTGGTATATAGAAATTCTGATTGTGATGGTTTATGTGGATTTGTTTTTCATTCTATAACTTTACTGAAATTGTTAATTCTTTCAACTAGTTTTTTAGTTGACTCTTTAGGATTCTCTATGTCATATCATCTGAAAAGATTGCCTATTTTTTATTCCTTCAATTTCTTTTTCTTGTCACATAGCTAGCATTTCTAATACAATATTAAATATTAGTAGTAATGATGGACATCCTTCCTTTACACCAATCTTATTGGGGAGGTTTTAAATGTATCCCAATGACATATAATGCTTACTCTTATTTTTAAATAGATACTACTTATCATTTTAAGAAAGATTTGAGTGATTCTTATGCTTTCTAGTATTTTAAAATAGGAATGGATATTGTATTTTATCAAAGACTTTTTTCTGAATCTACTGAGATAGTCATAATTTTTGCTGTTTTATTACTGATACGGTCAGTTACGTTGATATTTTTCTAATATTGAACCATTGAACAATTCCTGATATAACTTCCACCTGTATATAGGTCATTTATTTCCTAAAACTTAAGACAAAAGACTTCAGTGTGAATATTTAGCCTGAAAAAAAAAGATGAAAAAGGAGTGGAGCTACTTCTCTCCTTTTAGCTGTTCTGGTTACAATATATGCCAAGGCTATATGTAGTCAGCCTAGTGCAGAAAACTTTTAAGTTGGAATACCATGCCATAGAAAGAATGGTGCATGAAGCCAACAAAGATCAAATAAGAAAATCCCCTAGAGAGCATAAGGTGAGCAATGAGAGGCAGATATTCACTGTTACTCACATTCCCAATTTTACTCATTCTATTATGTCTCATCTATTAGAGTATAAATTTTGCAGGAACCAGAAATGAATCATTGGATCAGCTCACTAGGTCAGAAAGGAGGATTGATATAATTAGTGCTTTTCTACAACAGCTTAGAGAAAAATGCCTTTTATGGGTCACTCTTACTATTGTAAAATCTATTATGAAGTAACAACAACAATAGCCAATATGTGAGTCAGAATGCAGATTAAAGCATGTCATTCTTCTTTTTATTTCTTCCATGAATTTTTTCTCTAGTGTAAATTATGTATAACTCCTTTTATAACATGAAAATAGAAATATGTACTACATAACAATTCATGTACAACCTAGATTATATTACTTGCCATGTTGGAAAGGAGAGGAACAGTGGGAGGGATGGAAAGAATACAGATCACAAAATATAAGAAAACAATTATTAAAAATTGTATCAGCATATAAAAATGAATAAAAAACAAATCTTATCTCATTTGATCATCATGACAACCCTGGGTGATAAGTGATATTATTATAACCATTTGATAGATGAGGAAACTGGGACAGACAGAGGTTAAATGATTTGCTCTGGTTCACATAGCTAGTGGAATTTAAACTTAGGCCCCCTTTTTGGGGGGCAAAATTCTAGATCACATTATTTTGTTTTTTAATTGAGTTCATTTAATTAATTAATTTAGAATATTTTTCCATGGTTACATGATTCATGTTATTTCCCTCCCCTCCTTCATTCCCCTCCCCTCCAGCCAAAGAGCAATTCCCCTGGATTTTACATGTGTCATTAAATAAGACTTATTTCCCTATTATTAATATTTTCACTAGAGTAATCATTTAGAGTCTATATCTCCAATCATATCTACATTGAACCATGTGATCAAGAAGTTGTTTTTCTTCTAGGTTCCTAATCCCACAGTTCTTTCTCTTGATGTGGATAGCATTCTTTCTTCTAAGTCCCTCAGAATTGTCCTGGAACATTGCATTGCTGCTAGTAGAGAAGTCTGTTACATTTGATTGTGCCATAGTGTATCTATCTCTGTGTATAATGTTCTACTGGTTCTGCTCCTTTCACTCTGCATCCATTCCTGGAGGTTTTTCCAGTTTCCATGGAATTCCTCCAGTTCATTACTCCTTTGAGCACAATAGTATTCCATCACCAACATATACCACAGTTTGTTCAGCCACTCCCCAATTGAAGGGCATCCCCTCATTTTCTAATTTTTTTTGCCACCACAAAGAGTGCAGCTACCAATATTTTTGTACAATTGTTTTTCCTTATTATCTCTTTGGGTATAAACCCAGCAGTGGTATGGCTGGATCAAAGGGAAGGCAGTCTTTTAAAGTCCTTTGTGCATAAACTTGGTCCCTTCTGATTCCAGGTACAACCCTTTATTCATTGTACCATCTACCTACTGCCTAAAGGTTTCTCAGATGTGGATGAGGAATATATGAGAGATAAGCCAGATATTTTTGTTCCCAATGGGATAATTATATTTGTGGATGAAGATCCATAAGGATTAACTTTAGAGAGAAGAGTCTAATTCAACTCTGCCCATCTGACAGAGAAGGAGATTCTAAACTCTCTACAGACACAAGAATCACACCAAACTAATATATAAAATCATCAGCCTGATATTTAACCTACTTCATACATTTACTACCCCCCTACTATTCCAGTCACATTTTATAATACTTTTTTTTTCACACATTCTGCCCTCCAGACAAACTGGAGTTACCAGATATGTCATACTCAGTATTACAATTCTGCCCCTTGGCTTTTTAAAGGTTATCCCTCCTTATCCATACCTCTCCAGGTGCTTAGTTGAACATGCTTCCCTTTTAGTCACAACAATTAATATGTTAGAGTTAGATATACTAAATTAGTAATGCGATGTTTTGTGAATAACTGGATTAACTGTTTAAGATGCTAATCAGAATTGAAAGATTTATGGTTCAGATGGTTAGTATAAAAATTTCAAGAAAATATCTAGATTGCTTTTTTTTATACATCAACATGCCAGTCTTTCCTGTAAATGCTTCTGTGTGAACCATAATGCATTCATGATATAAATTTAGGATTACATTTTGGAAAATTGGGTGTATTAACCCCTCAAAGGAAATTGTTTAGAATTGCTAGAAAACAAACTTGATGATTCATTCTGAGCCCTTGATCCCCCTCCTTTCTTTCTCCTCACAGCTAGAGTTAAGTAAACATATACCAGCTGAACAGCAGATTTGATTACAAATAATTCCATTGGTTATTGGAAAAAAGATTCCATTATCCACCTTTATGTATGGGAATCCACATATATTTTTGAAAACAAAAATCCTATGATTTTAAAACACTGCTATTGAAGATTTTATTTTATTTTATTTTATGCATATAGTGAGGTGGCACTCATACCCTCCCTTTTCCTATTATAGTAAAGAGAATTCTTAAAGAGTACTAAAAAGTTCTATCATAAGTAGGATCTTTAAATAGACTTTAAGACAGGATAGGATAGTTTTTCATATCTATGGTGACATTTGTATAAATAAAACCTCTATGTAGTGTAAACCTTAAAATTTCTTAGACTTATAAATGTTGGAAATTTCACTATTGGGAAATTTCATACTTGAAAAATTTCCTATTGATAGTGGGAACTCTATTGGAATGTGAACCCCATTGGCATGGGAGGTTCCTCCTCCTCCCTTCTTAAGATTACTTTAGGACAGAAACCTTTTGCTGAACAATGGAAAGGGCTTTGACCTATGCTAAAGCATAGAACAGGAATTTCTTTGAGTCATGATTGATTTTAGAATTGATACAATAGAGATACTTGGAATGACAGAACCAGGTCTTTGAAATTACAATCTCCACCCTACTCAGTCCTAACAGGATTTAGGAAGGGCTGCAGCATAGATCAAAATTTAATTATTCCAATCTCTACCCTACTCAGGGTAACAGGATTTAGGAAGGGCTGTAACAAAGGATCACGATTTAATTATTTGAGAATATGACCTTCAACAGACATGTGCAAAGCCACAGACCTCTGGGTGGTCCTGGGTTAAGCTAGAGCCACCATTGGCACAGGGAAGACATGGACAGTGATTGGTAGATGTGAGAATGGAGGGGAGGGAACTTGGATGGTTTGCTTAAAGAGAGAGGGGTCTGAGGACTGAGGGGGTGGTTGGTTGGAGAGTTTTGGCTCTGAGTGGTTGGAGAGGTGCTCTGAGAAGCTTGCTCTGAAGGAAGCTGGAGGTGGAGGCCCCTGAGACTGTTTCTTCATTTTAGTCACATGAGAAATAGGGACTGATCTCCTTTCTTTGCCCCAGCTATCTAAGGGCTTGGGCCTTTTGGCCCAGCCTAAACAGAAGGGGTATTTAAGCCCTATTCCCTTCTCTCCTGTAAAGATTAAAATTTAGGGGAGATGGGGAGACTGAGGCATCTGAGGCAGGTAGAAATTAGTTTCTCTCTGCAAGGAGTATTATATTTTTTTGAGGTTTATTAAAGGTTAAAGATTAAAAATATACAAGTAAGAAACATGTGCCTAGGCCAGAGGCCTAGGCAAAATAACCTCACATCATGGAAGAGACGCCTCTGCTCCAAAACGCATCATGGAAGAGACGCCTCTGCTCCAAAACGCAAGTTCAAAAGCCCAAGCCCTTCAAAAGCCTTTCCTTAAATATCTTCTCGATCTCGGCCCAGGTGAGATTACAAGGCATTCTGGGGAAGTGGAGCAAAGGCTCGTGGGGATTGTAGTCCTATATTCGAGTCTATTTTTTACATTCCCCCCTTTGATCATTTGCAAAAAAAATAATTTTTTTCCAAAGGATCATGAAAACATAATCAATTTAAAGATTACAATAATTGAGGATAAGAGAAAGAAAAGAATAAAACCAATAATTACTGGATGCATTGACAGAAAGCCAGTTAGGGGGCAGTCCCCTTTGGCATGAAAGTATGCATGCAAATAAATGTTCATTAACCACACCCAAAGTTCATTTTGTGCAGTTCGTGGTCTGGAGGCTTCTTCATAATGGCTTCTCCAACAGTTCAGTTTCTGAATTCAGGGAAGTAGCATCTTCTTTACCTAAAATTCTTCTCAAAAGGAATTTAAACATTGCAATTTAAATAATGATTTTTTTTACATTCCCCCATGTTGTGGGTGATTGAAAGATTCAGAATCAGTTAGGGATGCATGGTTGAGGTATGAGGTATATGAATCAATTGGCAAGAGATATTAAAAAGACATCAGAAAATCCAAAAGAAAAGAAAAATTTCTGGATGGAAATATAGACTATCAAAGTCTTATGTGTAAAAATTCCAAGTAGAAGAAAAATAAATCTATAACAGGTCCTTCAATCAGGGCCCAATCAAAATGATCTAAGTAATGATGCATTTACCCAGTCAGTGCCAGGACTACAGAAAGGTACCACACTATGAGAGGCAGAAAAGGGGACCAGATTATAGAAGCCAAGTAGGAGCCAAGGTTTTGGGGATACTCGTCTGTATCTTCAGAGTGAGTGTAGATACAAGGAAAGCCTATGTCTTAACACATGTTAAACATAGTAACCTTGAGTCTTCACATTAGGTTCAAGACCTTTGTATTGGCTTAGAAGTGCATCAATCCATCCTAGATTGGCCTTTCTTTGGCCCTATGAAATGGCTCTTGTGTGTAGCTCTTGTCCTGGAATCAGACAGAATCATTAAGCAAAGTCCCATAATTTATTTAAATAATTAGTGGAATCATTTTCATAGTCACAAGCTTTTTAGGGCATGCATTATAAAATGTATCTTAAACTTAAAAATCAAAAGGTTAAAGAAAATCTTAATGCTGGTAACATGTGCTTCAAATATAAAAAGGAGAGAAAAAATAATAAAGAAAACTGAAAAAGTATATTGCACATGTAAGAAAAATATAATAATAAAAGAGCTTTAAAAAATTCAAAAATATAGCTTATAACCATTGACACTCTGTGTCAGTTAAGAAAATATAAAATACAAGGCTTTCTCACCAAAAAATGAGATCCATTTCCTCTTTGTATCTGGCCATGATCACTGTGAGTAGAAGGCAAATGAATTGAACAAGGTTAACAGTTTTTTCATCTTTAAAAATACAGTAGTACAAATATGTAGATATCAAAATCCCCAAAATTCTCAATAGCCCAATTAATTACAATAGCAAACAAACACACTTTCATATTTCACATAAGTTGCTGTATGACATTTTTAAAACCTATGAATTGATGGACATTTGTCACAATTTTTACAAACATAGCAATCCTTCAACCTTGGTATTTAAACATATTTTTTAAAACAAAGTAAAACTCATCTTGGGTTTAGAAGATAATCAATAAATCTATATATCATTCTGGTAGAAGTAAAATAGTGAGCTGAAGAGCATAAATAAAGGGGTGCTCCTTTTTCTTGGAGGCTTATAGGGATACAAATGCCCTGAGATTAACTGCCCAACTTCCATTTACATGTGGGAAGGTTGGGGTTTATAAAATACATTTCACTTCAGCTACTGTAATGGGCCTTACCTCGTGGTAGGGGCAGGCAAAAATAACCAGATTGTTAAAAAAAAATTCCAAAAATCATATTTAAAAAACCCTTAAAATCAAATCATTTGAGGTATTTAGCACATTAAAATTCCAAAGGCTGTTAATACAATTATAACCAGTTCTGAAGTCCATCTATCCTCAGCAAAATAGAAAAAGCTGTTTTTTCATATATGGGCTTATTCACAATAATATTTGTTCAACACAGTTATAGGGGAAAAACAACAGAATTTCAAAACTCAGTACATTCAAAATAAATTCAATCAACCTTCAGTTCACAGAATAATATTGAATCCAGTAATATATGAACTTAAAATCACAAAGTTAAACCTTAAACAAAACAATGCAATAGAATACAGAGATTTTTATAAACCATTGGAGTCTGAAATGCCTTAGAATATAGCCTTTAGTCTCTTCAAAGTTCCTTGGATTTGTTTGTTTGTTTGTTTGTTTGTTTTTAATTATCCATTTAAATGTCTATTGTCCGAAGGTAGAGTAGTAAAGGCTAGGCTATGGGGTTCAAGGGATCCGTCCAGGGCCCCATAGCTGGGAAGCATCGGAGGCCAGATTTTAACTAGAGACCTCCCGTCTCTGGGCCTGGCTTCCAGTTCGCTGGGCCACCCATTTTCCTCCCCAAAGTTAAAGTTGAATCTTTGGGCTGAGTCTGCTCCCAGATAGGCAGGCAAAATCAATGAAATTGCCAGAAGAGTCAAAAATCCTTTTAAACAGCCCATTGCTATTAAGTTTCTGTTTGAAAAGTCTGTTTCTGATCTCTAGTCTTTTCTCTCTTTCCCCTCTCTGATACCCCTGCGGCCAATACCCCCAGCCACGTGGAGGCTTAGCCTAAGGGAAAATTGCCCTGTCTCCTTTCCCTCTCCTCTCTCCCCTCCGCCCACGTGGCCAATACTGTTACCAGCTGGTCGCAATGAGTCCTGAGCGATCTGCTCCAAGGATCTGGGTGATGAGCCGGCTGGGGTCACGCTCTTGGGTCTGGGGCGCAGAAATAGGCAGGCAGCGGGCCGGTGAGAGGCCAGGAGCAGGAGCGGCTGCGGGGGTGGGCAAGGCCAGGACCAGGTACCAGGTGAGGACGATCAGGGCTGCAGGTTGCAGGCAGGAAGCGGCGGGGCAGGTCCGGAGCCTGTAGCAGCTTTGCGAGGGTAGAAAACCTTGGCCAGAGAGATATGGCTCAAAAAAAAAATTTTTTTTCTAGGTACTAGATATTAAAACTGAATTTAAGATCAGAAAAGAAATCAGAAGACTGAAAGTTCTTTTTTCCATTAGGTCGCCAACTGTAAAGATTAAAATTTAGGGGAGATGGGGAGACTGAGGCATCTGAGGCAGGTAGAAATTAGTTTCTCTCTGCAAGGAGTATTATATTTTTTTGAGGTTTATTAAAGGTTAAAGATTAAAAATATACAAGTAAGAAACATGTGCCTAGGCCAGAGGCCTAGGCAAAATAACCTCACATCATGGAAGAGACGCCTCTGCTCCAAAACGCATCATGGAAGAGACGCCTCTGCTCCAAAACGCAAGTTCAAAAGCCCAAGCCCTTCAAAAGCCTTTCCTTAAATATCTTCTCGATCTCGGCCCAGGTGAGATTACAAGGCATTCTGGGGAAGTGGAGCAAAGGCTCGTGGGGATTGTAGTCCTGTATTCGAGTCTATTTTTTTACACTCCCCTTTCTCTCTCCCTCTCTCTCTCTATCTCTAATACCTTTCTTCATCCTGTTTGTAATTAAACTCCATAAAAGTTTGACTGCTGACTTGAGTTTTCATTTAGGAATTACATAGCTGAATTCCTTGACGACCTTAAATTAATATATATCAGTCTTTTAAAGTGATTTCCTTGTCACAGTAGCAAAGTTAGTAAGAAAACCTTACACTTATTTGAGGTAAATATTTTTGCAATTGCTAGTTTACGTGAACATGGAAGCAACCTGTTTCCAAATTGTAATAATGATTGGAATTGGAGTACTATTGATTATGGGTGGAATTTTTTGTCCTTTAAGAAGAAAATAATCACATCTACTATACTTTGCTTCTATTGATATTTGTTGCTTAGTCAGTGCATGTATATTTTTAATAAGATCTTTTCACTTGCATTTCTGAGATTCTGATTGGCTTACAATTAAATGTCACAAGTATAATTTAGCTAGTTACAAGGTAAATATAATCAAAAAATTAAATTAAAGGTTAGGACCTCATGAATTTTTATATCTCCTGAAGTAGAAGAATTTATTTTATAATATGTTAGTTTAACCAAATTTTTTCTTAATGGAAGAATGAATTCAGAGCAACCTGGACCATATAGATCAGAGTCCAGACAAAGTATATTCATGAAGATGAAAATAAAAGAAGATTCAGCTAAAGTTTCATTAATGTTATTAATTGTTATTTGGAATAGATGTGAAATCCTGCCCATCTGTTTACCCACACTATCTAGTCCATCTCCTATTGCCATTAACCCCAAGGGCCTCCTTCCAATCTATCTATGGCAGATGGACATCACCCATTATCCTTCATTTGGACATTCCTCCTTCATTCACCTATCTGTGGATACCTTTTTTAATCTAATTTTTGCATCTATCCATACTACTGAAGCAGTATACCCTCTGCATTCCAGTTTATGGGTATTTCCCAAACCCTCAAAAGAGATAATAGCCTAGCATATACGTCTAAAGCTCTCGCTAACTTCAAATTAATTTTAAAGACAGGAATCCCATATACTCCCCAGACAAAAGGTCATCTGGAAAGATATTGTTATTAAACATTGATAGCCCCCAGCCCTCTTTTGGGGTCAAGGCTCTATTTGTGTTCTCCCCCCAGATATTTCCACACACATTGGATTCCAGAAAGATTTACACATCTTTGCCATGTCTTGCACCCCAACAACAAGCTTGGGAGAATGCAGATACAAAGATTGTGCTAAAACAAGATGCTCTGCCAACTTGGGAACAAATTAAGACACTTGCAGCCCAAATGAAACAGAGAGTGGACAAGCAAGGATTTGCACCTCCCGATTGTACTACTGACTTATTTCTTGCCATGTTAGCCCTTTTATCTGTACCCCCTGGCATTTCTGCCATTGAAAACCCCTCATCTCCCATTACTCATTTTTCTTTATGAAGACTTATTGCTTCTCAATGCCCTACTGTATTACTGTGCCCTAGAGGCAAGAAAGATTTCAGACCCATTCAAACTTGTGTTAGAGCCCCCTATGCACTATTTATCAAAACAAATAAGAGTTTTTCCTCTTGACAAAGTACTTCTCCCATGGCTTTTAGAATTTCTTTTTCAGGATGTATTCTAATAAATTGTCTTAATCCTTCCATTCCTGCTACCACTGTGTTTGTTGTTAAACAACCACCTTTTATTATGCTTCCTGTTAATATGGCCACTGACTGGTATGATGACCCAGGCATTTATGCCCTACAATTAATTTCCCATAATTTAGGCCACTCTAAGAGCTTCATTGCATCCCTTATACTGGGTATTACTGCACTTATCTCTATCATTGCATCCTTAGCAGCTTCCACAACCACTCTTGTCCAGGAAGTTCACACTGCACAATATGTAGATAATCTTTCAAAAATGTTTCCCTAGCTCTTTTAACCCAGGAACATATATATAAAGTATTGGAAGTTCATACAAATGTCCTTGAAGAAGCTATTCTTTATATTGAGAACCAATTATAGAATATAAAAGTGAGATTCAAATCAAAATGTCATGCTGGCTTTAAATGGATCTGTGTTTCTCCCCTTCCTTATAATCAATCAGATGTCCCTTGGGAGAACATACAACAAAACATTTTTGATATTTGGAACCATTCAGACTTTTCTGTTGATCTTAAAACATTACATAAATAAATTATGGTCTCATATTATTTTTCTTATTATTTTTTATTTTCTAGTCATCATCAGATCACTAGGTTCTACCATTTACCAGGTTCAAATTAAACTGGTCACTCCAACTAAAAAACAGAAAAGAGGGGGAGATGCTGGAGGTCATCAAGCCATAATGTTTTGACATGGTCATTCGCGGAAACCAGGAGATCACAAAATGGCTCCTTGGAAGGATGGAGACATCCACTTAGCCTCCTTCTGTATGACTTCTCTCACTAACATCTCTTATTATTGGAACTGCTATTATTGTTGTTCTCTCCTTAGCTTCATAAAAATAATATGAGAACAAAAATACTTGCAGGATTAATACTAATGCTCCACATTATCCCCCCAGCACACCAACAAAAGATCATACAAAATGAAACCTAAAAGACTATCATGTGTTAACTTCGCTCATGCATATAACCTCAAAAAAACTGTGCTCAGAAATTCCCCATTCCTATGCACAGAACAAATTCTCCTAGGCCAGTACATCACCTTAGAAAGAGGCTAGCACATCATGCTTCAGTGACTTGATTTACCAACTGAAATTGATCTTGGAAACTCCCCATGAAATACTGAAAAATGATTAGTTTAATATTAAAACTGAATTATGTTTCTATTACCCCTTTGATCTTTCAACTTGGCTACAGTGTTTGTTGATTGTCTTCTAGAACTTCTGATTGGTCATTTATTTTTACTAAAAGTAAAAAAAATGATTTTCTTTTATTGTCTGCAAGTCCAAGAACCTTACAGGTTAATGAAGAAACTGACCTCTAGCTATGTCACCTGTGATGAAACCATTTATCTTTTGCAAAAGCTTTGTGTATGCTGTCAAAATTAATAGTAACAATATAAGTATATAAAATGATCACAGAATGTTAATTAGACAATTTGTTAAAAATTAATGTATAACTTTCCCAATTATCTGCATTTGAACATGTATGTTGAATGATATAGTTCTGTGCCAAAAATGTGTGTAATCCTTGGGTATAAAAATATACCAACCTTAGGCCTAGGGGAAGCAGTTCCATGCAAATTTTGGTCTCAGGCTGACACACAATGCTACCTTCCATCACTCATTTATGCTTTTATCACCACATCTAGCTGAGGACCCTTGAAGCCGTGAACAAGGTGGGTGCTGGAATCATGGCACAAGCCTATAAGTAGTGCTATAGATAGAGTTAAGAAGACCTGAGTTTCAATCTGCTCCAAGGCATTTGTTAACTGTGTGATCCTGGGCAAGTAATTTAATCTGTATCTCCCTCAATTTCCTCATATGTAAAATGGGGACATAAATATATAATAATATAAATTTTAATATAAATTTTAATACGATAAAATAATATAATTTTAAATGTCCCGATTTTTAAAAAAATAATAGCACTTTAGGATTAAAATGAGGATCAAATGAGGTAATATTTATAAAGTGCTTAGCACATTATTTGCCATATAAATGCTAGGTATTATTATTATTAAATAATAATTTATGATATTCCATAAAGCATTTGATCTGAGACTCCACTTTATCCTTTTACAGTACTATTTGAAAACTACGAAAATATTTTGGGACACTTCCTGGGTTTTTGTTGTGCATGATTATGCTAATCTTTTATTGCTGTTCAATATTCCATCTGTTTCAGTCCTATTTCCTGTTTCCTTAGAAAGACAGAATGACAGCATGATAGATTTGTAGTCAGAAGGACTTGGGTTAAAAATATACTTCAGACATTTACCAATTGTGTGACTTTGATAATATCCTTTATTATACTTTGAACCTCAGTTTCCTCTAGTCTAAAATAATTGTAATTATGTCACCTACTCCATATGCTTGTGATGTTCAAAGAAGATATTGTATAGAGCACTTTGCAAACCTTAATGGACCATATAATTCTTCTCAACTTTTATTGACAAAGCAAAGGACAAGAAGACAGAGGCCATGACTTACATTTTTTGTATACCCAATCTTTTGTACTTAGAATTTGCTGTTTGTTGATGTAAAAACATTTCTTGAAATATATTGAACTTCCTTAGGTCTAGGCAAATAAAGTTATATAACATTTATAATATAATAATACTTTCTCCTCTTAAAATTGTGCCTTTAATCTACTATGCATGAGTTTCAAGGAAAGATATTTTAATATTAACTTGTCCATATATTTTTGTTCATCAATTTTAATAGAATATGGGGTCAATAAGCAAGGCTTAGAGTGAAATCGTTGTCTGGGTAGAAAAAAATTAACTACTCTAAAATGAGACAAATAGGGGGCTATGATTTGAGCCTCATAAACATCATAATTTAACCAATTCCTAATTAACACAAGGATATGAAACATAGAGGTAACAGAAACCTTTTAGCAATCAATAAGACAACAAACTTTTTTAAGCGTTTACTATGTGGAAGACAAAAATAAAGCAAAGAAGATAAATCCTCATTGTTTCCTCAGTTACTGGATTTTATCTACAGTGGAGAAAAAAATCTTTTACACCCCTAGTGTCTCTTGTGATGTGTTAATTTCCATGAGATCTATTAAAATATAGGGCCCTTTTTGTTTGTGTGTCTCTGTATGTCTATGCCCATATGCATTCACATGTGTGTATATGGATGTGTATGGCAAAGGACTTCAAGTCTGACAAGACTAACAGAAGCAGCAGCAAGCCTTCAGTGTCAGCACCAAACATCCTCTAAGGCCAGGGCAAAGTTAGAGGCAACAGAAAGCTTCAGATGTTTTCTCTGTGCCAATGTGCTTTCAGGCAATAATGGTACCAATTGTTATCTCCTTCTGTACCCTCCCCCACAAACACAGAGGCTATTTGTCTCATCTTATCAGACTTTCCATCTCTATGAATAAGGAAAGTTATAGTCCAGAGGTATGTTCTGAAGCACCATAAAAAATGACAAGCAGATTAATTTTGGAAAAAATAGAATAACATGAAATTATGAAGAGTGAGATGAGCAGAACCAAGAGAATATTATATACAGCAAGAGAAATAATGTTTAAAGAATAACTTGTGTAGTGCCACCTCCAGAGATAAAACTGATGAAGTCAAGTAAAACATTTTTTATATACTCCTGTATGTTTATGTTATATTTTCTTTAATGGGTGGGGGAGTTAATGGGCACTTTAACAAATAAACAAACATAAGTAAATTTAGACAAAAAATGACACAAAGCCTGCATTTTTGAATACTCTGAATAGATTCTAAAAATGATTATTTTAAAAAGTCAATTTTAACAATTTTTAACAAATAAAATTTAACATATCAACTCTATTCCCACCTCAGTTTGAGCTAAGGAAAACATTAGTTATGTGATCTGGGCAAGTCATTCAACCTCTGTCTACCTCAGTTTGCTCAACTATAAAATTAGGATAATAATATTTTTAGTATTAAATTCTCCTTACTAAAGCTCTTCACTTCCTTTTTTTTAAACATTATTTTATTTGGTCATTTCCAAACATTATTCATTGGAGACAAAGATCATTTCCTTCCCCCCTCCCTCCCACTCTCCCATAGCTGACGCGTGATTCCACTGGGTATCATATGTGTTCTTGATTCAAACCCATTTCCATGTTGTTGATATTTGTATTAGGGTGTTCATTAGAGTCTCTCCTCAGTCATATTCCCTCAACCCCTGTAGTCAAGCAGTTGCTTTTCCTCGGTGTTTTTACTCCCACAATTTGTCCTCTGCTTGTGGATAGTATTTTTTCTCCTAGATCCCTGCAGATTGTTCAGGGACATTGCATTGACACTAATGGAGAAGTCCATTACTTTCGATTGTACAATAGTATATCAGTCTCTGTGTACAATGTTTTCCTGGTTCTGCTACTTTCGCTCTGCATCATTTCTGGGAGGTTGTTCCAGTCTCCATGGAATTCCTCCACTTTATTATTCCTTTGAGCACAATAGTATTCCATCACCAATATATGCCACAATTTGTTTAGCCATTCTCCAATTGAAGGGCATCCCCTCATTTTCCAATTTTTGGACACCATGAAGAGTGCAGCTATAAATATTCTTGTACAAGTCTTTTTCCTTATTGTCTCTTTGGGGTACAAACCCAGCAGTACTATGGCTGGATCAAAGAGCATACAGTCTTTTAGTGCCCTTTGGGCATCATTCCAAATTGCCCTCCAGAATGGTTGGACCCCACCAGCAATGAATTAATGTCCCTACTTTGCCACATCCCCTCCAGCATTCATTACTTTCCTTTTCTGTCATGTTAGCCAGTCTGCTAGGTGTGAGGTGATACCTCAGTTTTGATTTGCATCTCTCTGATTATAAGAGATTTAGAACACTTTTTCATGTACTTAATAGTAGTTTTGATTGCTTTGGCTGAAAACAGCCTGTTCATGTCCCTTGCCCATTTATCAATTGGAGAATGGCTTGATTTTTTGTACAATTCATTTAGCTCTTTGTAAATTTGAGTAATTAAATCTTTGTCAGAGGTTTTTATGAAGATTGTTTCCCAATTTGTTGCTTCCCTTCTTTTTTAGTTACATTGGTTTTGTTTGTATAAAACCTTTTTAATTTGATGTAGTCAAAATTATTTATTTTACATTTTTTGACTCTTTCTAACTCTTGCTTGGTTTTAAAATCTTTCCCTTCCCAAAGGTCAGACATGTATACTATTCTGTGTTCGCCTAATTTACTTATAGTTTCCTTCTTTAAGTTCAAGTCATTCACCCATTCTGAATTTATCTTGGTGTAGGGTGTGAGGTTTTGATCCAAACCTAATTGGGGATTTAGTGTAGAGGGTATTCTGTGAACTCTTTCAATGCATATTTTGTCCCCTTGTTCTAGAATCTCTGGGAGTTTTCTTCGATAATATCATGTATTATGATATTAAGATTACTGTTTATTTTCTGGCTTTTCTGGTAGACCAATGATTCTCAGATTGTCTCTACTTCCTCCGTTTTCCAGGTCTGTTACCTTGTCAGTGAGATATTTAATGTTATCTTCTAATTCTTTAGTCTTTTGACTTTGCTTTATTAATTCTTGCTCTTTTGCAAGATCATTATCTTCCAGTTGCCTGATTCTGACCTTTAAGGACTGGTTTTCCTTTTCAGTTTTGTCTGACCTGCTTTTTGAGGCTTTGAGCTGTTTCTGTTTTTGCATATATTGGTACCTCAGATTTCTCAGTTTCTTTTGCATTGTTTCCCATTTTTCCTGCCAGAAGGCTTCCATCATTTTGATAATTTCCAATTTAAATTTTTCAAGAGCTTGTGGAAAATTTCCATTTCTTTTGGAAGGTATTGGCATATTTGTTTGTGTTTCCTCTTCTATCTTCTCTTTATTTTGTATTTTTGCTCCATAAAATGTGTCCAAAGTCACCCCCTTCTTCTTTCTTTTCTTGGTGTTTGGAGGCTGTTGCACCTCTGCACTTTTTGCCATCTCTATGGTTTTTTTCTCCCCTTTCCAGTCAGAAATCTGAGTGAGGAGGACTGGCTCTCAGTGTATCTGCCTGATGATCCAAGGCTTTAGCCCTAGGTAAATTGTCCATTCTCCACATCTGAGTTGTCTTCCCAGGGAAGCCCAGGGTCTTCCCTCCCCTGCCTGGCAGCGTTTTGAGTGTTACTGCTCTCAGTTCTCTCCATTTGCTTCTCTGCTGCATTACTTCCATGCTCTGAGCCTGGCACAGCACTGTCCGCAAGGTACCCCAGTGCCTTTGCCCACCCCAAGGTTCCTGTCCTTTTGGAGGCCCTGCACTCTATGGGGGGAGGGGTCCTGTCCTCCCTGAGCTCTGAGGGATCCTGATGGGATTAGGTTCAACTGGTTTTGTCTGGATGTGCCCTGGGACAAAAACCTTCTGTGAGACTCTGATGGAAGGACCCAGTCATGGGGCTACAGGCCCCCCACCCCCGTCTCTCTCAGGCTCTTTCCCTGCCATCTGTATTGGACACCCCAAGACTGGCCCAGGTTACTTTCAAGTTGCGCCCTTCAGAATAGCACCTTTGCTGGCCCTGAGGTTCCTGTCCTTTCAGAAGGTCCTTCACTCTAAGGGGGGAAGGGATCCTGGCCTCCTTGAGCTCTGAGGACTCCTGATGGGATTAGGTTCAACTGGTTTGGTCTGGATGTGCCCCGGGGCAAAAACCTTCTGTGAGACTCTGATGGAAGGACCCAGCCATGGGGCTATAGGCTCCCCCCTTCTCTCTCAGGCTTCTTCCCTGCTGTCTGTATTGGATGCCCCAAGACTGGCCCACGTTGCTTTTAAGGTGTGCCCTTCAGAACAGCACCTTTGCCAGCCCTGAGGTTTCTGCTGCTGCTGGAGACTCAGCGCTCTGGTTTGGGGTGGGGAGGGGTCCTGGGACTTTCCTTCCACCTTCCCCTTAGACCCAAGTATTCTAGGATTCTGGCTTTTGGTGAGAGTACCTTTTGATTTGAGTCCAAAAGGAGGGTTCCCCGGCTCTGTCCTGTTGTTAAGTTTGAATTTCAGTCTCCTAGGAGCATTCAATTTGTGATCTATAAGGAAGGGTTTTCAGAAGTTCGAACTTTTGCTGCTTCTAAGCCGCCATCTTGACCGGTAGTCTGAATGTCAAGCACTTCACTTTCATAGACAAACTGGTCATTTTTGGACTTCTTATTTGTAATAATATCTTCAAGTAACATCAAAATGAAATGAGATTATTAATAGAATAAAGTTTCCAAAATACTGACTGCTTTGGCTAACAACCATGAAGGGGGCAAAAATGTTTTTCTCCCCTTTCCCCTGTTATTCCAAATCTCTTCTCCCATATATAGGAAATGAATCAGGGATGGATAATTGAGAAGCAGTACTCCCACTCCAGAAATGGAGGAGGAAATGAAAGGATTACAAATCAGGACCATGGATCATCTCACCAATAGCTATTTCCTGCCTCAATCTTCTCTCTGCTCCTTGGGCCCAGTCCTAGCTAAATCTAAGTAATAATTGCTCACCGGCAGCTAGACCCTTTTAGCCTGCCAACCTTTGAATGGAGGAATCTCTAACAGAGGAAATAATTTATATCCAAGATAAAGCTACAGACTTATTTCTACAACTTCTTGGCAAAACAGTTATTAAATGGACAAAACATAAATTCCATCTTAAATAAATGAGACTTGTGGGTTCTAGAACCTGTCACTATATAGTTTTCCAGAATAAAAATTAAATGAACAATTATTAAATACTCACCAAGTACAAGAAAGTAAAGTGTTAAAAATGCTATGACCAACATCCAAAGTAAATTTCTGATTACTCATTATGTCTAATAAAATACTGTTGAAAATATATTTTAAATCCTCTGATCCAAAAAAATATGTCATTAGATCACTATATTTTAATTTGTGATTCCTACATTTGCCCAAAGGAAGTTATCTGGGACAGAGATTTGGGGGCAGCCAAATAGAGTGGCTGGGGCAGAGTCAGGTAGTAAAGAATTCACTGAATGAGATGATTGGAACTGTGGATTATGATTTACCACTGTGAAAATGTGTGGCCATGTCAACTCATCTGTCTCTGTCTTATTGTCCTAATGTGTAAAATGGGAATAATAACACATCACCTATCTTACAGGGTTGTTCTAAGGAGGTATATGACAATATGCAAGAAAAATTCTTTAAATTATAAGGTATTAGATAGATATTAGACAACTGTGAAGATTTTTTAAGACTGAGAGGAACTAACTATATAAATATTAGACATGTATTTATCAGGTTGTGAGTTCCCTTGAAGGCAGGGACTGGCATTTGTTTCTTTTTTATCCCTAGTTCTTAGCACAGTGCCTGGCATATATTAGTATCTTAATAAATGTTTATCAGTCAATTATTATATCATTATTATGATTTAATATTATTATTAATAATACATTAATAGTTATAGCAAGCAATTTTATGTTCCTCCACTTTAGTGGCCTTCTGATGGACTCTTGTGGTATAAAAGTAATCATGGCTTCCTAGAAGAGATGCCAATGGAATTAAAGCCTACTAAAACAAAAGAGAGACTAAACCTTTTTATAACATTTATTATATGCTAAGCACTATGCTAAGCATTTTACAATGACCTTACTTGATCTTCACAATAATTACTCAATCTGAATGCTGCTATTTTCCCCATTTTAGTACTGAGGAAACTGAGGCAAATTGAGGTTAGATGCCTTGCCTTACACAGATAGTAGGTATGAGGCTAGATTTGAGTTCAAGTCTTCTTGACTCTAGACCCAAAACTATCCACTGTGCCACCAGAATTGCCTACTGGAAAGATCTAGACAGGGATTACGTATCTTGCACACCATAACTAAAATCAGAAAGGGTGATCAACAGAGTGTTAGGCTCCAGTTGCTGAATGTTGTTAGCCACCAAAACAAAAGAAAATCATCTGTTAAGGCATGGAGGGGTTTTGGTCTCTCAGTGGTGGAGTTGCCCATGCCATTGAAATCATGAATCTATTGATGTTTGTTGAATTGAATTGAATGTTAGCCAATGCAGGAATGGAGCCAAGGTGGTTTAAATTGGGCATAGCCAATGATGTTGATAGTTCCCTATCTCACAGATGGCATCAATGTATTGGGCACCTGACCAACTGTCCACTAGCTTAGCCTAATACCATGTACATTCTTTCCTTCAAGCACACTCCTAACCTACTTAGCAGCTCTTGTGTTTGTACCAACATAACAAACCAAGCACACACACTGTGTTTAATTTCTGACTAGAGAATGAAAACAATTTAGAAGAAAAGGGACTGGGGAGTGTGTCATTCCAAACCATTTATTCTCCATGTGAAGAAACATAAAAGGAAAGAGACATTCATAAAACCCAGGGACTGAAGTTGGAGTATTTACAATAATTATTAATCTCTCCCTATGCTCAGTGGGCCATGCTTTTCCCACCAACTAACACAATAAAGAGAATTCATTGGCCTTTTTCTTTCTACTGCCAGGCTCAGGAATGAAATTATGATAGTTAACTGTGGTCACATTACCACAATTAGATACTGCAGTGAATTGCATTCATCCCTCTGAGGCCAAAGTCAGGAGAATGGTGATTTACAAGATACTTGATAAAAGCTAACTAGAAGAATTTCAGGTTAGTGTTATGCCGTTTTCATTGCTCTTAATCCAAATGAAGCCTTTTTACATTCTTAGAAGCAGAAAATGATCAAGTTGACACTGGTTATGCTTGTATGAGAGTTTATATATACAAATATATATTTATATATTTATTAATATAAACAATAATATCCTCAGGCCTCAATTTCCTTTCTGGAATGAAGAAAAAAAATCTAGGAATTGTGCTTTAATTTATAGGTTGTATAGCTAGAAGGAACTTTAGAGGTCATGTAGACTAAGCCATTATTTGACAGAAAAAAGAAATGGAGGCCCAAAGTGGTGCTAAATTCATCTAGCAAGTAAATTTCAGGTGTTTTAGTTTCAAGCTAAAAGGTGTATAGGGTGCTCAGGGAGGGGTAATATCTCTGGTATGGAGGGCTTGTTGTGCCCTCCCAGGGCAGCTCTCCAGCCACTGACCCTCACCTGACACCCAGCTCTCACTTGTGGCTCCCAGTAGCTGCTAGCATGTGGCAGTGGCCACACCCCGGGCAACGGCTTCGACAGGCCGGCTAAACCTTGTGAGGGTAGCCATTGGGTCGACGTCGACCCCTGGTGAACCAGGGCTTTGCTCACCCAGCATATGAAGACTACTTCAGCGGAACAGGCGGAAGAAACCAACAAGAAGGTTCAGTGGCTGAGATGGTGATGCAGCAAAGCACTGTGGAGTGCTTAGGGCGTGATGGAGCACAAAAGACAACATGGCCATCCAATGCAGCTGAGGAGGTCTCCAGGCGTAATGACTTTTCATGCCAATGGACCCAGGCTTCCAATGCCGAGAGAGTGGGACTGTCTCTGTGCATCGACATTTCCACTTAAATCTTCATGCACAGGTGTCTTTGTGCACAAAAACGCACAAAGACAATCGTCATCCTCGGTTCGAGAGACAACCAACAGCTTCAAGCAAGCATTCTTTCTACTACTCTTCCTAGATTTATAATTCTATGCAACTATTTCATTTTAATCAACTTTTGAGGTAATTTCTATTGAAATATTCTTGTTTTGATATTGATGGAAGTCGACATAAATTGAAGAGAATATTCACATTAGTGAGATCATAAATCCATTATATATTGGAGAAAGAGTAATTAGAAAGGATACAAGCAACATATTTTTGCATGTGGGAATTCTAATTTGCAACCCTATATCAATACAGATGAAAAATAGAACCCTGAATATCACAGTGGAAATATGATACATGTAATTCCCAAGGACATTATCCTCATTAAAGCAGTTAGAAAGTGTTTACTTAGCAAGGGGCATGAGTTTGAATCTATTCATGTTGGATATAATTTCAAAGAAAAATGGAAGCCTGATGAAGATGGATTTACTGGGAGAAGAAGAGAGGGAAAGAATGTGGAAAATTTATCTTACATAAAAGATGCACAAGAAAGAGGTTTTACAGTGGCAGGGGAAATGACGGGGAGAGGTGGGCAAGACTTGAAAGTCATTCTTATCTGAAATGGTTCAAAGAGGGGAGAATATGCATGCATATACATACAAACATGTACACATACACTTATAATATACACACATAAGCACACATTTATTCAGTTATAAAAATACATCATATTAAACAGTGAAGTAATAGGGAAGAGGATAAGAGAAATGAAGAGCTGACAAAAAGGAAAATAGATATTTAAAAAAAGAAGTGGTCAGAAGCAAAGCACACTTTTGAGGAAGGACACAGTTAAAAAAGAGAAAGATAAGGAGAAGAGAATAGGATGGAGGGACAAACACAGTTAATAGCCATTACTGTGATTGTGAATGAGATGTACTCATTCATAAAATGGAGGCTGATAGTAGAATGGATTAGAAATAAATCAGAAAACAAGAATGTTGTTTCACCAGAAACACATTTGAAATGGAAACAATATGCCTAGAGTTAAAATAAGGGAATAGAGCAGTATTATTGTGTTTTGACCAAAGTAAAAAAGTCAGGGATAACAATCATAATCTCATACAAAGCAAAAGCAAAAATAGAACCAAGTAAGAATTAATCAAGGAAATGAAACTGCATAAAAGGCACTATAGATAATAACATATATGTACCAAATGACATAGAATCCAAATTTAAAAAGGAAAAATTTAATGAATTTCAGGAGGAAATACACATTAAAACTATACTAATGAAGGACTTCAACTTTTCTCTCTCAGAGTTAGATAAATATAACCAGAAAATAAAATTTTAAAAAGTTTAAAAAAGAGTAGATTTTTAGAAAAGTTAAATATGATAGACCTCTGAAGAAAACTGAATTGGAATAGAAAGGGTTGTACCTTCTTCCTAGCTTTATATGACACTTTTACAAAATTGGCTGTTTATTAGGCATAAAACCTTCACAAACAAAACTCAGAAAATCATAAATAATAAATGCAATCTTTCTGGACCATAATGCAGCAAGATTACATTTAATAAAGGGTCTTGAAAGCTTGAATTAAAAATGAATGGCAAGAAATTAATAGGAATCTAAACATTCTAATCTTAAAGAATATGTGGATCAAAGGACAAATCAGGAAAAAAAATCTCATTAAAGATCATGAAATCAATAAGGCAATATATCAAAATTTATTGGATACAACCAAAACATTACAAAGGGGATAATTTATGTCTCTAAACATATGCATCAATAAGAGAAAGAACAAATTAATTATTTGGGCAAGAAATTAAAAACAAAACAAAATAAAACATGAATATGTTCAAATTAAAAATTCCCTGTTAAATACCAAAATGGACATCTTGAAAAATCAAAGAAGAGATTCAGAAAATTTATAGTAAAAAAAATCATTAAATTAATCAATAATGCTAGGAGTTGGTTTTGTGAAATAGATAAAGGATTAGTTAATTTCATTTACAGAAAAGGAAAGAAGAAAACCAAATTACCAGTATCTAAAATCAGAAGGGGAACCATAAATAAAGATAAAACCAAATGAATATTAGGAACTATTTTGCCTAATAATCTGTCAATAAAAGTGGCAATCTAAATTAATTGAATGGATTAAAAAATTATTGTCCATATTAACAAATAAGGAAATAAAATATTTAGATAACTCAATTTTATATTTAAAAATTAAACAAGCTCCATAAATTGAATAAGCTCCCTAAAATATCTCTCAGAACCAGGTAGATTTACAAGAAAATTTATTAAATATTTAAGGAAAATTAATCCTACTGTTTTACAAATGGAAAAATAAATTAAAAAGGGAAATCCATCAAGTTACTTCTAAGAAACAAATATGGTTTTGATACTTTAAAAAAGGAGCAGAAAATCAGAGAAAGAAAACTATAAGCCAATTTTCTATAATGAATATTGATAAAAAATTCTAAATGAAATAATAATAATAAGACTATAATAACATAGTACAAAGATGATACACTTTGACCAGGTGAGATTTGTACCAGCAATGTAGAGCTAGTTCAATATTTAGAAAACTATCAGCATAATTGACCATATTAATAAAAAACAATAAAAATCATATGATAATCTCAATAGATTCAAGAAAAGGTTCTGAGAAAATAAAATACCCATTCCTATGAAAACATTAGAAAGCACAGGAATACATGGATGCTTTCTTAAAATGATTAGTAGTATCTTTTAAAACTAAGAGCAAGTGTTATCTATAGTGGGGATAAACAAGAAGCCTTCTCAATAAGACCAGCGATGAAGCAAGGATGTCCTTGTGACAGTATTATTTAGTAATATTCTAAAACTAGCTATAGCCATAAGACAAGAAAAATAAACTTAACGAATAAAGAAGAGACAAGGAAAAAAGCTACTTCTTTTTGCAGATAATGTGATAGTATAGTCAGAGAACCTGAGAAAATCAACTAAAATTGTCAAAAAATTAACAACTTTGGCAAAGTTGCAGAATATAAAATAAATCTACCTAAATCCTCATCATTCCTACATATTACCAAGCAGAAAGAAATAGAAAATTTTCATTTAAAATAAATGTAGACATAAAATATTTATACATCTATCTGCTGAAACATACACAGAAACTATCTGAACACAACCGCAAAATGCTTTTTACACAAATAAAAGAATGAGAGAAATATTTATTGCTTAAATATTTACTTAAATATTTATCATTATTTGTATTTTGCATTTGTAGGACAAACCAATATAACAAAATGAAAATAGCTGTTTATTTACTTAAGTAGTGCCATACCTAGCAAACTACCAAAGAATAATTTAATGAAGCTAAAAAAATAGTGAGAAAATTCATAGGCAAGAACAAAAGGTCAACAAAGTCAAGTAAGTCTATGGAGGAAAAAAGTAAAGGAAGTTGGTATAGTGATTCTAGATTTTAGACTCCTGGGCAAACTGAAAACAGTCTGGCAGACATAGTCATAGACAAACATCTCAGACCTTATACCAAGATTCAGTCAAAATGGGTACATAACTTAAACATAAAGAGTGATATTGTAGACAAATTAGGGGAGCACATAAAAACATACCTGCACAATTTATGGACAAGGAAAGAATCTAGGATCAAGCAATAAATTGAGAGACAAAATGAATACCATCAATGACATTAAATTTAAAAGGTTTTGAACAAAATCAGTTTGGATAAAATTAGAAGGAAAGTAAGAAATTGTAAAATTCTTTGTACAAGTTTCATCAACAAATGTCTTTGTTTCTCAAATATATAATAAGGAAATGAGGCAAATGTATAAATATATAAAAGTTATTCTCCATTTGATAAATGGTCAAGGTAAAAACTGGCAGTTTTCAGAAGAAGAAATTAAAGCTGTCAATAGTCATATAAAAATTCTTTAAATTGCTAATAATGAAATGTAAATTTAAATGACTGTGAAGTATTACTTCACAACCATCAGATTAACTAACATGATAGAAAAGGGAAATGATGCTGGAATTGATAAGGAAAAATAGTTACTCTAATGTGGAGTAGGGAACTGGTTCTGCCATTCTAGAGGACATTTTGTAACTGTTCAAAGAGCTATAAAACTGTAGCTTTTGGCCTACAATATCACTGGTTACATAATTTATTTATGAATAAAGGTTTCTGTATATCAAATCAAATAAGAAGGAAAGGATTCATATGTAAAAAAAATAGCAGCTTTTTTAGTGGGGACAAAGAATTGGAAACTGAAAAAACTGCCCAACAATTAGGAGATGGCTAAACAAATTGTGGTAGATGATTGTGATGAAATTCTATTGTGCTATAAGAAGTGATGAGCAGGATGTTTCAGAAAAACCTAGAAATACTAATATAAGATGAAATGAGCAGAACCAGAATTGTGACAATGATCAGTTGTTAAACAGTTACTCTGATCAATACAATGTTCTAAAACAATTCCAAATGACTTACAATGAAAAATGCTATCCACCTCCAGGTTGAAAAAACAAAAACAAACAACAACAACAACAAAACCAACAAACCTAAGAACTAAGCTAAACTAATGAACTGAGAGTGAAGATTGAAGCATATTTTTTCTCTTTATTTTTCTTGCTATTTTAATGCAACATGGTTAATATGGAAATGTGTTTTACATGACTTCACAAGCATAATGGGTATTATATTGCTTGCCTTCTTGATGGATGGACAAGAGGCTGAAAGGAGGAGGAGAATTTGGAACTTAAATTTGAAAAAATAATGGAGGAGTGGGAAGGGGAGAGGAGATAGGAAAGGCAGAGGAAGAGACTGGAGACCTTTTTGCTTTCCTAGGGAGGGGGGAGTAGTCACTCTGAGAGCATACCAGAAGATGAGAACAGATCAGGCAGCAGAGGAGAAATTTCTGTTGACCTTATTGGATGTAGTAGCAGCAGTTTGTGTTGCCATAGACCATTGCAGAAGGAACTTGGAAGTAAATGTGTTCATTAGATAATCTTTTCATATTGTAATTTCCCCTTTAAGTCTAGGTCCTAGAGTCTCTGGAAAATGTCCACATTCTTTCCTCAGTGTAGTGCTCATCTAAGTCTTAAGTCCTGCTACTGTACCTAACTATTTCCTAACACTTAGTCTTCATTTTGTTTTTATTAGCATTCACAATATAAGTGGTGGTTCCCTGGGCATATGGAAAAAAGCTTATTGAAGGAAGCAGGAGGGGAAGAATAAATAAGAAGAGTTATGTTAAAATATCTCATCAGAAAGGTTTATGTAAGGATCACTCTCACCACTATGACTCAATCAGTTAATCAATCAATAGGTTTATTAAGCCTCTAGTATGTGCCAAGGCCTTGGTATTTGTAGAAGCTTACATTGTCAGATTATAAACTATAAGAACATAAATAAACATATGTAGAATAAACATAAGAATAAATGTAAATAAGCACCGGATGATTATAAGATAGATTGGGACTGATAATATAAATTATGTGTTGACATATTTATGGTTATAAAAGTCTAAGATACATTATTCCAGTTAACCATCACAACCACTTAATGAGACAGATGGAACATTTCTCTTTTACAGTTGAGAAAGCTGAGGCTCAGAGGTATAAAGTTATTTCTGAGGCCTTATCCAGTTTGGAAATTCTATTATTTCTAGACTTCAGGTCACACAACAAGGAAGTGAAAGATTTGAATCTAGGTTTTATGGCTCCATGACCAATGCTTTTTTTTTTCCTTCCATGACAATACTGCTAATTTCTCCTCTTCTATATATCTTGTCTCTAATTTTTTAAAAAGCACATTGTAGAGTTTTTTGCTAAAATCCAGTCCAAATAAGAATTGTCTTTATAAATGTCACCAATCTATAGCTTCATGGGCAGACAGCTTTCCTCCTTATTTACCTTTCATTATATAAAACCCACTGACAGGTGTAGCTGTTATTGGGCATATGACAGTTACTTGGCTAGACGATTAGGAAGACTGGCCAAAGGCAGTGCAGAGACAAGCCAGTTGTGCTGTCTTCATTACATGCCAATTGACCGTATTAACTGGAAAACTACACTATTGTAACAAAACAGGCTAATACAAATAGAATGACTTGCTATAGTATCTTTCTGGAGCAGAACAATTACATGTGCTAAGATAAATATAATGCAGTATAGACTGATGGGAGCAATGATTTTAGGAAAATAAGGCAGAAGAGAATGTTTTTAGCTAAGAAAATCAAAGGAGACTTCACAGACGAGATATTTATTTATGTTCAACTTTAAAGGAAGAGAAAAGGATTTTGAAACAATAAGAGGAGCAGAAAGCATATTCCATGTAGAAATATAACTAGCAATTTTGTGCCTGATATAAGTAGCACAAAGCAGGTAAGTGTCATAACATGTTTTCAGAAGGGCTAGTAGGTAGGCAGCTGAAGAAGGAGTGAACATGGTGGACTGAAGAACATTTTATTTTTAGGTTAGGATCTAGTAGCTTCCAATTTTAACTCATGGATAGAATTTATGGAATTGAGGGTAGAACAGAATAGTTATATCATAGAGTGTGTGAAGGGGAGCCCAAGTGTAAGCAAGCTGCAAATGTAGGAAAAGGGTATGTTAATGATGAGCTTGAAATGCTATATAGACGAATTCATATTTGATCTTAGAAGTAATGGGGAAACACTGGATCTCCTTGACTAGATAGGTGACATTGTATATCTAGCTTTTGACAAATCATCTTGGCAGTTGAATGGGCCAGCCAATTAAATGATCAACAAATACTTATCAATAACCTATCATATCCCAGGTCCTGTTCCAGATACTAGGGATTCAAAGATAAAGCAAAAATAATCCCTGTCCTCAAGAAATTATATGACAATGTGAGATGAGACTTCAATAGTGGGGTACACTCCATTAAAGGGGTAGTAGCATGGAAGACCAAGGAGGGGAGGTTTTCAGGATGGAGTTGATCAATAGCGACAAGTCCTATAGAAAGGTCATAGTAGAAGAGAGGGAAAAAAGTAATTTGGTTTCATGACAAAGAAGTCTTGAAGTGACTTTTAACATAAAGTTCCAGAGTGGTGGGGACTGAAGGCAGATTGTAAGAGGTTGAGAAGAGAATAGGTCTTAAGGAGTTAGTCACTGTAGGCTACTTTTTCAGAGTGTTAGTAGTGAAAAGACAGAGAATGGGAAGGAAAGAGAGACACACAGAGAGTGACATACACACACAGAGACAAAGAGTATAATTAGATAAAGGAAGGTTTTGTTTTATGCTGTAGGATATAAAATATGTTTTAGGCTAATGGATAGGTGCCAAGAGCTAAAAAGGAGTTGAAGATACATGGAAAAGAAAATATTATTTATGGAATAATCCCATGGGTGTATTGGGAAGTAGAAGGAACTAAAAGAAGTTATTCTAACCTTAGAGAAGGGTTATCTTTTCTTTTAATACTAGAAAAAGGTTCTAGGGAATGGGGAAAGAGTGATATGGAAGAGTAGGAGAGAAGAATTGAGAGATTTGATATCAGATAGCCTTAGTTTTCTTTTCTTTTCCTTTTTTTTAACCTTCTGCCTTAGAAATGATACCAAGTATGGGTTCCAAAGCAGAAGAACAGTAAAGGGTAGGCAATTATGGTTAAGTGACTTGCCTACGGTCACATAACTAGGAATTGTGTTGGGGTCAGATCTGGATCTCACACCTCCATTTGCCTCCCACATCTCTATCCACTGAGTCACCTAGCTGCACCCCTTTAATTTTCCCAGTAAAACATAAATGGAAGCCATCCACTGAGAATTAGGAAGGATGAGGTACAGTGGGAGATTTGGGAAGAGAAATTTGGAATAGACATTCTGAGAGATATGATAGATATTGAGTTAAATAAATGGGTTAAAAAAAGGATTGCTTTTCATCAATAAAGGCCCAGATGAACCTAAATAACACAAATATAACAGATACAGTCATCCTAGTTCTATGATTTCCTCCAGCAATGTTTCTCTAAAATAAAGATAGAGGAAAAAGATTGCAGGTTATTAAGGCCAGAGCTTCCAAGAAGTAGAAGAGTACACTATCAAAAAGACCAACTTCTACATCAGCACTAGATAGGGAAGAAATGAGTTAAGAACACTATTAACATACTCAAGTAATAAAGAGAAATTGAATGATCAGAGGTCAAAAGGAAGAAAATGAACAGGAATGAGACAAATAAAGCATTGGAAGAAGTGGAAGGTAGGACATTTTGGATGTAGAGAGGAATTTAAGATTTCAGAATCTTGGGGCTAGAGCTGAGTGATGGTGAATTGTAGGACTCTGATCACTCTACAGAGATGACTATATAGAGGTCATAGAAGTAAGAGAGTTAAATGGAGGACACCATGAGAGATTAAGAATCCAAAAAACCATGAGCACACACAAAAAAGCATTCTATAGGTCAGTTATGTGGATATTGAAATCTTTGAAGATAGCAGTAGTAAAAGGTAGAGAGGGAGGCTGGATGGATGTCATATATATAAATATGCTTCCTCTAATAAATTAGTTTCTCTTTTATTTTTGTCTTTGCATTCCTAGTGCTAGGAACATAATATATATTTGATGTTTATTTATTTATTGATGTGATGGTGACAAGGATTAGCAGATATTACCAAACATTACCAAAAGCATCAAAGAAATAAAAGTTATTGAGTTGTGGTGCCAGAAAAAATATTTTGAAGGGCCGTGAGAAAACAACAAATGTAGAAAGTACATTAGGAGAGAGTAAAAACATAACAATTAACATAAGAAAAGGTTACCATATATGTGCAATCCTAGGGGAAATTCAAGTTTCAATTAAGCTGAAGAAATGGGAGGAAAATAAGAAAAAGGGAATAAGAAGGAAGAAATATTTATTAACAATGAAGTGGTGGGGGCATGGAATTCAAATAGCTTAATGAAAGGATTAGTCATTGGAAGTTAGGAATTAAGAAAAGGTTCCTAGAGATAAGGGCAAATAGGAACACAATTTTGGGTCAGTAAAATGTGCTTGATGCCTTTAAATTTTATAATGATTTTAGTAGTGGTGGGAGAAAGGGGAACTGCAGACAATTTAGCCCTCACTGTCACAGAGGTTCATGGGAAGTTGGACCAGAAGTTATGGTATAATAGGACTCTGAGGGTCATGATCTGGTATACATGTATCATTATATACTAGGAAGTGGTAGAAACCTACAATTTGAGATGTAGGGATGGAGTTTGCCTTGAAGAGGAAAGGACTTCTCCATCCACTCCCTAACCCCTTATTCTAGAAACTCAGACTTTGGAAATAAGCAGGAGCAAAGCTCTGACCACTATTAGCTCTGGAGAGTATAAAGAGAGATAAATGTAAATGGAGGTCAAAATACCAGAGAAAGAAGTAAAGCACAAGAGTTTGGGACAATTGCAGAAAGTGAGACAATTCTTCAAAGTGGCTGTCATTTAAGTGTGAGTTAGCACATGCTAGTCATGCAGCATACTTTATTTTTAAGGATCTGCTTATCAGAAGGTGTCATCTAGATGCCTAAGATTGTATGCACCACCCTCACTCTACACATGCTGAATAATAATGAAATCATTCTGTATCCTGACAACATCAAATATGTGTATGTGTTTATGTATGTACATTTATGTATGTATGTATGTATGTATGTATGTATGCATGTATGTATTTAAAGGGACCTGATTGCAACATTGGATTAGAGAAAATCTTTCCAAAATTAGAACATAACAAAAAGGCTTCACAAATTGTATTCCTGAACATTTCCAACATTCTGGGAATAAGGAAATCAGTGGATTTAAGATCTTATTGTTTAAAAAATGATCAACTAGGCTGACAGTTTGCATGCTGAACCTTGGTCCAACATACTTTACAGTAGCACCTCCTAACTTCTAAAGAAAACCTGTAAAGTTTTTTTTTAATTTTAGTTCTTGTGAACTGAGAAATTCTAGCCTTAATTAGCAATGAAAGCTGGATGAAGAGTTAATGTAATTTGAATTGCTTATAGAGCTATATTTGACCCTGGTTCTATAGCAATCTTTACACCAGTGCAGTTTGACTGGGAAAAAAAAAAAACCTTAGCCTCCAAAACCTTTGCAATGTCTATAAGCAGGCACTTCCTGTTATTTAAGGTGGGGAATGGTTGGAAATGGTTGGAGAAGACCTATAAAGAAAGGGTAGGCAATGGGAAATTAGAATCATCCCCAGGATTTTGTCTGAAGGCACCAATAGGTCTGTCAGGGTAGAGGATACTTGTTTCCCATGGGCTACAAATATTGAGGAGGGATGCTTATTCCCAAGGCAGATGTCCTTGGTTTCATAGAAAAGTCAGAGATTGGGGCAGGGGATAGTGCTGGTGGTGGTGGGGTGCTGGAGCACTCTTGTCTCAGCTCATGGTCCACCACACTCTAAGCATTATGTCCCCTTTCCCTTACCAATACTGTTGAGCAGATAAACCCCCTGGTGTCACCTGCCCAAGGGGTCTGTATAGCACATGAGAGGATCATAGTCAATGGCAACATAGCATCTAGGCATCGCTCTCTCTCTCTGTCTCTCTGTCTCTGTCTCTCTCCTCCCATTTTTTTAATTTTAGTTCTTGTGAACTGAGAAATTCTAGCCTTAATTAGCAATGAAAGCTAGATAAAGAGTTAATGTAATTTGAATTGCTTATAGAGCTATATTTGACCCTGGTTCTATATTTTTGTGAAGGATGTGTAGAAAGGTATCAGGATACATCAAAAAGTGTTAAATGTAGAAGAAAATGATCTAGATTCAAATCCCACTTCTGCCATTTACTATTTCTTTGAACAAATCAGTTATCCTCTTGAGTTCTCAGTTTTTTCATCTGTAAAATGAGAGAATAGCATTTGTTGATCCCCAGGGTATATTCCAGCTCTAGCTCTATAATCCCTTAAAACAGGGTAAATCAAATCAGATAAAAATAATGTCAAGAGCACTAAAAGTCATCAGAAGCTGTCAAGAAAGTAAAGGAAAACAAAAGAATTGCTTTTCAGAGGAGGAAAGTGGGCCATGTTACAGACAAGAGGAAAATTGAAGAAGAAATAGGACTGCTGCTAGGCAGGGCTTGAGAACAGTGGTCACTAAGAGGAGGGAAAGGGCAAAATGGTTCAATTCTTTGCTTTTGTTTTCATTGTTAAAGGAGACTGGTATTTGGACTGGAAAGGACTGAAAATTATTGATAAGAGGGAGTGTAAGCTCCAGATCAATAGAGTTGTAAAAATCAATATTCATTTTTAATTTGCTATGCCAATTTGTCAATAAACATATATAAAGGAACTACTATGTGCCAGACTCTATGCTAGGCAGCAGAGATACTAAGAAATGTAAAAGATGGATCCTGCTCTAAAAGAGCTCTCAAGTTAATGGAGAACATGCAGCTTATGTAAAAATAAGCTATACAGTGGATAAATGGAAAAGGGCTGGCCCTAGAATTAAGGGAGATTAGGAAAGGTAGGAATGATTAACCTTAGGAGATAAGATGTGTTGGGGACTTGAAGGAAGTCCCCAGAGAATCCTGAGAATCCAGGAAGTGAAGATAAGGGAGAGCATTCCTATCATAGGGGACAACCAGTAAAATGTCTTAGAACTCCATTTCCCAAAAGCAAAGATGCCAGTGTTACTGGGTCACAGAGTGCCTGGTAGTGGGAGGGTGAGCAGCATAAAATATGCCAGGAATAGTACTAGGGCTTAAGGATACAAAGATTAAAACAAAAAATCTTTTCCTTCAAATTTACATTCTAAAGGGAGAAAACATGCATTTATAAAGGGACATTTAATATATTTATAAATAGAAATATAGATAAGAGCAGCTAGGTGGTACAGTGGATATAGTGCCAGGTCTGAAGTCATCTTGCTAAGCTCAAATATGGCCTCAGACCCATTTTATCTGTGTGATCCTGGGCAAGACACTTAATCTTCTTTTCCTTAGTTTCCTCATCTGTAAAATGAGCTAGGGAAGGAAATAAGAAATCACTCCCTTATCTTTGCCAAAAAAAACCCCATTGAGGTCCTGAAGAATAAGACATGACTAAACCAACTGAATAACAACAGTATATGGATATAGTTAATGTGTAATTATAGACACACATATGCACATACATATATATCTGATATATACATAAATATATATGTGTATCCAGAAGATGGAAGAATTCTATGGTAGAGGGACAAAGAGAAGGTAGTTATGAAATTGACAGCTGATAGGACTAGACTTTTCTCTCACCATTCTGAAAACAATTGGACATTTTGAAATTTTTTTTTGTTGATATTCTTTGAACCAATGATCCCATTAATGACTTTAAACTCCAATGAGGGCAATAATAGAAAGAAAGGTTCCTTATGTAACAAAATATTCACAGCAACACTATAATAGAAGGAATCTGGGAACAGCTATATGCCCAACAACTGGGAATGACTGAACAAATTGAGTTTTTGTATGTAATGGAATACAGTGTTATTGTGCCATAAAAAATAACAAATATGATGAATTTAGAGAAATGTCAAGAGACTTTTTTGGAAGTGTGGCAGAGTAAATAAATTGAATCCAAAAGAAAAATACACCAAATCATTACACCATTATAAAGTAAGACAACATTAAATGACAACAAAACTCAGGTCAAAAGTAACAGACAAAATGTTGGGGCCAAATTATGAAAGTTAAAGCACATATCCTTTTTTTTTTTACAAATGATAAACTACATAATTGGAAAGTGATGTGTACAGCCAATTACAGTCACTCCAACAATTTGTTTCATTGTTTTGAGAGAATGTATGCTGTGGTGAATGATTTGTTTTTTTGGTATTTGCCTCCTGCTTTACAACAATATTAATAATTTAATTTTAAAAAATCTCTATGGTAGGTACAGATACTTAGGCACTGTGTATTGACATAAATCTGAGTATTGATGTTAAAAAAGTATAAAACCAAAAAATTGATTTCACTTATGTGGTCCTGCATACACATCAGCTCATTTGATACAACAACCTTATTATTATTATGATTATACTCATTTTAATGTTAATGCTTATAGAAGTCAATTTACCTACCAAAGGTCACACTATGTAAATCTTGAAATCTCTCAGACTTGTGAATGTTAAAAATTTCCCCATTGGGGAATTCTTAATTGGAACAAATTCCCTACTGAGAAACATTCCCCATTTTGATGTGAGAACTCGCCAGGATCAGAAATGGGAGGACCTCTATTCCACCTGTACTTAAGACTGCTTTAGGGCAGAAAACTCCTTGCTAAACAAAGAAAGTACTTTGATCCATGCTTATGGTGGAGCAAGGAGTTCTTTGAGCCAGGCCTGTTTTTAGAATTAATACAATGAGATGCTAGGTACCTAAAAGGGTCGGGCAAGTTTTCTCTTGATGAGATTAGTTGACTCAGCTGTGTTTTCTCTAGTTCAGACTTACTGAGGATCTTGGTCGACTTAGCAGGAATTTAGATGGGCAGTCCTTTGGAAAGTGTCTACAGTGATTGGTAGATGTAGGGAATTAGGGGAGGTGACATGGGAGAAAAACCCCTATATAGGAAAAAGCAGAATCTCTTGAGAGATATCCTTTTGGAGAAATCCTTTTGGAGAATCTCTGATGAGGATCGCTTGGGAAGAATCTCTTGAGAGAGGCTCTGGAGAAGGGAAGCTCTTGGAGGACAATCTCTAAGGAGGTCTCGCTGGAGCTCTCTCTGGTGAAGTCAGCTGAGATGGAGCTGGCCCGGTGTCACTAGAATCCTTGTTTAGGCAGACCTTGTGGTGAGTGTTAAAAGACTGACTGAATGATTTCTCTCTAAGATTCAGGTCTAGGCCATATTGGCTTGAGGCCCTTCATACTTATTCCTTTCTTATTCTCTCTCTCTTTCTTTGATTACTCATTGTATTGTTAATTAAAATCTCTATAAAACCCAATTGACTTGGGTCTTTGAATAATTGGGAATATTTCCCTGGCAACCACCTTATATTTGATTTAAAACCCAAGACACTGTAGTGAAACATATTTCTGCTGTCAAAATTTACTCACTCTCTCTTATATCTATCACAATTTATATCTTCCACCATTTTAATCACTACAGTTTAAGACCTCAACCATTTTAAATCTCACAACTACCTGTGAATATCTGAAGCAGGTCTTCAATCTTGGTCTTCCTGACTCCAGGTTCAGTGTTCTACCCACTGCAGGATTCTGACTCCCTAAAGAAATGAACAGAAGTTCCCCTGAGGTATTCATCATTCTCAAAGAAGATATCTTTTGCAAAGTCCAAAGAAAAGATGAATCTTTAATTGATGGGGAAGAACTCTCCAAATTTTCATTTGCAGATAACAGTGTACTAATTGCATTGAGCCATGGAACATTGCAATGTGTCCTCAGTGAAATCCATTGGGAAAGACAAAAAATGGGCCTCGACGTCTATAGTGGAAAAAGAAATTGGATGAAAACTGCTTATTGATTGTCACTTAATAAGAATCCCTTCAAGGAAGTCAATAAACATGTTTATCTTGGAAAAAATGCTACAAATAGACAACATATAAGACTCAGAATTGAATAATAGGAGATGATAAGGCTAAACTGCAGTTGGGAAACAATGCAATATTTAGTGATTCCAGAATGCTTGCTTCTACAAAAGCTCATGTCTTTAACATCAACATTCTCCCAATTAGAGGATAAGTTGAATAGCTGATAGGTTGCTGCACTTATATAAGCAAGATATAATAGAAGCATAGATAATAATAGAAGTATGACCCTGAACAAGATATTTTATCTCTCTCAAAGTTGAATGGAAGATGGATGAGAATGAGGAGACCAACATGCAGGTTATTGCAATAATTCAGACATGAAAAAATGAGGGTCTATACCAGAGAGGTTATAGTATCAAAGGAGAAAATATGGTGTATCAAATAGATGCTACAAAGATGGAAATGATAGAATTCGATTGTATAAGAGAAGATGAAAGAGAATGAAAAATTGAACTTGATTCCAAGGTTAAGAATCTAGGTGATTAACGGGATAGTGATATGTCTCCTTTGTAATCTCAAGAGTAATAGGAAAGTTAGAAAGAGGGAGGCATTCTGAAAAATATGGAATGAAAGGAAAAAATCCATAGGATTTATAGCATCATCTATGGGTATATGGAAAGATTATCAAGGCATATATAAGAGAAGGCTTGGAAGAGTTGCCTTCTATATGAGTGAGAGAGTTCCCATACCAGTGAAAGTGGAAAAATACCAAACTATAAATTTATCAGTCATTGCAAAAAGACTTGTCATTACTGAATAGGTACTATTTAAGGTGATAATAATCAAATACATACATACATATATATATATATATATATATATATATATATATATATAGTGTGTGTGTGTGTGTGTGAATTTCAAAACTACTCCACCCTATTCAGACAATTCTTTAGAAGATGGGATTTAGCTATTTCTTGATCAATAACAATAGAGATACTTGGAATAACAGAATCAGGTCTTGGAAACTACAATCTCAACCCTACTCAGGGTAACAAGATTAGGAAGGGTTGCAGCAAAACTCAAGATTTAGTTATTTGAGAATATGGCCTTCAACAGACATGTGCAAAAAAGGACAGACCTCTGGGCGGTCCTAGGTAAAGCTAGAGCCACCATTGGCACATGTGAGACGCAAGAAGTGAGGTAGAGAACAGCCCCTGGAGTTCTCGGGACTTCCTGTGAGGAGGACGAGAGGCATTTGGAGGCTGGTCCTTGGAGTTGGAGGAGCCCATGGACTGCTTTTCTCCAGTTTGGCCATGTAAGTGATAAGGACTGATCATTTCCTTGCCTTGCCTATCCAGGGCCTTAAGCCCACTTTGGCTCAGCCTGAGCAGAATGAGTATTTAAAACCCTCTTTCCTTCTCTTCTCTCTCTCTCTCTCTCTCTCTCTCTCTCTCTCTCTCTCTCTCTCTCTCTCTCTCTCTCTCTCTCTCTCTCTCTCTCTCTCTCTCTTTCTCTCTCTCTCTCTCTCTCTCTCTCTCTCTCTCTCTCTCTCTCTCTCTCTCTCTCTCTCTCTCTCTCTTATACTTTCTTCCTCCTGTTTGTAATTAAAACACCATAGAAAAGTTGGCAGCTGACTTGAGTGTTTCATTTCATTTAGGAATTACATAGATGAATTCCTTGGTGACCTTAAATTAATATATATCAGTCTTTAAAGTGATTTCAATATCACACTATATAATACCTACTATATATAATACCTACTTTTTGCCCGGCAGTTTACACATATCATATTTGACCTTCACAACTATGAGAGGCAGGTGGTGTCATTAATTTCATTTTATAGTTGAGGAAACTGAGGCAAAAGAAAGTAAAACCATTTGCCCCAAATCACACAACCAGTGTCTAAAGCTGGATTTGAACTTTGGTCTTCCTGACTAGTCCAGCATTCTATTCATTATGCCACCTAGCTGCCTAAAAATAACAAAATATGATAAATTGAATATGACATAATTCTAAGCTTCTTGAGAACAGGCTCATGATACCATCTCAATAAATGACTGATGAATGAGGTTTTGAAGTTGGAAGGGCCCTTAGAGACCCTTTCGATTTAGCCCTCTACTTTTGACAAATGAGCAAACTGATAAGATAAGCAAGGGATTAATATTTTCAGTGTTCTGTGAAGAGAAAGCACAGAAGTGCACCTAGTTTTTTGTACTCCTCTTCTGTCATGGTTTACTATCACAATGACATAGAGAAAAAAAAGATTAATATAAGAGTTCAGGCCACCTAGTGGATCATGTGAATCTTAGGTTCTCCAGCACTGATTCATTTTAGGCTTGAATTTTGCTCCCTTCTCCATAGACATTGTGGTATAAGATAAAGAGAGAAGGGGTATGTTGGCTTAGTTCTTTCTAAGAACATTTTCAGATTTAAATTCTTCTTCAGACCCTTAGTGAGAATAATTTTGGTTCACTAACACTGGCTTAGTAGGAAAAGCTTTAAAATGTATTTTAAATACATGATTAGAGGACTTGGAAAAAGTAGCTCAGAAAATATGTTGAACCAAGGGAAGAATCTGGAGCTTAATATGTAATTGGTGTAGAAATTGATGATAAGACTCTTTGGCATAGCTAGGTGGGAGTGGGGGTGCACAGGGCAAAGAAGTTGCTGCATAATCCCATATTATGAAGACCAAATATGCAGAGTTAATAGAGTTGATTGTGTAGGTATCTCTCACTAAACAGAATAGCAGAATGAACTTTAAGGCTTAGCACTGGAAATAAAATTCTGCTTTCCTATCAACTTCCATCATGCAATTTGAAATGCTTTTCCCTAAAGAGGGAAAAAAAAAACTCAAACAATTCAGTATATTTAAATGGCAGGTTTTAGTCAGGGAAAGATGATAGTGGTCAGTCTCATTGCATGTTGGGAACTGTAGTCCATTATCAGTGCAATTACTGTTAAAATCAATCAACCTATTGTTTCTTTATAGTGTTCTCAGCACTTAGAAAGATTCCCTCTCTACTTTTTCCTCCAATTGCTAGTCGCTTTTTAAAATTCCTTCAAGCCTTTGAAATGTCTTCTATCCCTCCTTTCTCTACTTCTAACTATAATTGTAACACTCCGAACATACTCTCCTTTTTTTAGCCATATACAATGTTTAATAGAGAGGGGATGCCATGTCATACTTGCCCAGTCACTGTCATTGTCAAACATTCCAGGCTGATTAGTCCTTAAAATAAGAGTTCTGCATCTGATTTGCCAAGTGACTTATTTTTCTATCATATGTGTTATATAAGACTTAAATTCAAGCTGTCAAATATATGTAGTTTATTTATAACTGTGTTCTTCAGGGCACAGTTTAATGCGAGGGGTGACTAAAAGCTCTGCTAAACTTAGAAGAGTCTCAGAAGTGAGGATAGAGAATTAAGTCCCAGAGACATACATAGCCTTTGTATTTTACATATTCAAATTTAACCAGTTCCTTTTCATCATCCTACCTAGGAACAGTTTTATAGTCTTTTCCCCCCTGTTTTGCCACACAATGAATCTGTGCTTTGCAAACATCACTAATCATGCAAATAAAGGCTGGTCCTGGATTGTTCCCTCGCTTATTCATAGGATCTTCTCTGATGATAAATGGGAAGGAACAGTATTTTTCATTAGATTATGCAGGATTGGAAGCTTCTTCCATGCAAGAAAATTCCAGCTAGGGTATCTTAAATCTCCCTGCTTTCCCTTTAGGGTTATTGCCTATGACTGTTCAATTGTCTTCATCTGTAAAAAGGTTATAAATACAATTTAATGTAAGCAAGACCATTTTCCAGTGGCCTCTCTTCCCCCTCCCCAAAGTAATTAATCATCTGTCTCTTTCATTGTTGCAAATGAACAGAAGATTAACTACTATATAAGGGCAAACCCATATACAAACTGGATGGAAAAAAAAAATTCTAAGATGTTGCTGCTTTAGAGTTGAAACTAAGGATTCTATAACCCTGAGGACAAATTCAATGAGAGGGCAAGAATTATGGTTCAAGGGTTCACTCCCCAGTCCAGCAATTTTCAAGGTCTTCTCTGTGATACTTCCTTATCTTACCCCACAAATTCATTATGCTTTAGATATGTATCCCTCCATTCCAGAGAAGCCTGGCTCCTGACTACTGAGGGTAGCAGCACTGTAAGTGTCCCCTTACCACAGGTAGATAATGTAAAGGACTAATTTTTATTCCAAGACTACTGTTTCTCTGTTCTCTTCCCTGGTCCCCAAGGGTTTTGCATGTGAAAAGACTTCAAGTACCTTCTTGGGGGGTGGAAAATAGTAGATGGAACCACATTTCTCATTTGATACTCATCATGGACTTCTTGGAAGCTACTCCAAGTTTGTTGAAATAGCACTTCTCCAGAAAATCTAACTTCTCTGGAGATGTGGAATCTTCTCTTCTCCCTCTCCCTCTGCTGGGAAAAGGACCTTCCTCATTTCAATGCCTTGGAACAAAGTCCTGCTTGTCCATTCCTAGTCATGACTCTGTGCTGCTTTGAAATCCATGGATTACACCCTTTCCAGAAATTTATTAGAAACCTAGGGTTTGTGGTAGATTAGCTGAAAATACTTTGAAAAGCATTTAATATTTTATGAAAAATTGAATGAATGAAACTTGAATGAACCCAATGTTTGAAAGCACAAAAATTCTCCATTTCACCTATAGTTTCCTAGAAATAATTATTATAAATAATTATTGGTGTAATTATCTACTTTTTTGGCAATTTATAACCATTTTTTTGCATTAAATATGCCTGTTCTAGAAATTCCCTTGATTTTTCATTCTTTTATTCATGAAAGACCAGGCAAGATAAAAGTAGATTTTGCATAATCAATTACCCCTGTAGGAAAGCCCAGTCACCCATGTACTCCACTGTAGCTGAATCAACCATTTACAAAGGGTAACCTGAAATGATGGGCAAGGGAGAAGCTAGATGGTACAGTGGATAAAATATATTCTAAAGTCAAATCCAACTTCAGGCATTTAAAAATTGTGTTACCACAGGTAAGTCACTTAACTCTGTTTGCCTCAATTTCCTCATCTGTAAAATGAGAAGGAAATTGCCATTTCTTTCTAATGGCAAACCATTCCAGTATCTTTGACAAAAAAATTCCAAATGAGGTTGTGACAAGTAAGATATGACTGAACAATAACAACAGTGATTATTTTTGTGTGGAAGGGATAAATAAAAGGAAGGAATTTTAGGGGCATCATCTGTGTTCTTGTGTGTCTTCTTTAGGTAGCTAGTACCTTTTTTGCTAATATTTGGTACTATCTCTGTGTTATAATTTTTTAGTGTTGTTGTAAGGTCTAAATCTGTGATGAAAAAGCCACTTGGAGTCAGTGTCTATGGAAATCATGCAGGAGATAAAATGGTGAAAATATAAAAGGATAAATATGTAATGGAAACAGTGAAGAAATTGCAAGTGGCAGTTACATGGAGTCAGAAGACTATTATATATGCCTGATTTTTCTCTTGTATATTCTACATCTCTACACCTTGCCTTCCATCTCTTGCCAAAAAGAGACAGAAAAATAAATACCTTCTAGAAGAAGGTAAGAAGATATGAACAGAACTTGATTCATATTATAATTTGCTTTTCTAAGAAGTATCTTGGAAGTTAAAAAATTAATTTCTTAGTATAATCTAAGATAACTTCTAATCTTCACACTTTTCCACCTTGAAGTAAAGGCAAAGATGTTCAGTTCCTTTCCAAAATAACAGCAGTACCCCTGGAAAAAAAGAAGGCAAAACTTGCAGCTGAACTACAAACTATCCTTGCCGAAGGCTTTCTTATTTTTTAACAGGCCTATGTTTCAGATTTTGAGGAAGAAATAGAATCATCAATTCATCACTGTCATCATAAGTAAAGAAATATTTATTATAAAATGATTTTAGGTCTGGTTATGAGTGACTTTCCCCTTTTTGGGGGAGTTCTTTTTCTCTCCTTTCCTCTCTTCCTCTCATCTCTTCTCTTCTTCTTTTCCTCTGCTTTCCTTTCCTTTTCTTCCCTTTTTTCACCACAATCTTTTTAATATTATCCCACAGCATCCTGGTAACATGGCCTGTGACCAGGAAAAATGATGCCATTGATATAAAGACAGTGTGTGCCTGGATAGAAAACACCACTTTCCATCCTCATTTCCATAACTATGACTTGAATATTTTCAAGGTTGACAGATCTTATGTGTAATCATTTTGCTGAGATCCATGTCCTACTAATGGCATGATGTTTCAAACGGCCTTTCTGGACTAACTTTTCTATCACCTGGTAGGTACTTAGGTATTCTTTAACACTCTGTGTAGTTCCACTTCTTTGATTCCATAATTCTCTTAGACCTTAATGATGTTGGTGCTATCAGGGTGGGAAGAGAATCCATTTTATGATTGGGTAACGGGTTGCATCCAATATTATGGTCTGAATGTTTTTTTTTTTCATTTGGCCTCTTTTGTGTTCATTCATCCAGAAACTCTCTAGAAACCAAATATATTTCTTGTTTAGAACAGAAGGGAAACTTAGGAATGTCATTATGATGACTAGTGGAACATGTTTTTGCTTTATTTAGGATAATAGAAAAATACATAGTGTCAATAATCTCCTTCAGATTGTTGGGGAAGTCAGTCAAGCAATTGCAAGTTATAAATGAGCAGCTATATTTCCATACTGACAATAAACATCTACAAATAGAAAGATGCCTCTTCTTTGATCTATGTCTTGCTCATCAAAATTAGACTTAAAATAGGTAAAGTACTGCTTCCAACTTTTCCTTTTAAAAAATCACCATTTTAAGCATTCTTTTCTTTTTAAATTTTGAGTTCTAGACTTCCAGGTAAACATGGCAGCAGTGTAGATTCAGGACTCTACCTCTCTTCATTGCCTACCAATATAGATTACCTCAAAAGGCTAAAAAATCCCAAATTCATATGAATGAAGGGACTCCACAGTAGGGTGCAGCATTGAAGGTATGTGCAATTTGAGCATTTCTACACTATAAGGGGGTGAAATAGCTTCCATCAAAATGCAAGCTGATCAATCATACCCACCCCAAACACAGGAAGCCAGTGCCCTATAATCAGAGCCAGTGCACTAGAATAAGTGAGCAAGGAAGGGGCACATCTAGAGTGAGCAAGGGGCACTTCTATGTCCTTGGCAACTGACTCAGACATACCTCTGAGAGCTGCTAGATCTGAGACCCCAGCAGACTGAAGAACACAGACCTTGGGCCCATGAGGAGATAGTACAGAGAAGGGCAGCAAACAGTAGAAGCTACAGAGACTTAAGAGGTGGCCTCAGGCAAAAGCCATGCTCCTTAGCTCCATACACAGAGGAGCCTGCCCTCCTTACTCAGAGTTCTGATTGGAAAGGGAAAGAAAAACCAGCATAGTGATGGTAAACTATTCCCAGGAAAAATAACTTCCCAATACCAAGAAGAAAAAGAAGAAGGCATTGACCCTGGATAATTTTTATGAAGGAAAAAATCCAGACTACAGAGGAAATAGCAGAAGAGGACATAAAAAGTAAATGCATTTAAATCTTATCCCCAAAATGGATGTTGGTCACAAGCTCTTGAAGAATTTAAATAAGAACTTATGAAAAAAATGGAAGAATTTTGGCAAGAAAAGTGGGAAATAGTTCAAGAAGAAAAATAACAGTTTTAAAGGACAGGAACTCCCAACTGAAGACCAAATTCAAATATCTGGAAGCCATGAAAAGCAGGACAGACCAAACCAAAAAGGAAAATCAAAAGATTACACTGGAAAACTAGTCTTTAAAGATCAGAATTAGGCAATTGGAAGCCAAAGATATAATAAAACAGGAAAAATTAATAAAGCAATGTCAAAAGACTGACAAAATAGAAGAAAACAAAATATCACACTGACAAGATAAGAGACCATGATAATTGGTCTCAAAGAGACAATTTGAGAATCATTGCTCTACTTGAAAACCCAGAAATGAATAGAAATCTTGACATCATATCTACAAAAAATTATCCAAGAAAACTGCCCTGGTGTTCTTGAACAAGAGGGAAAAATAGACATTGATGAGTTCCTAGAACACCCTCAACACTAAATCCTCAAAAGACAACGACTAGGAATGTAATTGCTAAATTTAAGAGCTTCCAAGATAGGGAGAAAATTTTACAAGAAGCCAAAAAAGAGACAATTCAGATATCAAGGAGCACCAATTAGAATTACAGAAGATCTAGCAACTTCCATGTTAAAGGACTGCAAGCCTTGGAATATGATATTCAGAAAGGTACGAGAACTGGGTTTTCAACAAGGATCACCTACCCATCAAAAGTGACTATATACTTCCAGGGAAAAGTATGGGCATTCAACAAAATAGATGTCCAAGTACTTATAAAGAAAAGACCAAAACTAAGTGGAAAGTTTGATATCCAAACACAAAAATCAAGAGAAAGATGAAAAAGTAAATAAAAAAGAGGGGAAAGGGAAAATGATTTTTATTTAAATTTTCTTCTTTAAGGGCTTTAATAAAATCAAATTATCTATATTAATATATGGAAAAATGTTGTTTGTAACTCTCAAAAATTATATTCACTCTTATAGTGAATGTAGTTTTTGAGAGTTACAAATAACATTTTTTTTCAGAAGAATCATTCATAGGCAGAGATTGGGGAAATAAGTAACCTAAGATGATTTGAAAAAAGAAAAAAAAAGTTGGGGGGAATAGAAGAGGTCACCAAGAGAAACTTGAAGGAATAAGATAAATAGGATAACCTACATCACACAAAGAGGCACATGGGAAAGGGAGAGGAAGAATACTATTATAAGAAGGAGTTGAGGAGAGTGCTAACAAGTAATACTTAAGCCTTACTCTCACTGAAATCAATTCTGAGAGGAAAGAACATTTAGATCCATTGGGATATAAAAGTCTCTCTTAACCTACAGAGAAAGTGAGAAGGGAAAAAAACAAAGTGGGGGAGTGGGGAAGGGAGTACAAAAAGAGGAGGAAAAGAAAGGGGGGGACTTAACACACCCTAAATATATAATAAGAAGGAAACAAAAAGGGAGGTTGTGGAAAAGGGAAGAATAATAAGGGTGGGTAATAGGGGTACTGATTAAAAGCAAACCACTTTTGGTTTTTGGGGATGTTGGGGAAAAATGTTGGGGAACACAAGTGGCAATCATAACTCTGAGTGTGAATGGGGTGAACTTACCCATAAAATGAAAGCAAATATCAGAGTGGATTAGAAACCAAAATCCAATCATATGTACTCTACAAGAAACACACATGAGGCAGATAGACACTCACATGGTAAAGATCAAAGAATGGAGCAAAATCTATTGGGCCTCAACTGAGAAAAAGAAGGCAGGAGTTACAATAATGATATCTGACAAATCCAAAGTAAAAATAGATCTGATTAAAAGAAATAGGGAAGGAATTACATCACCATAAAAGAGAGGAAATATCAGTACTCAACATGTATGCATCAAATGGATTAACATCCAGATTTCTAAAGGAGAAACCAGTGAAGTTAAAGAAGGAAATAGATAGTAAAACTATACAAGTGGGAGACCTGAACTTTCCTCTATCAAATCTAGATAAATCAAATCAAACTAGATAACTAAGAAAGAGGTAAGAGATGTGGATGTAATCTTAGAAAAATTAGAGTTAATAAATATATGTAGAAAAATAAATAGAGACAAAAAGGAATATACCTTCTTTTTAACAGTATATGTTACATTCACAAAGATTGATCATGTATTAGAGCAGAAAAACATGGCAAACAAGTACAAAAAACTAGAAATAATAAATGCAAAGTTTTCAGATCATAATGTAATAAAATAATAATTGATGAGGATAAATGGAGAGGCAAATCAAAAATTAATTGGAAATTAAAGAATATGATGCTCCAAAACTGGTTAGTTAAAGAACAAATCATAGAAACAATAATTTTATTGAAGAAAATGACAATGATGAGATATCCTTTTAAACTCTATAGGATTCAGCCAAAGCAGTACTCAGGGGGAAATTTATATCCTTCAGTTCATATTTTAACAAATTAAGGAAGACAGAGGTCAATGAATTGGGTATGCAAATCAAAAAACTTGAAAGTGAACAAATTAAAAATCCCCAGATGAAAACTAAGTTAGTGGTACTAAAAATTAAAGAAGAAATTAATAAGATCAAAAGTCAAGGAATTATTGAATTAATAAATAAGACTAGAATCTAGTATTTTGAAAAAACAAATAAAATATACAAAGTACTGCTCAATCTAATAAAAAAGGGAAAGAAGAAAACCAAATTGACAGTATCCAAGATGAAAAGAGAAACCTCACCTCTAATGAAGAGGAAATTAAGGCACCCATTAAAACCTATTTTCCCAATTATATGGCAATAAATAGGGCAATCTAGGTGATAAGGATGACTATTTACAAAAAAATAAGTTTCCTAGATTAACAGAAGAAAAAAATAGAATACTTAAATAATTCTGTGTCAGAAAAAGAAATTGAACAAGCCATCAACAAATTCCATAGGAAAACATCCCCAGGGTCTGATGTATTCACAAGTGAATTTTATCAAACATTCAAAGAACAACTGATTCCAATACTATATAACTTATTTGACATAATAAGCAAAGAAGGGGTTATTATAAATCCCTTTTATGACACAAATGTTACTCATTCCAAAGTCAGTTAGGTCCAAAACAGAGAAAGAAAACTATAGGCCAATCTCCTTACTGAACATAAATGCAAAATTCTTAAATAGAATACTAACAAAAAGACTAGAGCATGTTATCATGAGGAATAACCAGTATGATCAGGTGGGATTTAAACCAAGAATGCAAGGATGGTTCAATATTAGGAAAACCATCCACATCATTGACCTTATCAACAAACAAACCAACAAAAATCACATGATTATCTCAATAGATGCTGAAAAAGCCTTTGACAAAATACAATACTCATTCATATTGAAAACACTAGGAAGTATAGGAATAGAGGGGCCTTTCTTAAAAAAATAATAAACAGTATATATCTAAAACCATCAGCAAACATCATCTGCAATGGGGATAAATTAGAAGCATTCCCCAAAAGATCAGGAGTGAAACAAGGATGCCCATTATCACTTCTATTATATAAAGTTTTACTAGAAACTCTAGCAGTAGAAATTATAGAAGAAAAAGAAATTGAAGATATTAAAATAGGCAATAAGGAGACCAAGCTATCACTCTTTGCAGATGATACGATGGTCTACTTAAAGAATCCTAGAGAATCAACTAAAAAGTTCGTGGAAATAATCAACAACTATAGCAAAGTTGCAGGATACAAATATAAACCCACACAAATCATCAGCATTTCTATATGCTTCCAACTCATCCCAGAAGCAAGAGTAAGAAAGAGGAATTACCTTTAAAATCACAATAGACAATATAAAATACTTAGGAATCTATCTGCCAAGACAAACAGAAGAACTATATGAACAGACTACAAAACACTCTCCACACAATTAAAATTAGACCTAAATAATTGGAAAAAAAAAACATTGATTGCTCATGGGTAGGATGAGCTAATTTAATAAAAATGACAATCCTACACAAATTAATTCACTTATTTGGTGCCATACCCATCACACTACCAAAAAAACAATAACAAAGTGTATTTGGAAGAACAAAAGATCAAGGATATCCAGGAAAATAATGGAAAAAAATGTGAAGGAAGGTGGCTTAGCAGTACCAGATCTCAAACTATACTATAAAATAGTGGTCATCAAAATAATATGGTACTGGCTAAGAGACAGAAAGGATGATCAATGGAATATACTTGGGGTAAGTGACCTCAGCAAGACAGTCTATGATAAACCCAAAGATCCCAGCTTTTGTGATAAAAAATCTACTGTTTGACAAAAACTACTGGAAAAATTGGAAGACAATATGGGAGAGATTGGGTTTGGATCAACATCTCACACGCTACACCAAGATAAACTCAGAATGGGTGAATCACTTGAATATAAAAAAGGAAACTATAAGTAAATCAGGTGAACGTAGACTGGTATACCTGTCAGATCTTTGGGAAAGGAAAGATTTTAAGACCAAGCAAGAGTTAGAAAATATTACAAAATGTAAAATAAATAATTTTGATTACATCAAATTAAAAAGTTTTGTACTAAGAAAACCAATGCAACCAAAATTAGAAGGGAAGCAACAAATAGGCAAAGAAAGCTTTATAACAAAAACCTCTGACAAAGGTCTAATTACTCAAATATACAAAGAGGTAAATCAATTGTAAAAAAATAAAAATCAAGCCATTCCCCAGTTGATAAATGGGCAAGGCACATGCATAGGCAATTTTCAGATAAAGAAATCAAAACTATTAATAAGCACATGAAAAAATGTTCTAAATCTCTTATAAGCAAGTGAAATGCAAAGCAAAACAACTCTAAGGTACCACCTCACATCTAGCAAATTGGCTAACATGACAGAAAGGAAAGAAAGAAATGTTGGAGGGGATGTGGAAAAATTGGGACATTAATGCATATTTGGTGGAGTTGTGAATTGATCCGACCATTCTGGAAGTTGATCTGGAACTATACCCAAAGGGTGCTAAAAGACTGTCTGCCCTTTGATCCAGTCATAGCACTGCTTGATTTGTACCCCAAGGAGATAACTAGGAAAAAGACTTGTACAAGAATATTCATAGCTGTGCTCTTTGTGGTGGCAAAAAATTGGAAAATGAGGGGATGTCCTCTGATTAGGGAATGGCTGAACTAATTGTGATATCTGTTGGTGATGGAATACTATTGTGCTCAAAGGAATAATGAACTGGAGGAATTCCATGTGAACTGGAATGACCTCCAGGAATTGAAGCAGAGTGAAATGAGCAGAACCAGGAGAGTATTATACACAGAGACTGATACAATGTGGTACAATTGAATATAATGGATTTTTCTTTTAGTAGCAATGCAATGATTTAGACCAATTCTGAGTAACCTGTGAGAAAGAACACTATCCACATTTAGAGGAAAAACTCTGGGAGTAAAAGCTCAGAAGAAAAACAACTTCTTGATCACATGGGTCGATGGGGATATGACTGGGGATGTAGACTCAAATGACCACTGTATTTGAGGGGTTGTTTAATTGTAACCGAAGGCTTCAGTCTTTCAGTATATAAAGAGAAGAAGAGTGGAGAACTTCCTTTCTCAAAGCAGGGTTCAGGGGAGATAGTTGATGTTTAGGGTTGGCTCAGAGAGAGGAGAGGAGATTTTGGAGATTTTCCCCCTTCTGCCTTCTCTCTTTAGCTAAGGCTGCTCTCCCAGATTCACTCTTGTCTTTCTTGTCCTTCCTCCACTACTCAAGACCAAAGGATCTCCCCTTGATCTGTTTACTCACACACAGCTTGGGGAAAAGATAACTTTTTAAATGTCAACTTAACTCAATCAGGATAATACAAAGGAAAAACTGGCAGGGAAAGAATGAGAAAGGATAGTGGGGAAAGGGGTCCCTGTCTCTATCTAAATCATTTCCCCTCCCTCCTTGAATTTGGGGGGAACTCAGGCCTTGGCAACCTGAGCCCCCTGAGAGAAAGTCAGGTTGACTGATACCGGGTTTTGTCCCTTGGCCACAGTTCAGATTCAGGGCAACAGGAGCTGAAGTATAGGTGGACAAAGATTTAAAATGTCTTTCTCAGGTTTCTTCTTCAATAGTATTTTCAACTGGGAAATGCTGGGGGGAAAGATTTCCAGTCACCAGCAGGAAAAGTGGGTAACCCTGAGGAGAAAGTCTTTTTCAACCTTCTCTCTTTGGCTTCTCAAGTCTGAGAGACTACCTCCTTCACCAGCCAGAGTCTCCTCCTCCTCAAGATTCCAAACTCCTGGGGCCCCTCCCCCATTGGGGTGATCAGTTCCACACAATCTTCAGCCTGGCACTTTTCTTTAGTGCTATCTTCTGTCACAAATCCTCCATTTCCTGTGGTTTGCGTGGTGCCACCCTGGCCCAGGCCAGTAGTTTACATTCTATGTCTATTCTAATCTATCTGTGTTACTTATTGTTCCTATCTAATCTCCCCCTCCCCAAATAATAAATCTAAATCTAATCTGTCTATTTGCTCATCTAAATTCCTATTTTATGCTAAGACTGAGTTGTGGGAAGAGGGTTTGGATTATGTATCAACAAAATTTTTACAATATAACAATTTCTTAATACAAAGATTATTTCTATTGCAATCAATATAAAATTTAACTCTTATGTAAAATTAAACTATCCTATGCCTTATGTAATACTAACTCCAATGTAACAATTCATATCAATTAGATATATGCATATATATGTATATTAACTTGTATCTAATGAAATCTGATTTATTCTGTCCCTATGTCACCTCTCTAATTACAACATTCTATTTTCCATCCTAAACTACTCTGTCCCTGTCTGTTAATGGTTAGTATTTTAACTCTCTCCTTGCTATCTATATTAGTGGATTATATCATTATTATGCTACATATGTACATGTCTGTTAGTTGTATAGATTTATATATGTCACATGTTATTAATATACATATATACATATATATATATATACATCCTCTGATAGTAGAGATCTATTTACAGATACACAATTTATGGACTGTCCTTATTTATAGCACAGCCCCTGATGTCAGTGTGAAATTTGTTTGTGTTCTAGATATGTCATGGTGTATGTATACTTATTCCTCTTCAGGAAATCCACTTCTCATGTTGCCTGAAGATTTCTTCTTCATTCTTCCTGTGTAGATTCCAATGTGCATGTGAATGTAATTCCCTACATGTGAAGTTAATGTGATCGGCGATTAATCTTACATGACCCATTTTCCTCAAGTTCATTCCCCATAATGCCTTTGATTCAAAGTTTTTTCCAGTTGTCATGTGTCTTCCATTCTTTGGTGTTGCTTACAGTAGTCACCAGTCCCGGGTGCCTTCTCCTTTATAGGATACATATTTGCCTGTTGTCTCACCATATAAGACAATCTCAGGTATCTGGAACTATAGGATTATGTGTGTGTGTAAGATTAACATGTAAGAGTGAATATGTTGTTGCATGTGAGTGAAACTTTATACAGGATGTTTCTGCCATCTTCATGTGGACAAGAGATTTTTTTTTTGTTATAAATGTAGATATCATTCTTAATGTGTTATTGTAAGGAAATTATCATATTCCTTTGTGGTTGATTGTGGAGGTTAATGACATTTTAGTCTAGGCTTGAGATGGAGATTTGTTTATATGTTTACTAATTCTAATGGATTCTAAATCCACCCAAAGAAACTCCTAGGTTCCGCAAGGATCTGCTTCTCCTGTGTTTCACAGGCTACGCTAATCCTCCCTGATCTAAATAACCCAAATTTATACTATCTAAATAAAAAGTACCACTATTATCTTTATAAATCTTAACATTGCCTTCAAATTATAAAATAGCAAAGGTTAGCTGGTTGAGTCTCAACAAGTCTTCTCAAAAGATGGTATTTGTTGTGTTATGGGAAGCTCAAGGTTGGATAAAACAGATGTGATAATAACATTTCATTGTTTATCTGTTTTTCAGTTTGTTCTCTATCATGTTACTTCCAATTTAGTGTCAATTTCCCCTAAGTCATATTTCTTACAAAACTCTTCATAACTACTGACTCCTGTAATATACAGAATTTCCTCTACTGATAAAGTTTCCTATGTTTTCAATTGCTTCATCAGAATCAGATTCAGAAAAGATTGTTCTGAATTCAGGTGTTCACTATACCAATTTGTGTCCCATTCATCTAAACCTTTGTGAATTTTATTATAGAACTTAATGTACTCATAGGGTTCTTGTTCTACATTACTGTTTTGGTCAACTAATGTTGTACCATTTGGTACTGCATCATCTGGGTCTGAGTCTGATTCTTGGTCACTGATTTCTGTACTCTCCAGGTCTTTCTTTAGCTTTTGTTCAGTGACCTGTTGTAATTCTGTGTCGTGTTGTTAAATCAGGTTTTGTGTCTTGGTGTGACCCTATTTCATTTCTATATTTCCCAACTCTTTTTCTAGCTGTTGCCCAGTAATATGATCTAATTCTGTGTTTTGTGGTGATAAATTTGACTCTTGTGGGTTTACTATTTCCTGAGGATGTGCTATTATGTTAATGGAGTGTACAGGTTCTACCATATCTTTTGGATCAGGTTCTTGTTTATCTACTCCCTCTTATGAATCTATTGACATAGAAACCATTCCTTATATGGTGGTATTTTCTAGGAATGACTTCAATACAAATCCACTCTCCTCTATCTCACTGAGAGTTTTGTATCCTTGTTCTCCCACTTCTGTCCCAAGATATGGCTCTGGAGTCTCTTGTAAATTAGCTATTATGGTGTTTGCATGCACAGGTTTTCTATTATTATCAGAATCTTTTTCTTGCCCCATGCTTTGTAATGCACATATATAACTAGTAGATATTTCAGGTTTTGTAGATGTCATAGTGTAATCTACCTTCCCCTCTTTTGTTATTCCAGCCCCATTTGATGCACTATTATTAACTAGCTCTGTATTACTTTGGACCACTGCTGTCTGTGAGCTAATAGCTTGCCCAGAGGAAAAGTTTGTGTTTGTCTTAATTTCAGTTTGAAAACTGCTTGGATGAGGGTTCACTATCAAAGACTCTTCTGTTCCCACTCCCTTATATTGTTTTGTGGGCTATTCAGGGAATACATAGTCATTGGAATTTTGGTAGTGATCTGTGCTAAGGCCATCCCTGGAACTAGTGTCTTTGATATTATATGATCTTGTGGGTAAAAAAAAAGTCTTTGACTTTTGGATTTAAGTTAGTTCTCCTCTCATTTCTCTTTCTTTCCCCTCTTAGATGTATAAATGTATCAGCTTCAAGATCATTTGCAAAAATGTATCATTTGGCTGCTTTGTCAGAATGATGTGGATACTTCAATTGATGTTTTAAAGATTTGATAGCCCTGTTTAATTTTCCACTCCCTAGACCCATTTTGCAAGCTAAGAAATTTTCCAAAAAGGTTTTAATCTGTTCCTTGCTTTTCTCCATGCAGTTTTGTGTGCCCATGTATTGTGAATCATAAATGTCATGTTTCATGTCTGCTATTAGGTATGTAATTTCTCTCTCCATCTCAATTATAGATTTCTGTTTTGTACTTAAGTTGCCTCCCTTGGCATCTTGCCCAACTGTCTGTTTCTCCACCACTAAAATTTTAAAGTTTTCTTTTTCCTTTCTATCATCTCCCTTTTTTCACTTTATGCTTATGCCCTCATCTTTCCTCCTTGGGGTACCTCCCCTATTGGTCTCTTTTTTACTAGATAATGTTAGACCCTGGCATCATGCGGTTTAATGATTATTCCTTGCTACTGTAATATTTATTGGGAAAGGAAATGGGAATTGAAAAATGGGGATAATAGGAGGTTTGTATGGGGTATGGAAGAGAGAGGGTAGAGAGGGTATATAGCTTGGTGATGCAAGGGAGGGAGATACCCCCTGCTGAGAAGAAACAGCAGGGGTCCAATAAGGACGTTTTGTCTTTGAATGACTGAAACTGAAGTTCAGCTCCCTCTATGACCAGAAAGATAGTCCACTTATCTGACTGCGAATTCAAATAATATAAAGTTTAATAACTCAGTTGGTATAGGAGTTTTTTCTCAGCTTCAGACCTGAGGCCAGGCCCCAGAGGCTGGCGGAGAGTTTGTCCCACTCCAGTCTACTCTCATTGTTCTAATTCAGAATCTTAGCAGTACACAGAAAGCAAACAAGAACAATTCTAACCTTTAGAAGCGATTGAACTTGAATCTTCAGGCTGAACCAAGAAAGAGGCACACTACACCAGACTGGGCTGACAAGCTCCTTCCTCCTCCAATACCTGGAAGCAAGTCCCCCCCTGGCAGGAAGGAAGTCACAAGACCCGCCTGCCACTCCCAGTTGGGCCCTTCCCCCACAAACTGTCAGTCTTGTTTCCTTTCCACACTACTGCTTCTGAATAATGGGGTTTTGCTCCAGAAGCTATTGCTGCTTCCATGGATTTCATGTCTGGGGTCTCCTGTTCTCCCAGTCTGTAGTGAGAGCAACACTGCTTGCTATTAGAGTCCTGCTATACCCTTTTCCTTCATAATATGCATTTTGACCCTTCCCATCTCTCTTATTTTGGCCTATTCATAGTGATGTTTCATCAGGCAATTTCTTACTACGTGTCCTGATGAATACATAAAAAGAAAGTCCTGGTATCTCTTTACACCTTTACCTCCTGTAATTCATTCTGCCTTAATATTTCATTGGTCTCTTGGAATTTTTTCTTTAAATCATTCTTTTCCCTTTCCTCATCTACTTTTTTTTTATCATGTACATAGGTGGCAATGTCCCTAAGTTTGTTAAGTGAGATGGTCTCAAACTTAGGGCAATAATTCCTGAAGACATCCCTCAAGTGCTTATCATAGCCCTTGAGAAATTGTCTCCTCATGTGTGCCTCTGATTCTTTTGAATAATGGTTAAAACCCAACAGTCCCTCAGTTTTTTCGATAAGGTGATCAATAAATATGCTTGGTGTTCTTTTTCTTTTTGAGCAATCTGTCAAATTTTCCCCATGCATTGGGTCTTTCTGCAATTGCTTCATTCCCTGCAATAGATTCTCATGGCATTTTCTTAGATAAGTCATTGATCTTGGATTAGAAAAATACAGATCTTCAAAAACTTCTGGCCAGCTCATGAGTGAGGAACTTTTTCTAGTTTGCTCAATAAAGTTTTTATGTTCCTGGGCAGATAAAAGAATTGCTATGTCCTCAAAATCAGATTCATGGAGGGAAAATGTTCTTTTTAGTTCTTTAATTCCGAGATGAGGCTCTAATAATAACTTAGTCATACATTGATGTAAACATTAAGTCATGGGTGGTGAATGACTTATGAACCTTTGCATGCAAAACACTAGAGTTATCAGTGACCTTAGCTACATCATGCAAATGCATAATTTTTGAACCCCTAATGCATATGCAAGATTGTTAGCAGATTCATTAGTTGGTGCCTTGTTGTTTTGTGCCTGTATGTTATTGGCAAGGTCATTTCTCCTTATTGCCCCAATGGTGTCCCAGTATTAGTATTAGTAACTACATCATCCTTATTAGTTTGTAGCATCATGTCCCCAGTCTCCACATTGGTTCCCTTCCCCATGCCTTGTTTTCTCTGCATGTAATCCTGGCATATCTCATTTATAATAGGGATCTGAACAAACAATGCCTCTAATCTATTATCGATTACTAGAGAATGTAAAGTTTTGTTTTGGAAGATCTGGTTGACACCAGATTTGATATACTTTAAGATGTTAGTCACTGCCACAAATACCACATAAGTTTGGGTTATGATTTGCCAGAGGTAATTCACATCTAGATAATTCATTGGAACTGTGTCCATCCCATAGTCATATTGGTTACTGTCCTCAGAATATTATCTATCATCCCTACCACTGCATTATAAATGATATAGTAGCTCCAATAAATTGCAATTATTCCTACAACAGCAGGCCACAGTATTAGTTGTAACATGTTTCTCATTAGATCTTTTCTATGCTCTAATGGAATTAACAGTTAGAAAATGGTTGTATCCCCACATGCTTTGCTTCTAGCTACATAGAATCCAAGATGGCTAGATCCTATCACTGACAGCCCTACTACAGCCTCCCTTTTACAATAGCATCTCTTCCTCAGTTTTCCAACTGACCAGAGTGGCAGTTGGAACTGACTTGTACTCCCTCAACCAGGAATCAAGATTTTTTTGATCCTGTGTGGAAACCCCTAGGCAAAGCCAGTGACAATGGCTGCTAGCCTCAGGAGTTACAACTGACATTTGGTGACATTTAGTGACAGTTGGTGATAGTTGGTCACTAGAGCTTTTTTTTTTAATGGGGATCTTTTAAATATATGGTGCCATTTGTATTCAAGGGGTTGTTTAGAGATAACTGAGGGGTTCAGTCTTTCAGTATATATAGAGAGGAAGAGTGGAGAACCTCCCTTCTCAAAATGGGGTTCAGGGATGTTTTGGGTTGGCTCAGAGAGAGGAGAGGGGTTTTTGAAGATTTTCCCCTTTCTGCCTTCCCTCCCTAGCTAAGGCTGCTCTCCCAGATTCACTCTTGTCCCTCTTGTCCCCCCTCCACTACTTAAGACCAAAGTCTCCCCTTGATCTGCTCACTCACACTTGCTTACAGCTTGGGGAACAGATAACTTTTAATGTCAATTCAATCAGGGTAATACAAAGAATAACTAGCACAGAAAGAATGGGAAAGGAAAATGGGGCAAAAGGGGTCATTGTCTCTGTGATCAATTCCACATACTCTTCAGGCTAGCACTTTTCTTTAGTGCCAACCTCTATCACGTCACCCTAGTGCAAACATCAATAACATGGAAATGGATTTTGATCAAGGTCACATTTAAAATCTAGTGGAATTGCATGTAGGCTACATAAGGGAGTGGGGAGAGGGGAGGGGAGGGAAAGAACATGATTCTTGTAGCCAAGGAAAAATATTCTAAATTGACTAATTAAATAAAATTTTCAAAAATATAAAATAAAATAAATGAATTTTGAGTTCCAAATTTCTCTCCCTCTACTCTTCCCCCACCTACTGAGAAGGTAAGCAATACAATATCAATTATACATGGAAAATAACTCAAAACATATTTCCATAATGAATGCATTGAAAAAAAAGTGAGAAAGTGAGAAACTTTCAGTTTGTACTAGGAGTTAATTAATTTTGTCTCTGGATATGAATTGCATTTTTTCATCATGATTCCCTTGGAATTGTCTTGGATATTGTTGAGAGTGGCCAACTATTTCACAGTTGATCATCATTACAGCATTACCGTTACTGTGCACAATGATCTCACAATTCTGACTTCACTTACATCAGTACATATAGGCCTTCCCATGTTTTGACTGAAACCACCTGCCTTATGATTTTTAATGCCAAATAGTATTCCATCACAATAATATTTTACAACTTGTTCAGTGATTCCTCAGATGATTATCATCACTTCAATTTCCAATCCCCTACCACCACATAAAGACCTATTATAAACACATTTGTATGTATAGGTACTTTTCCCCTTTTGTTTTGATATCTTTGGATATAGACCTAGTAGAGGCTTTGCTATGTAAAAGGTACACACACCTTTATAACCCTTTCTGCATAGTTACAAAGAGTTGTCCAGATTTATTGGATTATTTCATAGCTCCACCTAAAGTATTTTTTTTTTTTTTGGTTTTTGTTTTTTGCCACTAAAGGATCATGCTCAGTTTTGCTGAATAAGTTTTTCTTGGTAATCATCCTAGGTCCTTTGCCTTCTGGAATATTATATTCCAAGTCTTCTTTCACTTATAACATTGGAGTGTCTATATATTGATGATTATGATTGTAGCTCCCTGACAGTTGAATTGTTTCTTTTTAGCTACGTGGAATGTTATCTCCTTGACATAGAAGGTCTGGAATTTTGTTATATTATTCCTGGGAGTTTTCATTGAGGGTTATCTTTCAGGAGGTAATTGGTATATTTTTTCAATTTCTATTTTACCTTCTAATTAGATATTGGGGCAGTTTTCCTTTATAATTTCTTGAAATGAGATGTCTAGGCTCTTTTTAAAATTGTGATTTTCAGATAATCCAATAAATGTAGTTATCTCTTCTTGATCTCTTTAGTAGGCCACTTATTTTCCAATTAGATATTTCATATTTTCTTCTAATTTTTCATTCTTTTCATTTTTTATTGTTTATTGATGCCTCATGGAGTCATTAATTTCTACTTTTCCAATTCTAATTTTTAAGAAATTATTTTCTTCAGTAAGTTTTCATGTCTACTTTTCCCATTTGAGCAGTTCTGATTTTTAAGAAGTTCTTTTATTTAATATATGTACCTCTTTTACCATTAGGCCAATTCTGTTTTTTAGTTGTTATTTTCTTCAATAATGTTTGAGCCTATTTTATCAAACTGTTAATTTTTTAAAATTCTCTTTTATTATTGTCATTTCTTTCTCCCATTTTTCTTCTACTATGCTTATCTCTTTCTTTAACTCTTTCAGGGATTCTTATTTGGGCTTGGGTTTAATAAATATTTTTCTTGTTGGTTTTCATTGTAACTGTTTTCACACTGTTATCTTCTGAGTTTGTTTCTTGGGTTTTCCTGTCGTCATAGTAGACTTTTATGGTCATGTTTTATTTTGGATTTTTTTGCTATTTACTCATTTTTTCTAGCCTATTTCTTCACTTTGAATTTTATATTTAAGTTGGGTTCTGCTTACTCATGGGTAGAGAGACACTATCCTAAATTCAGATATTTTTTGCTGCTATTTTCAGAACAAGTTCTGAATGTCTGCAAGTTTTCAGTGTTTCAAATGGAGAAGTGTGGTGACTACTCTTCTGGTCTGCAATCTGATCTTAACCTAAGAAAGTTCACAGCTTCCTGAAGCATCAAATTCTAGTTTTCCTTCTGTCCCTGGACTGTGACCAGGGCCCCTGGTCCCTTGTGGCTGATCACAAGAGATCTTTCTACTCCCTGGAGCTGTGAACCAGAACTGCTTATGGATTCTAGAATTGCCAATCAGGACCAGATGAACTCAGTATTGGTAAAAGATCTTCTATACATTTCTTCTGTTGTCACAGATGCCTCCAAGGCCTACCTCTGGTGCTTCTGTCACACTCCAGGGCTAGGCCTACCCCAGTATAACCTATCCTGTTTCCTTCCTAAGTTTTCTTAGGCAGGATAAATGTTTCCCTCTCACCTTTGGCTGTTGCTCCAAAATTTGATTTGTAGCATTATTTTAAGGTTGTTTACAAGGGAATCCTTGGAAAGTTCAGGTAGGTCCCAGCTTGCATTACTCCATCTTGGCTCTGTTTAGATAATTTCCCCAAGGAATTTAACCATGAAAGGGAGGAGCAATATAAGATGTTATCTAGAAAAGAATGTTTGGATAAAACATAGTGGTTTTTTTTTTTGTTTGTTTTGCTTTGTTTTCTGTGTGTGTGTGGTTTTTTTTAGATTGAGGAGACATGAGTGTTTGTATGAGCAGGGAAGGAGTTTAAATAAAATAAAAATAAATATAAATATAAAGAGATATTGAATGTTAGAAGTAGAGAGAGAATTAATTGAGTAATGATGTATTCAGAGAAAACTTTGTGAAAAAGGGTGTAATTTAAGGAATGGCAGAATTTAGGTAATCAGAGAGGAGTACATATAGGAGAGTAGTGGAGTAAGGGAATCTTGGGAAAGCAAAATTCTTACATTTTCAGCATGATCATTTACATCTTAGAAATAGGTAACCGATACACATTAATCTCTAGACAATACAAAGTGTTAATAATACAGATCATGCTTAAAGTATGTACATAGATCTCTTTCATATTTTCCAGTTATTAAATATTTATCAGCATACTCCTGAGGGGAAAGTATAGCCCATGAGGGGATCTCAGAAAAAAGGATAAATGCATTAGTGAAAAGGAGGTACAGGTGTACACAATCATTACCAACATTAAACATTGTCTTCTAAATCTCAGTATTTCATTGTAATTCTTCTAAAGGTAAGAATGCCACCAGTCTACATTTTTTTACCCTTATATCTCTTTTCCATATCCTTTCATCAATTCTCAGTGGGGAGACCATTCATTATGCTGGGGGCCTTCTCCTTAGTCTTTTGTTATTGTATGCATTCTAATGCAGCATGAGAACTATTGATTTATAATCACTTATTTTTAAAAAAATTTTAAATATGTTTTAACTAACAAAAATCTATCTTTTCCCCCCTTCAATTTCCATTTTTAAGAAAGAAAAAGAAAATCCATATAAAGATTATTCATTGTTAAATAAAATTTCTTCCTTGCCCATGTCCAAACACACACACACACACACACACACACACACACACATATCCTGAATCCATCACCTCTCTTTCAGGTAGTCTAGTCCTCTGTAATCCTGTTTGGTCATCTCATTGATAAGTTATTTAACGTCTAAAAATTATTTTTCTTTATAAAATCATTGTTGTTGTAAAAATAATTCCCCTGATTTTACTTATTTCACACTGAATTTGTTCATTTAAGTATCTCCAGCTTTCTCTGAAATTGTATCTTTCATAATTTAAAGCATAATAGTATTCCATTATTTTCAGAAACCATAATTTGTTCAGCTATTCTTCAATTGTCAGACACCCACTTAGTTTCAAGCTCTTTACCAGAAAGAGCTGCTAGAAATATTTTATGCATATGAGTCTCAACACAAAACTGGCACACTTTATTTTCTGATCCTAGATCTTATAATGACATATTTTATACCTCTTTGTGTCTGTAATTCATCATTTATATGTTGCAGTCTTTTTAGGCCTACTTTGTAGCTCTCAATTGCCCTTTGGGTATTCTACAATTTTTATTCTCCTGTGATCATGACATTCCATGATTCATTTTATAGCATTCCCTGAAAGTCTAGTGGTATTTAAAAAATAGAATTTAATCTCAATAAGAAATTTTGGGTAATTGAAATTACTATACAATTTTGAAAGTGTAATTCAGTCTGCTGTCTTCTTTCTATTCTGGGTCAGATTAATTGTTTTTTGTAACAAACTTGATTAAAAGAGAGAGATGAATAGGAGAAAACAAAATTAATTCAATCAGTTTAATAATTAAAATACAATTAGCAATCTAAGTTACACAAATTAATAAATTCCCAAGTTAACAAATTAGAAATCTTAAATAATTCAGTCTCAGAAGTAATAGCCAGGGAACTCACTCTCAACGTCACTGTGGCTTAGACAATTTATTGGGAAAATCTATCAAACAACCACAGAGCAACACATTGTATAGTGGAAAGAATTAGGTCAATTTTCAGAAGCCTTGAGTTTAAATCCTAAATCTGCTTATTATTTCATGTATAAATGAGAGAAAGTCACTTAAATTTTTTATGCCACTGTTTTCTATCATTAAAATCATGAGGTTGGATCAGATTATCTCCAATGACTCTTTAATATTATGATTCTGATGATTGGTAAATATACTACAAAGATTGCCTTCTCAACAATTAAGAAGAAATTCATCATGCCAAATTTCTGAGAGAACATAACACTCATTCCTTTTAAAAACAAAAGAAAAAATAGAAATAAATGGAACTTTCCTTAAAATGATAAATACTTTCTATCTAAATCTGAGTGAGCATTATATGTAATGGGGATAAGCCTTAACAATAAAATTAAAAAATGAAGAAATAATATCTATTATCACTCCAGTTCAATATTGAAGAAAATGTTAGCTATAAAAATAAAGCAAGAAATATGAATTAAAAGAAAAGAATAGGCACTGAGGGATTAAACTACCTCTCTTTGTAGACAATATGATGGTATACTTATAGAACCCTATAGAATCAATTAAAAACTGTTTGAGAAAATTAACAACTTCCACAAAGATGTGAGATATAAAATAAATTCACCTAAATTATTAGCATTGCTATATACTACAAAGTCCAGAAAGAGAAATTACATTTAAAGTCAAGCATAAGTAATATAAAATGCAGTTATCTCTTTCACATCACAACTTTCTCCATTTTGGTTTTAATATATATCATGAATCAGCATAAGAGATTAAATGCAAATTTGGGGGGAATTTTGAGAAAGCTAGAGAAAACCATAAGATGACATCAAAAAAGTTGAGAAACTCAGGAATGCATACTTAATCCAAAACTTACAATTAGGTATTATAAAAATCTTAAAAAAGAAAAGGGAAAAAAATCAGATTTCTCTCATAAAAAAGGGAAGAACAAAAAATTTTATACAGATTTTCCAGGCATCTGGGAGTGATATTTAAGTCTCTTTAGAAAGTAATTGATTTTTCAAGTCTCAAAATTAAACATTTTACATTGGCACCTCCATTAGTATTGGCCAAACAGTCAAGTTTAATCTACTTTCTGGCAGCATCTTTCTCTGAGGCTCTTCTTATCATCAATTGTTGCCACTGCAGGGACATTGAAGCTTCATGAACTTATAGGCCTTTTAAGAGCTCTGATCTTTTTATACACATGAGATCAATCCATGTTCATTAAGCAATTGCTTGTTGATCATTTCCTTAGGCAATGAAAAAGGAAAGAGGCTGTCAACAGCATCAGCTTGTACAGAAGGATCCATATTCCATATGGGGACTGATAGTTCCTGTCACCATTATATTGGAGGTAATAAAGACTTGTTTTCTACCCTTCACTAGAATCACTTCTTTTTAACTGTAGTACTATATTCCAGGTCACAATAGCCAGGAAATAGCTCTTCTTTTAACAAGCAAGGCACATAGATATCAATAGTTCTGGCTCAAAAACAAAATAGGAGATATCTATAATTAAGACATAGTCTGAAACCATCTTCAACCTCCTCTGCCCTTAGCCCCATCATAGTTATGGTTTACTAGAAGCAGGCAAACATAAAATATCTCTTGAACCAGGCAGAGGGCATGCTCTGGCTGATGTTGGGGTTGTTAAAGGAATCTCCTACATTTCCATTGACTATAATTTTTATCCATATGAGTACTTGAATATGGAAGTACAGATATTGACAAATTCTATAATTAATAATTATGTAATTATAATTAAGTAGAAGATCTTTAAGATGATATCAGAAAAATTAATCCTTCTGAAACCAACCTGATAATGTCAATTGAAACATATGATTTGGGTTTGATAGTGTCTGCTAGAGCTTGAATATCACTGGTTTGGGGCTTCAAGAACTCAGTCACTTCCATACTGAAATAAAGCATTAGGTTAGGATTTTATTGGAAGTTAACATACATTTTATTGGGCATGGGTGAGAGGTTAGTCCTTGTGATGGAGAGGAGATTTCATCATTAAGGAGAGACTTTCTCATGGGGAAATCACTCCACAAGTGGAGATTAGAAATTGGTCTTCCATTTCATTTTAATCTGTTGTTATAGTTAGAATTGGCCCTAACTTGTGCTAATTCAAAGATCACCCCTTGTCTACTATATCATATTGTCTCTCATTACTTTCAGTTGTTTCAGTTATGTGTGATACTTTATGACCCCATATGGGCTTTTCCTGGCAAATATATTGAAGAGGTTTGCCATTTCCTTTTCCACATGTTTTTATAGATAGGGAAACTGAGGGGGAAAGAATTAAATCACTTACCAAAGGTCACATAGCTAGTATCTGACATCAGATGAGTCTTCCTGACTCCAGGCCTACTGTGCCCCCCAGTTCTATTTATTATGGAACCAGTTATTATTGTTTATATTTAATTGCTTTAAGTAATAGTAGGTGAAGAGGGAAAAAAAGAAACAAAGATATACATAGACAGTCAGACAGAAAAAGATTCATCACACCTACAGAAATCTTACCTTTCTTTTGTGACAGCATGTGATAAAAGACTCCACTGGCCTTTTTGTCCCGACTCTGGGACATTTCACAGCATATGTGAGACACAAAAGACAATTTGGCAGAAATGTAATGAGTGGTTCTAAAACATTTAGGCCTCTACTGTTTTGTCATCAGGAGTAAACAAAGTTAGATGTTACCCTTTAGAATTATAACTATCTCAGATAAACAAACACCAGGCACTTCTAATTATGCCAATCATAATTAAGTGAGATAGCAATGAAATCAGGTTGGTACAATGTCCTTTGCTGCTCTGAGCATACATCTACTAATTTCAACAATTACTTTGGTTGTTTATATCAATATGTCCTCCCTCTTCCTCTAGGAGAATGGGACAAGTATGATCAGATTGCCTTGTCGACAAACCTGAAGATATAAAGTGATCATCATACTGGAAGAAACAAATGGGCCTGAGTCAAAAGGAAATAGAGCCAAACACTAAAAAGGAAAAAAAACAAAAACAAAAACAAGGCAGGAACTAAGGTAAAGGACATTCAGCATACACATTTCAAGAGATGCTCACTTAGCAGAACAAAATGAAGGTTAAGAGATAAGGAGAAGACTTCCAGGTAAACATGGCTGCAATCTAGATGCGACTCACTTCCCCACCCTGGCACCAAACAAAATAGACTACCTCAAAAGAGCATAAAAACCACCTTTGGAAGAATGGAGGGACTCTCCAGTACCCCACAGAAATGAAGGTACGTGGGGTTTGAACATTTCCACACTATAAGGAGGAGGAAAAGCTTGCACAAAAATGTGAACTGAGCCACCCCTCCTCCTCCCTCCCCCACCAAACCAGAGTAAGCTATCAGAGCGCTCACTGGGACAGCAAGTGAGTGATGAGTGTCTCTGTCTGGGGGGGCACACCAGGGTCCTTGGGATCTAAAGACTTCAAGGAAACAAACTCTCAGAGCGGCTACATGGAAGAATCCTGTGTGGAGCACAGGGGGCTGAAGAACTGAACTCCGAGGTGGTTGTTCTGAGCACGTGGGCGGAGCTGAGCACCTGGGTGGGCTGGGATGATACACTGGGGGCTGCGCTGATCGCCTGGGTGGTTGGGCTGAACACAGGGGCCCATGCTCTAAGAAAACTCAGAGGCTGGGAAGAACTAGTCTGAGGCAACCTAAATTCACAGAAAACCCTCCCATATCACCCAGACCCAAGAACAAAAAAAGAAAGTGGAATAAAATCACCAAAGGGATGGCTCACATGTCCCAAATTCAAGCCTCCAAGAAGAAAGGGGGGAAAAATGACTATTGAAAACTTTTATGGAGGGAGTACCCAAGGAAAAGAAGAGAATGAGGATGAAATCCAAACAAAATCAGAACATGCCTCCCAAAATGGAAACTATCAACAAGCTCTGGAAGATCTCAAACTGAAGCTTACCCAAAATATGGAAAACTTTTGGGAAAAAAATGGGAGAAAGAGATCAGCAGTCTAATAGACAAGACTTCACAATTGGAGAAAGAGCTGGAAGCATCTAATAGAAGGGAAGAAAAAAGCTGAAAAGCAAAACAAGTCCCTAACGACCAGAATTAAGCAACTGGAAAACAGTGAGATTACAAAACAGCAAGAATTAATAAAGCAAAGCCAAAAAATTAATGAATTAGAAGAAAACATGAAATAACTCACTGAAAAGGTTACAGACTTGGAAAACAGAGGAAGAAGAGACAACCTCAGAATTATTAGTCTCCCCGAAAAACCAGAGATAACTAAAAACATAGATGCTATTCTACAGGAGATTATAGAAGAAAATTGCCCACATGTTCTGGAGCAAGGAGGCAAAATACAAATAGAAAGGGTTCATAGAACACCCTCTATACTAAATCCACAAAAGACAACCCCCAGGAATGTCATCACAAAATTCAAGACCTTCCAAGAAAAGGAGAAAATCCAAAAGAAGCCAAGAAGAGGAGCTTCAGATATAGGGGGGCTCCCATAAGGATCACACAAGATTTAGCAGCTAATGCACTAAGAGACCACAAAGCATGGAACACGATATTTAGAAAGGCAAGAGAGCTGGGTCTCCAACCAAGAATCAACTACCCAGCAAAACTGACTATATACTTCCAGGGGAAAGTATGGGCATTCAAAAAATTAGAAGATTTCCAAGCATTTGCTAAGAAAAGACCAGAACTTAGTGGAAAATTTGACATCCAATCACAGAAAGCAAGAGAAACATGAAAAGGTAAATATGAAAGAAAGGGAAAAGGAGATGAATCTTATCTTTTTCTTTAAGTCAAACTCTCTTCTCTAAGGACTACATTTATATCAAATGATATATATTAATATGTGGGGAAAATGTATTGTGTAACTCAAAAATTGGCTGCATCATAAGAGTAGTTAGAGAATCATGCTTAGGGAAAGATTGGGGCATCAAGAAGATTTGGTGAAAGGTGGGCAAAGAAAGAAAAAAGGATGGGGGGAATCATTGATAACACTAACATTTACTTCAAGAAATGGGGGGGGACTAAATAGAATAATCTTTCCCATACAAAGATACACATTGGAAGGGGAAGGGAAGAACTCTCATATGAGAAGGAGAGGAAGAGAGCGTGAAGTAGAATTACTTAAACCTTACTCTCAGTGAAATCAAATCTTAGAGGGAAGAACATCTAGATCCAGTGGGATCCAGAATTCTATCTTATCCAACAGGGTAAGAAAGAAAGGAAAATCAAGGAGGGGGTGGGGGGAAGGAGTATAAAAATGGAGGGAAGGAGAGGGGGAGGGGAGCATAAAAAGGGAGGGGCTAGAAAGGGAATCATCTCAAGGGAGGGGACTAGGGGGATGGACCTAAAATAAATCACTGGTTCAAAAGGGTATAGCTAAAAAAGAAAGGTCAGAACTAGGGAAAGATATCGAAATGCCAGGGAATCCACAAGTGACAATCATAATTTTGAACATGAATGGGATGAACTCACCCATAAAATGTAGACAAATAGCAGATTGGATTAGAACCCAAAACCCTACCATTTGTTGTCTTCAAGAAACACATATGAGGTGGGTTGACACTCACAAGGTTAGAATTAAAGGTTGGAGTAAGACCTTTTGGGCCTCAACTGATAGAAAGAAGGCAGGAGTTGCAATCATGATATCTGACAAAGCCAAAGCAAAAATAGGGATATGGAAGGTAAATATATTCTGTTAAAAGGCAGTATAGACAATGAGGAAATATCACTAATCTACATCGATGCACCAAATGGTATAGCATCCAAATTTTTAATGGAGAAACTAGGAGAATTGAAGGAAGAAATAGACAGTAAAACCATATTAGTGGGAGACATGAACCAAACACTATCAAATTTAGATTAATCAAATCAAAAAATAAATAAGAAAGAGGTAAAAGAGGTGAACAAAACCTTAGAAAAATTAGAGTTAATAGACATATGGAGAAAAATAAATAGGGACCAAAAGGAATACACCTTCTTCTCAGCAGCATATGGCACCATCACAAAGATTGATCATACACTAGGTCACATAAATATGACACTCAAATGCAGAAAAGCAGAAATAATAAATGCAAACTTTTCAGATCATAAAGCAATAAAAATATTGATTGGTCAGGGTACATGGAGAGCCAAATAAAAAAGTAATTGGAAATTAAATAATATGATACTTCAAAATCAGTTAGTTAGAGAAGAAATCATATAAACAATTAATAATTTAATTGAGGAAAATGACAATGGTGAGAAATCCTTTCAAACCTTATGGGATGCAGGCAAGGCAGTACTTAGAGGAAAATTCATATCCCTGAGTGCATATATTAACAAATTAGGGAGGGCAGAGATCAATGAATTGGAAATGCAAATCAAAAAAACTTGAAAATGGACAAATTAAAACCCCCCAGAAGAAAACCAAACTAGAGATCCTAAAAATAAAGGGAGAAATTAATAAAATCAAAAGTGATAGAACTATTGAGCTAATAAAAAAGACTAGAAGCTGGTACTTTGAAAAAAACAGACAAAATAGACAAAGTACTGGTCAATCTAATTTAAAAAAGGAAAGAAGAAAGGCAAATTAACAGCATCAACGATGAAAACGGGGATCTCACCTCCAATGAAGAGGAAATTAAGGCAATCATTAAAAACTACTTTGCCCAACTATATGGCAATAAATATACCAACCTAGGTGATATGGATGAATATCTACAAAAATATAAATTGCCTAGACTAACAGAAGAAGAAATAGATTTCTAAAATAATCCCATATCAGAAACAGAAATCCAACAGGCCATCAAAGAACTTATTAAAAAGAATCCCCAGGGCCTGATGGATTCACCAGTGAATTCTATCAAACATTCAAAGAACAACTAACCCAAATACTATTCAAACTTTTTGACATAACAAGCAAAGAAGGAGTTCTACAAAATTCCTTTCATGACACAAACATGGTACTAATTCCAAAATCAGGCAGGGCAAAAACAGAGAAAGAAAATTATAGACCAATCTCCTAATGAATATAGATGCAAAGATATTAAATAGGATACTAGCAAAAAGACTCCAGCAAGTGATCAGAAGAGTAATCCACCATGATCAAGTAGGATTTATACAAGGGATGCAGGGCTGGTTCAATATTAGGAAAACAATCCACATAATTGACCACATCAACAAGCAAACCAGCAAAACTCACATGATTATTTCAATAGATGCAGAAAAAGCGTTTGATAAAATACAACACCCATTCCTATTAAAAACACTAGAAAGCATAGTAATAAAAAGGTCGTTCCTAAAAATAATAAACAGTATATATCTAAAACCATCAGCCAATATCATCTGCAATGGGGATAAACTAAATGCATTCCCAATGAGATCAGGAGTGAAACAAGGATGCCCATTATCAACTCTATTATTTGACATTGTACTACAAACACTAGCAGTAGCAATTAGAGAAGAAAAAGATATTGAAGTCATTAAAATTGGCAATGAGGAGACCAAGTTATCACTCTTTGTAGATGACATGATGGTCTACTTAAAGAATCCTAGAGATTCAACCAAAAAACTAATTGAAATAATCAACAACTTTAGCAAAGTTGCAGGATACAAAATAAACCCACATAAGTCATCAGCTTTTCTATATATCTCCAACACAGCTCAGCAGCAAAAACTAGAAAGAGAAATCCCATTCAAAATCACCTTAGATAAAATAAAATACCTAGGAATCTATCTCCCAAGACAAACACAGGAACTATTTGAACACAACTACAAAACACTCTCCACACAACTAAAACTAGACTTTAACAATTGGAAAAACATTAACTGCTCATGGGTAGGACGAGCTAATAGAATAAAAATGGCCATCCTACCCAAACTCATCTATCTATTTAGTGCCATACCCATGGATCTTCCAAAAAAATTTCTTTACTGATCTAGAAAAAAACCATAACAAAGTTCATTTGGAAGAACAAAGGATCAAGGATATCCAGGGAAATAATGAAAAAAAAATACAAAGGAAGGGGTCTTGCAGTCCCAGATCTCAGACTATATTATAAAGCAGAGGTCCTTAAAACAATTTGGTACTGGCTAAGAGACAGAAAGGAGGATCAGTGGAATAGACTCAGGGTAAGTGAACTCAGCAAGACAGTATATGACAAACCCAAAGATCCCAGCTTTTGGGGAAAAAATCCATTATTTCATAATAACTGCTGGGAAAATTGGAGGACAGTGTGGGAATGATTAGGTTTAGATCAATACCTCACACCCTACACCAAGATAAATTCAAAATGGGTGAATGACTTGAACATAAAGAAGGAAACTATAAGAAAATTAGGCGAACACAGAATAGTATACATGTCAGACCTTTGGGAAGGGAGAGGCTTTAAAACCAAGCAAGACTTAGAAAGAGTCACAAAATGCAAAATAAATAATCTGGAATACATCAAATTAAATAGTTTTTGTACAAACAAAACCAATGTAACTAAAATCAGAAGGGAAGCAACAAATTGGGAAACAATCTTCAGAAAAGCCTCTGACAAAGGTTTAATTACTCAAATTTACAAAGAGCTACAGCAATTGTACAAAAATCAAGCCATTCTCTAATTGATAAATGGGCAAGGGACATGAATTTTTTTTTTGTTAAAGAAATCAAAACTATTAATAAGCACATGAAAAAGTGTTCTAAATCTCTTATAATCAGAGAAATGCAAATCAAAACAACCCTGAGGTATCTCCTCACACCTAGCAGATTGGCCAACATGACAGCAAAGGAAAGTAATGAATCTTGGAGGGGATGTGGCAAAATAGGGACATTAATTCATTGCTGGTGGAGTTGTGAATTGATCCAACCTTTCTGGACGGCAATTTGGAACTATGCCCAAAGGGTGATAAAAAACTGTCTGCCCTTTGATCCAGCTATAGCACTGCCGTTTTTATACCCCAAAGAGACAATAAGTTAAAAGCCTTGTACAAGAATATTCATAGCTTCACTCTTTGTGTTGACCAAAAATTGGAAAATGAGGGGATATCCTTCAATTGGGGAATGACTGAACAAATTGTGGTATATGTTGGTGATGGAATACTATTGTGCTAAAAGGAATAATAAAGTAGAGGAGTTCCATGGAGACTGGAACAACCTCCAGGAAGTGATGCAGAGCGAAAGGAGCAGAACAAGGAAAATATTATACACAGAGACTGATACACTGTGGTAAAATCAAAGGTAATGGACTTCTCTATTAGTGTAAGTGCAGTGTCCCTGAACAATCTGCAGTGATCTAAAAACATTATCCACATGCAGATGATAAACTGTGAGAGTAAAAACAGGGAGGAAAAGCAACTGCTTGACTACAGGGGGGAAGGGGATAAGACTGAGGAGAGACTCTAAATGAACACTCTAATGCAAATACCAACAACATGGAAATGGTTTGAACCAAGAACATATGTGATACCCAGTGGAATTATGCCTCAGCTATGGGAGAGGTGGTGGGAAGGGGGGGGGGAGGAAAAGAAAATGGTCTTTGTTTCCAATGAATAATGTTTGGAAATGACCAAATAAAATAATGTTTAAAGTGAAAAAAAATAATGCCTTGTAGGGATATTGGGAAGACCTGGGCCTAAGAAGGAATCTTTATTTGGCCAACAGGTCTTGAATCTCACAGAAGAAAGATGTAAAGACTCTAAATTCATGCACTGATGCTAGAACTACTTTAAGAAGGTACTGAGTCACGGTGAAAAGGGCATTTGGTTTGAAAGTCTAGACAGAACCAGAAATGGGGATGTTAGTGCTATGGTGCAGGAAGTAGAGAAATACTTTCAGTTGGGGTGAATATGAGGATAGAGAGGGGCAAAGAATTCAAAGCTGCAATATGAAGAGAACTAAAAATTCACCCCTACAGATCATCTGGAAACTTCCAATACAATTTGTTCTAATCCAATGAGCGTTTATTAAATGCCTACTATTTTCCAGGTCCTGTGCTTATCACTGGAGATAAAAAGATAAAATGAAATATTTTTCCTACCCTCGAGAAGCTTACTTTCCACTGAGGTTATCCAGACTGGTAAATAAATGCAAGAAATTTTAAATGAATGAATAAAAAGCTACTTATTATGCAATTGCTATGTACCTGTCACTATGCCTGGGATTTGGAGGAAGAAAGAAAAGGAAACACAACAAAGGGAATCAGGAAAATTTTTCTCTAGGAGGTGACCTATGAGCTGAATCTTGGACCTTAAGTGTGTAAGCTCATGGAAAGTAAGAACTGTTTCTGGCTTTTGTCATTGTATCCTTGGTTATGCCTAGTCGACTGCCTGGAACATAGCAGGCAATTTCAGATACTCAATAATAATAAATGTTGGCTGGTTGGTTGTTGATTAAAGATAATGAGTTGTTAAAAAAAAAGGAGATAAGGAGAAGCAATAATGAGGTAGCTGGTGATTTGAGTGAGCCATTTCTAAACCCCCATCTCTCTCTCACTCTCACTCTCTCTCTCTCTCTCTCTCTCTCTCTCTCTCTCTCTCTCTCTCTCTCTCTCCTCTCTCTCTCTCTCTCTCTCTCTCTCTCACACACACACACACACACACACACATACACACACACTCATAGAAACTCTGCACCATTAGCAACTGACCAAAGTATTTTAATATCTTTTTCTTTAGAATACTTGTGAAAATATGGTACAGGTCTTCCTTCCTGCCCTAGTTTTTACTGACTGAGGCAACAGGATGGTAGCATGGAAAGGCTTGCAGGCAATTCATCAACTCCTTGGGGCTAACTCTTTTTTACTTGAAGATATCAACAAATTCCTGGTATGATTAATGTGGTTCATATGACCATTTAAGGATAATGTTAGTGCAGGCAACCTTTTGCTTGTGAATGTCTGCCTTATAAACAACTTGTACATATTGACAGTTTCTCCTATCCCCCAGAACTGCCAACTGGATGATATTTAGCTGACTTGGCCACTATATAGGAGCTAGTTTGTTTCTTACTGACAATTATGGCTGCTACTTAAAATTCAGTTTTGATTCTGGTTTTCACAGGTTATACCAACAAAATGAAAACTATGACAGGTTCTATTGTGTTGGAAAGGATTTAAGCCTGTTATTCATAAAAGGTTATGTCTGCTGTCCAGAGACTATGCTAGCAATGTAAAGAGGGACTTATCTCTACTAGGCTAAACATTAAGGAATAAATTATTTGAACATGCAGTATAATGAAAAGTCTAAAATAGTCCTTTATCATATATAACCTCCTTCCTTTACTTGTGTGTTTATGATAGAAGAGAAAAAAAAAAGGAGACAAAAAGTTGTAAAGAGACTTCCGGTCAAGATGGTGGCTTAGAGAAAGCTAAAGTTCAGATCTCCGGAAACCCTTCCCTACTGAACTCAAACTATATGCTCCTAAGGCACTGAAATTCAAAACGATCAACAGCATAGACCCCAGGAATCCTCCTCCTGGACCTGGACCTGGATCAAAAGGTATGGCCCCCCCAAAGCCAGAACCCAAGATCACTGGGACCTAAGGGGTAGGCAGAAGGAAGGTCCCAGTACCCATCCTCCCAACCCAGAGCTCCAAGTCCCAGGCAGCAGAGGGAACCTCAGAGCCTCAGGGCCGGCTATCCTGAAGGCCACTTCCTGAAAACAACCTGACCCAGTCGAGGGGGCACCCAGACATCAGGGAAACAGAGAGACACCGGGGAGCCTGTAACCCCCTGACCAGATCCTTCCATCTGAGTCTCACCAAAGGTCCCTGCCTCAGAGCATACTCAGTCTGAGGTTAATTATATTAGGAGCCCTAGGAGCTCCAGGAAGTCATGTCCCCCTCCCCCCCCCCCCAGAGAGCTGGGTCATCTGAAACAACAGTAACCCTCAGGGCTGGCAAAAGGGCCTTGGAGCTGAAGGCCACATCCTGAAAACAACCTGACCTAGTCGAGGGGGCACCCAGAGAGCAGGGAAACAGAGAGACGGGGGGAGTCTGCAGTCCCCTGACCAGATCCTTCCATCTGAGTCTCACCTAAGGTCCCTGCCTCAGGGCATACTCAGTCTGAGGTTAATCATATCACCAGCCCTCAGAGCTCCAGGAAGCCATGGCCCCTACCCCTCAGAGAGCAGGGTCCTCTGAATCAACAGTAACCCTCAGGGCTGGCAAAAGGACCTCTGGAGCTGGCTATTCTGAATACCACATCCTGAAAACAACCTGACCCAGTCGCGGGGGCACCCAGACATCAGAGAAACAGAAAGAGATGGGGGGAGCCTGCAGCCCCCTGGCTGGATCCTTCCATCCGAGTCTCAAGGTCCCTGTCTCAAAGCATACTCAGTTCAACCCAGAGAAAATTAATCTTATCAGGAGCCCTCAGAGCTCCAGGAAGCCATGGCCCCTCCCCCCCTCAGAGTGCTGGCTCTCCTGGCTGGCTAAGGCACAGAAACAAACACCCTGGGGAAAGGGCCAAGCCAGGCTCAGAGTGTGGAAGTAAGGCAAAGGAGAAGCATTGGGAGGGAACTGAAGAGGGCAGTAACAGGGAACCACCAACAATTCCTGGCTTCCCCAGGAAGACAGAACAAGAACTGACAATCTGCCTAGGGCTAAAACCTCTGAACATCAGACAGAGATAAGAAAAGCTAGTCCTCCCCACTAGGATAGAGATGGCAAAATCCACAGAAGCACAAAAGCCCCAAAATTCCAAGAAAAACAAGAAGAAGGGGGCGACTTTGGAAACATTTTGTGGAGCAAAAATACAAAAATACAGAGGAGATAGAAGAGGAAACACAAGCAAATGCTCCAAAATCTTCCAAAGGAAATGGAAACTCTCCACAAACCCATGAAGAATTTGAATCGGAAAGGATCAAAAAAGATGGAAGCCTTCTGGGAGGAAAAGTGGGAAATAATGCAAAAGAAATCCACACATCTGCAAAACCAGTGTGACCAAACTGAATACGAAAACCAGTCTTTAAAGGTCAGAATTAGGCAACTCGAAGACAACGAGCAGGTAAAAGAGCAAGAAACAATAAAGCAAAGCCAAAATATCAAGAAATTAGAAGAGAACATAAAATATCTCACTGACAAGGTGACAGACTTGGAAAATAGAGGAAGAAGAGATAATTTAAGAATAATTGGACTTCCTGAAAATCCAGAAATAAACAGCAAACTCGACATCATAATACAAGATATAATCAAAGAAAATTGCCCAGAGATTCTACAACAAGGGGGCAATACAGCTACTGACAGAGCTCACAGAACACCCTCTACACTAAATCCCCAAAAGACAACTCCCAGGAATGTAATTGCCAAATTCCAAAGCTTTCAAGCAAAAGAAAAAATCCTATAAGAAGCCAGAAAAAGACAATTTAGATATAAAGAAATGCCAATCAGGGTCACACAAGACCTTGCAAGTTCCACTCTGAATGACCGTAAGGCATGGAACATGATCTTCAGAAAGGCAAGAGAGCTGGGTCTTCAACCAAGAATCAGCTATCCAGCAAAACTGACTATATACTTCCAAGGGAAAGTATGGGTATTCAACAAAATAGAAGATTTCCAAGTTTTTGCAAAGAAAAGACCAGAGCTCTGTGGAAAGTTCAATATCAAAAAACAAAAAGCATGGAATACCTGAAAAGGTAAATATGAAGGAAAGAGAAAAGGAGAAAAATGTTATCTTTTTCTTTTACTCAAACTCTCTTCTATAAGGACTACATTTATATCAATCTATGTATACTAACATGTGGGGAAAATGTAATGTGCAAATAGGGGGAAAAGAAAGACCAAATAGAATAATCTTTCTTACACAAAGATCCACACGGGAAGGGGAGGGGAAGAAAACTCCTATAAGAAGGAGAGGAAGAGAGTTTTTACTTAAACCTTACTCTCAGGGAAATCAACTCTGAGAGGGAAGAAAATCCAGATCCATTGGGATCTTGAATTCTATCTTACCCAACAAGGGAAGGGAGAAGGGAAAACCAAGGGGGGATGGGGGAGGGAACACAAAAAAGGGAGGGAAGAAGAGGGGGAAGGGGGAGGGAATAAAAAGGGAGGGACTAGAAAGGGAAATATATCAAGGGAGGGGACAAGGGGAACTGATTTAAAGTAAATCACTGAACTAAAAGGTAGAGCTGAAGAAGAAAGGTTAGAATTAGGGAAGGATATCAAAATGCCAGGGAGTCCACAAGTGACAGTCATAACATTGAACGTGAATGGGATGAACTCACCCATAAAAGGTAGACGAATAGCAGAATGGATTAGAATCCAAAACCCTACCATATGTTGTCTTCAAGAAGCACACATGAGGTGGGTAGACACCCACAAGGTCAGAATTAAAGGATGGAGTAAGACCTTCTGGGCCTCAACTGACAGAAAGAAGGCAGGAGTGGAAATCATGATATCTGATAAAGCCAAGGCAAAAATAGACCTGATCAAAAGGGATAGGGAAGGTAATTATATTTTGTTAAAAGGGACTTTAGATAATGAGGAAATATCACTAATCAACATGTATGCACCAAATAATATAGCACCCAAATTTTTTAATGGAGAAACTAGGAGAATTGAAGGAAGGAATAGACAGTAAAACCATATTAGTGGGAGACTTAAAACAGCCATTATCAAATTTAGATAAATCAAATAAAAAATAAATAAGAAAGAGGTAAAAGAAGTGAATGAAATCTTAGAAAAATTAGAATTAATAGACATATGGAGAAAAATAAATAGGGATAAAAAGGAATGCACCTTCTTCTCAGCACCACATGGCACATTCACAAAGATTGACCATACATTAGGTCACAGAAATATAGCACACAAATCCAGAAAAGCAGAAATAATAAATGCAGCCTTCTCAGATCACAAGGCAATAAAAGTAATGATCAGTAATGGTACATGGAAAACCAAATCTAAAACCAATTGGAAATTAAACAATATGATACTCTAAAACCATTTAGTTAAAGAAGAAATCATAGAAACAATTAATAATTTCATCAAGGAAAATGACAATGGCGAGACATCCTTTCAAACCTTTTGGGATGCAGCCAAAGTGGTAATCAGAGGTAAATTCATATCCCTGAGTGCATATATTAACAAACTAGGGAGAGCAGAGACAAATCAATTGGAAATGCAAATAAAAAAACTCAAATGCGATCAAATTAAAACCCCCCAGCACAAAACCAAACTAGAAATCCTAAAAATTAAGGGAGAAATTAATAAAATCAAAAGTGATAGAACTATTGATTTAATAAATAAGAAAAGAAGCTGGTACTTTGAAAAAACAAACAAAATAGACAAAGTACTGATCAATCTAATTAAAAAAAGGAAAGAAGAAAAGCAAATTAACAGCATCAAAGACGAAAATGGGGACATCACCTCCAATGAAGAGAAAAATAAGGCAATCATTAAAAATTACTTTGCCCAATTATATGGCAATAAATACACCAATTTAGGTGATATGGATGAATATATACAAAAATACAAACTGCCTAGACTAACGGAAGAAGAAATAGAATTCTTAAATAATCCCATATCAGAAAATGAAATCCAACAAGCCATCAAAGAACTTCTTAAGAAAAAATCCCCAGGGCCTGATGGATTCACCAGTGAATTCTATCAAACATTCAGAGAACAGTTAATCCCAATACTATACAAACTATTTGACATAATAAGCAAAGAGGGAGTTCTACCAAACTCCTTTTATGACACAAACATGGTACTGATTCCAAAACCAGGTAGGTCAAAAACAGAGAAAGAAAACTATAGATCAATCTCCCTAATGAATATAGATGCAAAAATCTTCAATAGGATACTAGCAAAAAGAATCCAGCAAGTGATCAGAAGGGTCATCCACCATGATCAAGTAGGATTTAAACCAGGGATGCAGGGCTGGTTCAATATTAGGAAAACAATCCACATAATTGACCACATCAACAAGCAAACCAACAAGAATCACATGATTATCTTAATAGATGCAGAAAAAGCCTTTGATAAAATACAACACCCATTCCTATTAAAAACACCAGAAAGCATAAGAATAGAAGGGTCGGTCCTTGCCCGGAGCTTGGGAAAGCAGCAGCCCATCCCCCCGCAGGCCTACGAAACAGCCTCACGGCCAGCGATTCTGAAGGCAACTTCCGGAAAGCGAGCCGGGGGGAGAGTGTGGCCTTGTGGTCCGACCCTTCCATTCCAGTTCCAGTGAGGCATATTCAGTTTAACCCAGGGAAAGCTCATAGAACTATCTGCCCAGGACTGCCTCTGAACACCAGAAAGAGACAAGAAAAACTAATCCTCCACATTCAGAAATGGCAAACTCCACAGAACCACAGAAGCCCCAAAATACCAAGAAAAATAAGAAGAAAGGGGCGACTTTGGACACATTCTATGGAGCCAAAATACAAAATACAGAGCAGACAGAAGATAATATAAAAGAAAATGCTCCAAAACCTTCCAAAGGAAATGGAAACTCTCCACAAACCTATGAAGAATTTGAATCAGAAATGACCAAAAAGATGGAAGCCTTCTGGGAGGAAAAGTTGGAAATAATGCAAAAGAAATTCACGCATCTACAAAACCAGTTTGACCAAACTGTAAAAGAAAACCAGGCTTTAAAGGCCAGAATCAGGCAGCTGGAAGACAACGAGCGTGTAAAAGAGCAAGAATCAATAAAGCAAAGCCAAAATACCAAGAAATTAGAAGAGAACATAAAATATCTCACCGACAAGGTGATAGATCTGGAAAATAGGGGGAGAAGGGATAATTTAAGAATAATTGGACTCCCAGATAAGCCAGAAATAAACACCAAACTGGACATGGTGATACAAGATATAATCAAAGAAAATTGCCCAGAGATTCTAGAACAAGGGGGCAATACAGCCACTGACAGAGCTCACAGAACACCTTCTACACTAAACCCCCAAAAGACAACTCCCAGGAATGTAATTGCCAAATTCCAAAGCTATCAAACAAAAGAAAAAATCCTACAGGAAGCCAGAAAAAGACAATTTAGATATAAAGGAATGCCAATCAGGGTCACCCAAGACCTTGCAAGTTCTACTCTGAATGATCGTAAGGCATGGAACATGATCTTCAGAAAGGCAAGAGAGCTGGGTCTCCAACCAAGAATCAGCTACCCAGCAAAACTGACTATATACTTCCAAGGGAAAGTATGGGCATTCAACAAAATAGAAGACTTCCAACTTTTTGCAAAGAAAAGACCAGAGCTCTGTGGAAAGTTTGATACCGAAAATCAAAGAGCAAGGAATACCTGAAAAGGTAAATATTAAGGAAAGGGGAAAATGTTATCTTCTTCTTTTACTCAAACTCTCTTCTATAAGGACTACATTTATATCAACCTATGTATACTAACATGTGGGGAAAATGTAATGTATAAATAGGGGGTAAAGAAAGACCAAATAGAATAATCATTCTCACACAAAGATTCACATGGGAAGGGGAGGGGAAGAAAACTCCTATAAGAAGGAGAGGAAGAGAGGGGGGGGGGTTACTTAAACCTCAATCTCAGGGAAATCAGCTCTGAGAGGGAAAAACATCCAGATCCATTGGGATCTTGAATTCTATCTTACCCAACAAGGGTAAGGAGAAGGGAAAACCAAGGGGGGGAGGGGGAGAGGGAGAACAAAAAGGGAGGGAAAGAGAGGGGGGAGGGGGAGGGAAGAAAAAGGGAGGGACTAAAAAGGGAAACATCAAGGGAGGGGACAAGGGGCACTGATTCAAAGTAAATCACTGGACTAAAAGGTAGAGCCGAAGAAGAAAAGTTTAGAATTAGGGAAGGCAATCAAAATGCCAGGGAGTCCACAAATGACAATCATAACTTTGAACGTGAATGGGATGAACTCACCCATAAAACGTAGACGAATAGCAGAATGGATTAGAATCCAAAACCCTACCATATGTTGTCTTCAGGAAACACACATGAGGCGGGTTGACACCCACAAGGTCAGAATTAAAGGATGGAGTAAGACCTTCTGGGCTTCAACTGATAGAAAGAAGGCAGGAGTGGTAATCATGATATCTGATAAAGCCATTGCAAAAATAGACCTGATCAAAAGGGATAGGGAAGGTAATTATATTTTGTTAAAAGGGACTATAGACAATGAGGAAATATCATTAATCAATATGTATGCACCAAATAATATAGCACCCAAATTTCTAATGGAGAAACTAGGAGAATTGAAGGAAGAAATAGACAATAAAACCATACTAGTGGGAGACTTAAACCAACCATTATCAAATTTAGATAAATCAAATAAAAAAATAAATAAGAAAGAGGTAAAAGAAGTGAATGAAATCTTAGAAAAATTAGAATTAATAGACATATGGAGAAAAATAAATAGGGATAAAAAGGAATACACCTTCTTCTCAGCACCACATGGCACATTCACAAAAATTGACCATACATTAGGTCACAGAAACATAGCACACAAATGCAGAAAAGCAGAAATAATGAATGCAGCCTTCTCAGATCACAAGGCAATAAAAATAATGATTAGTAATGGTACATGGAAAACCAAATCTAAAACCAATTGGAAATTAAACAATATGATACTCCAAAACCGTTTAGTTAAAGAAGAAATCATAGAAACAATTAATAATTTCATCGAGGAAAATGACAATGGCGAAACATCCTTTCAAACCTTTTGGGATGCAGCCAAAGCGGTAATCAGAGGTAAATTCATATCCCTGAATGCTTATATTAACAAACAAGGGAGAGCAGAGATCAATCAATTGGAAATGCAAATGAAAAAACTCGAAAGCGATCAAATTAAAAACCCCCAGCAGAAAACCAAATTAGAAATCCTAAAAATTAAGGGAGAAATTAATAAAATCGAAAGCGATAGAACTATTGATTTAATAAATGAGACAAGAAGCTGGTACTTTGAAAAAACAAACAAAATAGACAAGGTACTGGTCAATCTAGTTATAGCACTTTGTACTTTAAGTAGAGCTATGGCCCATCTATAGTGGAAGAGGTATGACATTAGGGAGGCAATGAATATAGAAATGACCTCTTGGGTGAAGTGCTGGACTGGTATGTTATCCACATAATGCCATCACTTCCAATTTGGGGGCCAGTTAAATGGTTCCTAGTCCTGTTGACACAACCCATTGGCTATTAAAGGAACCCATCAGGAGTGGCGTAAAGTTGTACTGGGTGCCTTCAAAAATGAAAGTGGGGGGCAGCTGGGTGGCTCAGTGGATTGAGAGCCAGGCCTAGAGAGGGGAGGTCCTAGGTTCAAATCTGGCCTCAGATACTTCCTAGCTGTGTGACCCTGGGCAAGTCACTTGACCCCCATTGCCTAGCCCTTACCACTCTTCTGTGTAAGCCCATACCACAATACTATGTATTGATTCCAAGGCAGAAGGTAAGGGTTGTTTGTTTTTTTAGTGAAAGTAAACTGAGGCTGACTGGCTTCATTGGTAACATCTAGAACAGGTGCTTTAATGAAGGGAACTACAGAGTTTAGTAGGTAGTAGTCCATAGAGAGTTGGCACTCTGGACCACAAGCTTTGAGAATAGACCAAACAGAATAATTATGTGTATACGAACACACTGAAATCTATGAGGGTCTTAATGACTAGGTACAGACCCTCAGTCCCTTGTCATGGGTGGTATTGGGATATAGGGGTACTGTAGACCATCTACTCAAGTGGGACACAAAAATAACTTGAAGTACCCATCTTTTATTTGTAAAGTGCTTTAAAGTTTTATTTTGTGGAAGCATAAGGACAAGTTATAGCACTACGGGGAAAGACTCTTACCCCAATGTGACCCAAAACGCCAAGATATAGCCTTGGTACATATAGTTGTGAAAAGACAAAGAGGGTATAGCTGTAATAATGATAAAATCTGCTTAGTGACAAGACAGAGTTTGTCCAGCATCTAAGAGCCTATTCTCCAGGTTGGTCCAGCATCAGAAAGGAAGACAGTCAGTTTTGTTTGGTGATTGAAAGTCTATTCATGAATTAACTGGAGGAATTCCATGTGAACTGGAATGACCTGCAGGAAGTGATGGAGAGTGAGAGGAGCAGAACCAGGAGAACAATGTACACAGAGACTGATGCACTGTGGTACAATCGAATGTGATGGACTCCATTAGTGGCAATGAAGTGATCCTGAACAACTTGAAGGAATCTATGAGAAAAATCATTATCCACATTCAGAGGAAACACAGTGGGAGTAAAAACACCAAAGAAAAACAACTGCTTGACTACATGGGTCGAGGCGATATGGCTGGGGAGGTAGACTCTAAATAAACATCCTAGTGTAAACAACAACAACATGGAAATGGGTTCGGATCAAGGACACATGTAATACCAAGTGGAATTGTGCATTGGCTGTGGGAAGGGTGGGTGGAGGGAAATAATATGATTATTGTAACCAAGGAATGATGTTCTAAATGGACTAAATAAAATTTTCAAACAAAAAAAAAAAAGAATAGAAGGGTCATTCCTAAAAATAATAAACAGTATATATCTAAAACCATCAGCTAATATCATCTGCAATGGGAATAAACTAGATGCATTCCCATTAAGATCAGGAGTGAAACAAGGATGCCCATTATCAACTCTACTATTTGACATTGTGCTAGAAACACTAGCAGTAGCAATTAGAGAAGAAAAAGAAATTGAAGGCATCAAAATAGGCAAGAAGGAGACCAAGTTATCACTCTTTGCACATGACATGATGGTCTACTTAAAGAATCCTAGAGATTCAACCAAAAAGCTAATTGAAATAATCAACAACTTTTGCAAAGTTGCAGGATACAAAATAAACCCACATAAGTCATCAGCATTTCTATATATCTCCAACACAGCTCAGCAGCAAAAACTAGAAAGAGAAATCCCATTCAAAATCACCTTAGACAAAATAAAATACCTAGGAATCTACCTCCCGAGAGAAACACAGGAACTATATGAACAGAACTACAAAACACTCTCCACACAACTAAAACTAGAATTTAACAATTGGAAAAACATTAACTGCTCATGGGTAGGATGAGCCAATATAATAAAAATGACCATCCTACCCAAACATATCTATCTATTTAGTGCCATACCCATTGAACTCCCCAAAAAAATTTTTTGCTGATTTAGAAAAAACCATAACGAAGTTCATTTGGAAGAACAAAAGATCAAGGATATCCAGGGAAATAATGAAAAAAAAAAACACAAATGATGGGGGCCTTGCAGTCGCAGACCTTAAACTCTATTACAAAGCAGCAGTCATCAAAACAATTTGGTACTGGATGAGGGACAGAAAGGAAGATCAGTGGAATAGACTGGGGGCAAGCGACCTCAGCAAGATAGTATACGATAAACCCAAAGATCCCAGCTTTTGGGGAAAAAAATCCAATATTTGATAAAAACTGCTGGGAAAATTGGAAGACAGTGTGGGAGAGATTGGGAATTGTTCAACACCTCACACCCTACACCAAGATAAATTCAAAATGGGTGAATGACTTAAACATAAAGAAGGAAACCATAAGTAAATTGGGTAAGCACAGAATAGTATACATGTCAGACCTTTGGGAGGGGAAAGACTTTAAAACCAAGCAAGACTTAGAAAGAGTCACAAAATGCAAAATAAACAATCTGGAATACATAAAATTAAATAGTTTTTGTACAAACAAAACCAATGTAACTAAAATCAGAAGGGAAACAACAAATTGGGAAAAAATCTTCATAAAAACCTCTGACAAAGGTTTAATTACTCAAGTTTATAAAGAGCTAAATCTATTGTACAAAATTCCAAGCCATTCTCCAATTGATAAATGGGCAAGGGACATGGATAGGCAGTTTTCAGATAAAGAATTTAAAACTATTAATAAGCACATGAAGAAGTGTTCTAAATCTCTTACAATCAGAGAGATGCAAATCAAAACCACTCTGAGGTATCACCTCACACCTAGCAGACTGGCTAACATGATAGCAAAGGAAAGTAATGAATGCTGGAGGGGATGTGGCAAAGTAGGAACATTAATTCATTGCTGGTGGAGTTGTGAACTTATCCAACCATTCTGGAGGGCAATTTGGAACTATGCCCAAGGGACGATAAAAGAATGTCTACCCTTTGATCCAGCCATAGCACTGCTGGGTTTGTACCCCAAAGAGATAATGGAGAAAAAGACATGTACAAGAATATTCATAGCTGCGCTCTTTGTGTTGGCCAAAAATTGGAAAAAGAGGGGATGCCCTTCAATTGGGTAATGGCTGAACAAATTGTGGTATATGTTGGTGATGGAATACTATTGTGCAAAAAGGAATAATAAAGTGGAGGAATTCCATGGAGACTGGAACGACCTCCAGGAAGTGATGCAGAGAGAGAGGAGCAGGACCAGGAGAACATTGTACACAGAGACTAATATACTGTGGTATAACCGAACATAATGGCCTTCTCCATTAGTGGCGGTGTAATGTCCCTGAACAATCTGCAGGGATCTAGGAGAAAAAACACTATTCATAAGCAGAGGACAAACTGTGGGAATAGAAACACTGAGGAAATGCAACGGCCTGACTACAGCGGTTGAGGGGACATGACAGAGGAGAGACTCTAAACGAACACTCTAATGCAAATACTAACAACATGACAATAGGTTCGAATCAAGAACACATGTGATACCCAGTGCAATCATGTATCACGTATTGAGGGTGGGGGGGAGGAAAAGAAAATGATCTTTGTCTTTAATGAATAATGCTTAGAAATGATAAAATAAAATATTATTTTTAATAAGTTGTAAAGAATGACATGAGTTTTATGCTATTTATAAACAAGTTACTTTTCTGCAAATGATGTCCTTGTCCTGACTTTAAGGTCTTTAATTTCTAATAGAGGGAGACAGAACAAATAAAGGTATAGTGGCCAAGAAAAGAAGGATTTATCTTGGAAACTACAAGGTTAATAAGTTGGTTCGTTAAATAATTGGTTGACACAGTCAAGAAGTAATTATACTAGACCAATTTCCTTAATGAACATAGATGCAAAAATCTTAAATAGAATACTAGCAAAAAAGACTCCAGCATGTGATCATGAGGGTTAATCACTACGATTAGGTGGGATTGCTACCAGGCATGCAAGGATGGTTCAATATTAGGAAAACCATCCACATAATTGACCATATCAACAAGCAAACCAACAAAAATCATATGATTATCTCAATAGATGCAGAAAGTCTTTGACAAAATATAACACTAATTCCTATTGAAAATACTAGAAAGTATAGGAATAGAAGGTTCTTTCCTAAAAATAATAAATGGTATACGTTTAAAACCATCAGCAAGTGTTTGTAATGAGGATAAATTAGAAGCATTCCCAATAAGATCAAAAGTGAAAGAAGGATGCCCACTATCACCTCTATTATTTAACATGGTACTAGAAACACTAAAGTTAGCAATTAGAGAAGAAAGAGAAATTGAAGGTATCAAAATAGGCAATAAGGAGACCAAGCTATCAGTCTTTGCAGATAATATGATGGTCTACTTAAAGAATCCTAGAGAATTAACCAAAAAGCTAGTGGAAATAATCAACAACTTTAGCAAAGTTGCAGGATACAAAACAAACCCACACAAGTCATCAGCATTTCTATAGATCTCCAACACATCTTAGCAGCAAGAATTAGAAAGAGAAATTCCATTTAAAATCACCTTAAACAATATCAAATACTTGGAAATTTATCTGCCAAGACAAGCACAGGAATTATATGAACACAAATACAAAACACTTTCCACACAATTAAAACTACATCTAAATAATTGGAAAAACATTAATTAATCATGGGTAGGATGAGCTAACATAATAAAAATGATAATCCTACCAAAATTAATTTACTTATTTAGTGCCATACCTACCAAACTACCAAGAAACGTTTTTTACTGAATTAGAAAAAATATACTATAACAAAGTTCACTTGGAAGAACAAAAGATCAAGAATATCAACGGAAATAATGAAAAAAATGTGAAGGAGGGGGGTTTAGCAGGATCAGATCTTCTACTGTACTATAAAGCAGTGGTCATCAAAATAATATGGTACTAGTTAGGAGACAGAAGGGAGAATTCCCAATAGATTTGGAGTAAATGACCTCATCAAGAGAGTATATGATAAACTCAAAGAGCCCAACTTTTGGGACAAAAATCCAGTATTTGACAAAAATTGCGGGGGAAATTTGAAAACAGTATGGGAGAGATTAGGTTTAGACCAATATCTCACACCCTACAACAAGATAAACTTAGAATGGGTGAATGACTTGAATATAAAGAAGGAAACTCTAAGTAAATCAAGTGAACATAGACTGGTATACCTGTCAGATCTTTGGGAACGGAAAGATTTTAAGACCAAGCAAGAGTTAGAAAGTATTACAAAATGTAAAATAAGTAATTTTCATTACATTAAATAAAAAAATTATACAAACAAAACCAATGTAATCAAAATTAGAAGGGAATCAAGAAAGTAGGAAAAATCTTTATAACAAAAACCTCTGTCAAAGATCTAATACTCAAATTTATAAAGAGCTAAATCAATTGTACAAAAAAAAAAAAAAGCAAAGCATTCCCCAATTGATAAATGGGCAAAGGACATGAATAGTCAATTTTCAGATAAAAATATCAAAACTATCAATAAGCACATGAAAAAGTGTTCTAAATCTCTTCTAATTAGAGAAATTCAAATCAAAACAACTCTGAGGTATCACCTCACACCTAGCAGATTGTCTAACATGATAGCAAAGGAAAGTAATGAATGTTGGAGGGGATGTAGCAAAATTGGGAAATTAATGCATTGCTGGTAGAGTTGTGTATTGATCCAACCATTCTGGAAGGCAATTTGGAAGTATGCCCAAAGGACTTTAAAAGACTGCCTACCCTTTGATCCAGCCATGCCACTGTTGGGTTTATATCCCAAAGAGATAATAAGGAAAAAACTTGTACAAAAATATTTATAGCCATACTTTCTGTGGTGACAAGAAACTGGAAAATGAGGGGATGCCCTTTGATTGGGGAATGGCTGAACAAATTGTGGTATCTGTTGGTGATTGAATATTATTGTGCTAAAATAAATAATGAATGGGAGGAATTTCATGCGATCTGCAACCACCTCCAGGAATTGATGCAGAGTGAAAGGAGTAGAACCAGGAGAACTTTATACACAGAGACTGTGGCACAATGTAATGGAATGGACTTCTCTACTAGCAGCAATGCAATGATCCAGAACAATTTGGAGGGACTTATGAGAAAGAACACTATCCACATCCAGAGAAGGAACTGTGGGAGTAGAAACAGAAGAAAAACAACTTCTTGATAACATGTTTTGATGGGGATATGATTGGGGATGTAGACTCTAAATGATCACCCTAATGCAAATATGAATAATATGGAGGTAGGTCTTGATTAATGGCACATGTAAAACCCAGTGGATTTGCTCATTGGCTACAGGAGGTAGTGAGTAGGAGGGTAGGGAAAGAACATGGTTAATGTAATCATGAAAAATATTCTAAATTAATTAATTAAATAATTTTTTAAGAAAAAAGAAGTTATCATATTATTTATTTGCATGTTTATTTGTTTTTTGCTGTGCCCAGAACAAGAGGTAGATGGGGTGAGGCATTTAATAAATGAATCCATCAAACACTTGCATGATGTCCTCGATAGATGACTTATGAGACATGCTCTAGTCTACAGCCATTTACATAATGGGCTAGATAAACTTGTACTTAGTCTTTAATCCAGATGACTTAGTCCCTGCATAAGTGGAATGGGAAATATGTTTCCTCATCTCTTCTCCAGGATATCTATTGGTTTTTCTATTATTCATTATTTGGCTTTCCGAGTAGGACTTTGTAGACTGGTCTGCAAACCTAATACTCCTGTGATAGATGTAAGCTCCTTAATTGCTTACAGTGATCACATTTTCTTTTAATATTATCCTCCTATTTTTCCAGTTTATCCTTTGCTTCTATGTATTTGAATTGTCAACCTATTGTTCTCTCTTTTGTTTCTTTGGTGAAACTTGCTATTGAAGATTCAAATTTTTTGATTCTGCCAGTTGATGCTATGCAGTCCATAAAAAGAAAATCTCCTTCAATTGGGGAATGGTTGAACAAATTGTGGTATATGTTGGTGATGGAATACTATTGTGCAAAAAGGAATAATAAAGTGGAGGAATTCCATGGAGACTGGAACAACCTCCAGGAAGTGATGCAGAGTGAAAGGAGCAGAGCCAGGAGAACATTGTACACAGAGACTGATACACTGTGGTAAAATAGAACGTAATGGACTTTTCCATTAGTGTCAATGCAATGTCCCTGCACAACCTGCAGGGATCAAGGAGGAAAAACCACTACTCTCAAGCAGAGGACAAACAGTGGGAATAAAAACACCAAAGAAAGGCAACAGCTTGACTACAGGGGTGCAGGGGATATGATTGAGGAAAGACTCTAAATGAACACCCTAATGCAAAAACCAATAACATGGAAATGAGTTCGGATCGAGGACACATGTGATACCCAGAGGAATCACACATTGCCAATGGGAGGGGTGGTGAGAGAGGGGGGAGGAAAAGAAAATGATCTTTGTTTCTAATGAATAATCTTTGAAAATGACCAAATAAAATAATGTTTAAAAGAAAATAAGTAAATATATGTATGTATGTATATATATATATATATGTATATATATATATATATATAAACTCCTCTCATAATTCTTCTCTCTCATTTAAACCACTCAAGTACATTGTATTTCCATGTTCTCCTCAATTCTACAGCATCCTCTGTCTCATTGTGTTGAATTATTTTTCTTCCCCCAAACCACAGTAGTTATTCATAAACTCCTCAACTAATTTACTATATTCTGGAAATCATATTTTTTTCTACTATTAATGTTTTCATTGTTGATTTTTCTCTTTTTGTTCAAGATTTTTGAGTTCTCTTCCTGAGAGTTTTGATAGTTTCAGTCTTTTTGTCTTGATTTCCTATATTGTTTATATTTTGATTCACTCCATTCTTATGAAGGTTTCCCTGGGTGCTGAGTTAGCCAGGTTAGATATCTGCTCCAAATGACTTTTGGAAGTACAGAAATGACCTCTGTTGGATGATGTTATTTTTTTTTCCTATCAGGCATGGAAGAACACAACTAAGCCTCCTATCCACTTTCATCTTCACCCCCATATCCATGTTTTTCTGTCCTATACCAGCTTCTTCTTCTTCTTTTTTAGTTTCTCAGTATTTATTGGCAGGTATTGGCAGTTACTAAAGCTTTAATGCTGATGCTACAGGGTTGTTTTCTATAGTTTCAATCTCTTAACTTCTGGGAGGAAAGGAGGTATTGTGTGGTATTGAATTCTATTTCAAGATCAGACTCATGCCCCATATCTTTGTCTCTTTTCCTCATTCTCCTTTAGAGCTCTTTTATAGTACCTTTTAGCAAAATATAATTTCTTTCCTTATCTCTTTTAATCAGATCAATTTTTAATTTAGCTTCATCTGGTGTCATGATTTCCACTACTGCTTTTTTTTTTTAACTTTAGATGATGCATAATACATTCTGCTCCAGCCTTTTATCTTAATTCTATGTATGTCACCCTGCCTCAAATGTGTTTCTTGTAAACATCATAGAATAGGATTTTGTTTTTTAATCCACTTATCCTCTTCCATTTTATGGGTGAGTTCATCCCATTCACATTCAGTGTTATGATTACTAACTATATATTGCTCTCCATAATTGTGTCCCTTTTAGATCCTGTTCTATTCCCATTCTCACTGTTCCTCCTAATCAGCATTTTGCTTTCTGTCTTCCCCTCCCTTCCCTCTCCCTCCAATTACCTCTCTCTTCCCTTCTCGTATTCCCCTTCTACTTCTCTGTTGGGTAAGATAGAATTCTATATACCAATGAGTATAGTTGTTTTCCCTCTCTGAGACAGTTACAATGAGAGTAACATTTAAGCATTGTCAATCACTGCCCTTATCCTCCCATCTCGAAAGTGATTTTTCATTCCTCTTTATATTATATAATTTACCCCATTCTATGTTCTTTCATTTCTCTGTTCATTTTGTGGTGATATTTTAATTTTGGTCAGAGAGGATTCTCATGGTGACATGAAGATGCTCTGTTGTACTCCTCCATATTGGCTCTGCCCCAAGAAATCCCTATTATATAGAGCTCTTTCATAGCACAGAGCAATGCCTTTGAGACACTTGCGACTTGTCATAGCCTGAGCAAACTTCTTCAGCCTGAAGCCTGGATCTCTACAGCACTGAAAAAAAGGAAGAGGAGATGTGTGTATGAGATTGGGTTTTATTTCAAGCCCATGTGATGAATCATTGGACTGGCTAGAGCAGCCTCAATGCCAGTAAGGTGATAAGGAACTGGAGTACTGTGTAATCTCAGGTTAAATTTCAGCATATGTTCTTTTTCCCTCTTTTGGATTCTGACTGTCCTGGACCATAGAAATGTGAAGATTGGATTTTGGCTATCTCCTGATTATAACAATGAAGGTACTTAGCTCTTCCTTTATTGGGAAGATTAAATTGTAATCCCTTGTCTATTTTTAGATTTTAATCCCCAAAGTGTTCATTCAATATTTAAAGTAGATCCACCCATTTTAACTACAAAACGTGTTACCTAAACAGAAAAGGTGGTAACTAACTACAAAAGGTGTTAACTAACCAAAAAAAGATTTTAACTAACTACAAAAGGTATAGCTAACTACAAAACCTGTGAACACCCATATCATACATTGAGTTGGTAGTCCTGAAGAGGAGCATCTGCTGTGATTGGTAGACATAAAATTTAGGGAAGGTGACATAAGAGGAAAAGGTCTTTAAATAGAGGAAACAGTAGCACACAAGGATCAATCGAGATAGATTCAACATTCAGGCACTCAGAGTTGGACTGGAAGAGATTCAGTCACTTGAGCTTGGAGTGAAGAAGAGACACTTGGAGGAGAGAATGGAAGAATCATCACACACTTGAGGAGAGACTGGAAGACAGACACTCAGACTTGGAGTGAAGACACTTGGCTGTGGAACTGGACCCCTGGATGAGCTCATGTAGGAGACCTCAGAATGCATTCTTTTTAGATGGTCACCACGGTGAGTGTAAAGGTTGATGTAGTTTCCTTGCCTTTCTGGAGTTGCGAACCTCCAAGAAAGGCCCATCATCTTGAGACTCCTTTCCCCTAACTGGTGCCTTAAAATTTCTAACTGGCTCAGAGGAAGCTGGTACTTTCTCTCTCTCTCTCTCTTTCTCTCTCTCTCTCTCTCCCCCATTTTCATTCTTCCTTAATACCTTCCTTCTATTGTAAAATAAATTACCATAATTCCATTTATTTGAGAAATTCATTTTGGGATTTAGAAATTAAAATCCCTGGTAGCCATCAATTAAATATATTCAAATTCAACCACAATAAAATTTAACAGAAACAACTAAGTTGCTTTATTTTTGTTGCATAATTTATGTTTTGGAAAGTTTTGAAAGGTTGTGAAGATCACATGAAATGCATAATGATCAATCTTGTTGGAGGATTAAAAATATCCAGAAAAATAACACTATCAATTAATAGCCATTATTAAAGTAGCAATATCAAAAACTGGGAGACATAGCAAATATAGCCTAGGAGCCAGGAAGACGTGGATTTCAGTCTAGACTCACACATACTAGCTGTGTGATTCTGGACAAGTCACAATTTCTCGGTGGCTTGAGTAATTCTCTAAGACTAAATAATAGAGTAAATGAGGAGTTGAATTGGTAGAGGGAATTTTCTCATCAGAAGTTGCCTACATCAATAAAATCTCAATTTTGACATAGAAAAAGTAATTAATATTAGCATCAATGAGTTTCTTACTGATCCCCTAGGAGGAAGCAAAATTATGAAAAACTAAGACTCATGATAGCCAGATTTTAATTGAAGGAGATAGGTAGGGTGGAAAACTTCGGATAAATTTGTTCATCCATTTTCTTTATATTTCTCTTTTTAATTTTAATTTTTTTGAGATTATAACTTGATACAATATTTAATATTTATTTTATGAAATTTTACAATGGCTGTTCAATTTCTCCTTTCTATTCTTTTCCTCCCCCAAAAGGCAGGTAATATGATAAAATTGTATATCTATTATTATGATACATGTTATGAAACAAGATGCATGTTGATCACACTAGAGAAAAATTAATGGAGGAAATAAAGTGAAGAATGGAATGTTTTGACCAGTTTTTGGACTCTGTCTATTCCTTCTATGACAATAGATACCCTCTTAATATTATCATGAGTCCCTTTGAGTTGTCCCACATCTTTGCCTTGTTGATAATAGTTGTCATTCACAGTTGATCATCATACATTATTGTTACTATTCATAACATTTTCCTATTTCTGATGTAAATATATTTATACAGATAAGATCTTTCCCTCCATCTTTAATCTCTTTGATATATAGACCTAGTAGTGGTATTGTGGGATCAAAGGTTATGCACAGTTTTTGGCCCTTTGGGTGTGGTTTCAGATTTCTCTCAAGAATATTTGTATCAGCTCCACCAACAGCGTATTAATGCCCCAATTTTCTCCACAACCTCTGCAACATTATCATTTTTTTGTCATGTTAGTCAATCTGGTGGGTGTGAGTTCGTATCTGAAAGTTATTTTAAATTTATATTTCTCTGCTTAGTAGTAATTTGGAGCAATTTTTCAAACAACTAAGGATAGTTTTAATTTTGTCATCTGTCAATTGCCTATGATTTCCTTTGATGAGTTGTCAATTGGGGAATTCTTTCTATTATAAATTTGATTCAGTTCTACATATATTTGAGAAATGAAACCTTTGTCAGAAATAATTGCCTTTAAGATTTTTTCCCATTTGTTGTTTGCCTTTTAACTTTGGTTGTATTGATTTTGTTTGTACACAATCTTTTAAACTTATTATAGTAAAAATTATCTATTTTATATTGCATAATATTCTTTTTGTCTTCCCTTATCCCAAGATCTGATAAGTGAACTATTTTGTACTCTCCAAATTTCTTTATACAATCTTTTATTAATAAATCATATATCCATTTTTAATTTACTTTGGTACATGGCATGTAGTACTGGGCTATGCCTAATTTCTGCCATATTGCTTTCCAGTTTTCCTAACAGTTTTTTTAATCAAACAATGTGTTCATACATTTTTGAAGAGGATCAGTGACATCATGGGATAATATCTTGATTTGCAAGTAAATTGGATTTAAGTGAGACAGAGTTGCATAGTCATCAGTCTCATTCTTTCTTCCAGAGTCATTGAAGTCCAGTGGAAGAACAGAAATCTGGATGACTAGTGATGGGTAGAGATTCAGTGGATGACTTTGGAGTCTTCATTATCTGACCAGACTCTAAGTGTTCTATAGTACCTGCCTTAGCCACCTTCATGGGTCTTGTAACAAACTGTTCTCATCTCTACATTCTACCAAGAGAAGTCTTCACATGCTGGGAGTAGACAGTCCTCTAACTCACTGATGGCTTTGAGGCATATCAACTGTCTTCAATCTGGTTTAGTTTATTTTCCAAGGTGGCTTTATTAGGGTATGGAGAAACTTGTCCACCTGGGAACACTGGAGAATCATCTAATCTCATAATTGGAAAGGATGTCAGAAATCATGCAATACAACCCATAGATGAATAGTAATACAATCTGAAATTTCCCCGCAGATGATTAAATCATTACCACTCAACTGTCTCTAGTAACAGAAAGCTCATCATCTATATAGTCAATCATTCCTCTTTTAGACAAACTAATTCTCAGGAAATAGTTCCTTCAATAAAATATACAAAGTAAAGATGGTAGCTAAGTAACATCAAAAGCTGAAAATACTCCAGCAATACTTCTAAACCAAAATTTATAAAGCACCTCAAAATAACAGGAGTCAAAAACCAAAGTCAAGATAGAGTGAGGGTATTCTCCTTCTAAACAGAACTTGAAAATTAGGCAGAGTTGATTTTCATGGAATAAGGGAGAACTGGAAGCCTACTGTGCCTGGTTCTGAGCCTAGGATCAGGCCAACTTAGGGATCCCAGAACCAATCCTACACAAACAACAGAGCAGCCCACATACCAAACATACCTCTTGATGTCACAGACCCTGGCATCAGCCCACATTGAGGTTCAGAATGTCTTTATCACTTGGCCCTTTCAAGTCTGCACTGTGATAAAGCCCTTTATTCCTAGGCAAAATAATTCAAAGTTCTGAGCCCTACAAGCCATCAGAAAAGTAGACATAACCATCAGTTCTCAGCACTTCCAGTTCACAGGCAAAAATGGCTAGGAGAATGAGTAAACAGCAAAAGAAACATTTAAACCTGGAAAATTTCTATGGCAACAAAGAGCAAGGCACAGAGTTAATAGAGGATGATGAGATCCAAGCAATCATATACAAAACTTCAAAGAAAAAGGGTAATTGATCTCAAGAACTGTAAGAACTCAGAAAGGAATTAAAAAATCACATGACAGGTCTAAGAAAAATGGGAAAAAGAAAAGAAACTAAAGCAAAAAGAAAATAGCTTAAAAAAGCAAAATTGGTCAACTAGAGAAAGAGGCACAAAAATACAGTGAAGAAAAGAGCTTTCTGAAAAGTAGAATGGACCAAATGGAAAAGGAGGATCAGAGAAATTCATTCTTTAAAAATAAGAACTGGTCAAATAGAAGCTAATGACTTCATGAGATATTAAGAAACAATAAAATCAAATCAAAAGAATGAAAAAATAGAAGAAAACATAAACAAAATCATTGGGGAAAAAAAACTAATGTTGAAAAAAGAGCCAGGAAAGAAAATTTAGGAAATATTGGACTACCTAAAAGTTATGACCAAAAAAAATGGTTTATAGGTCATATTGTAAGAAATTATCAAGAAAAATTGCCCTGAGGATCTTTAACAAGAAAGTAAAATAGAAATTGAAAGACTTCACAGATCATCTCATCCAACAAATCCCCAAATGACAATTCCCAGGAAGGTTATAACAAAATTCAAAAGCTCCCAAGCTAAGGAGAAAATATTGCAAACAGCCAAAAAGGAAAAAAAAATCAAACATGGAGCACCATTCAGGATTACACAGAATTTTGCAGCTTCCACATTTAAGGACGAGAGGGCTTGGAATATGATATTCCAGAAAGCAAGGGAACTGGGTTTACAACCAAGAATCATTTTCCCATTAAAACTGACTATTTTTGTTCAGGAGAAATTATGGTCATTTGATAAAATAGAAGATTGCTGTGAAAAAGAATGCTATCCACCTCCAGAGAAAGAACTGTTGGAGTAGAGATGTAGATGAAGGCATGATTTATCACTTGTTTATTTTGGTATGTTTTAGTGTTTGGTTTTATAATACATGTATAACCCTGATTGAATTGCTTCTCAGTTCTGGGAGGGAAGAAGAGAGGGAGATAATATGGATCATATAACTTCCAAAACATGTTGAAATGTGCTTTATAAAAGTAAAATAAAATAAAATAGAAGATTTCCAAGCATTCCCAAAGAAAAGATTAGCCTTAAGCAAAACAAATTAGATGTCCAAATACAAAATTCAAGAGAAGTAAAAAAGGTAAATGATAAGGAGAAACAATTTCAGGGCTTCAATAAGGTAAAATTGTTCATATTCCTATGTAGAGAAATATGTGTAAATCTTAAAAGTTTTTATCATTATTGTAGTAGTTGGAAGTCTACATAGATAGAGGGTATTGTGGTAAGCTATTTAGGGTGATATACAGAAAAAAAACCTATGAGTGAAAAAAGAGAATTGCACTAAGAGAAATGGGAAGAGAAAAGTGGGGTAAATCATAACACATAAAGAGGCATGGGGGGGAAGCTGTTACAATGGAAGGGAAGATGAGGGTGGTGACAAGTTGTACTTAAACCTCTCTTTCATTGGAATTGGTTTAGAGATAGAAGAATAGCCAGATTCACTGGGATATAAGAATTGAATCTTACCCTATACAGAAGTAGGAGAGCAAGAAATGGATTGCTGTGGAAGGAATAATATAAGAGAGGGAGAGGTTGGGGAAGAGATGATCAGAATACCCTGTTAGTAAGAGGGGACTAAGAAGGAAGTGATGGTAAGGGGAGTAATAAAAGGGAAGGAGAGTGGGAGAGTGATTAAAAGCAAAACACTGGTATGGTGGGAAAGAGTGAAAGGAGAAAGACAGTATTAAAAGAGGAAAATAAGGAGGGGAATACACAGATAGTAATTATAATTGTGAATGTAAATGTGATGAACTCATCCATAAAATGGATTCAGACAGCAGAGTGGATTAAAAAATGGAATCCTACCATATGTTGTTTACAAGAAACACATATGAGGCTGCTAGGCATGCCAAGAGTAAAGATAAGGGGCAAGGACAGAACCTATTGGGCCTCAACTGAGACAAAAAAATTTGGGAGTAACAATCATTATCTCAGAGAAAGCTAAATCAAAAATAGATCTGATTAATGGAAATCACATCTTGGTAAAAAGTAGTATAGACAGTGAAGAAATATCAGTACTTAACATATATGCACCAAATAATATGGCATCTAGATTTTTTAAAAGGAGAAAATAAGGAACTTAAGGAGGAAATAGACAGTAAAACTGTATTAGTGGGGGACCTCAACCTTCCCCTATCAGAACTAGATAAGTTTAACCAAAAAATAAATGAGAGAGATAGATATTTGGAGAAAATTGAAGGGGGATAAAAAGGAATGTATGTTCTTTTCAACAATACATTGTACATAAACAAAAATTGGCCATGTACTAGTGCATTAAAAACTTCACAACTAAATGCATAAAAGCAGAGATAATAAATGCAACTTTTTCAGATTATAATGCAATATAGGTTATAATAAAATGTACATAGTTCTGCCACGTAGGCCCAAAACATCAAGTCTAATTCCTTTTTTATAAGCCACTTCCTTCATATGCTCAATGATAATTTTCATATCCTCAAGTCTTTGATTTACCAGGTTAACTATCTCCAGTTTCTTCAAACTACTTTCATAGTCATGTGGCTTGGAGTCCTCTCCTCTCTTCAATCACTATCCTTTGGGTATATTCCAGGTTATCATTATTCTTCCTCAAATCCCTCTCACATTCACATGGACTATAATGCTTAGGATATTTCTGATTAGGAGATAATTAAACAAGATTATGTCCTCCCTTGCTTTGGATACTCTGATGCTATTTTAAGAAATTTAAAATCATGAAACTTTTTGCTTATATCCTAGCAGTGACATAGGGAGTGGTTATATTGGAAAAAGAATAAAGGAATATGTTTTCCCAAGAAGGTGTGAAGGAAATGCTTAGTACAAATTTTGAATATTTCAACAACTCACTCAAGACTGCTCATCATTTGACTAAAAGAGGAAAGATACTCTTTCCATAGGACTGAGGAACCAAATTACTTATCTCTAAGATCAACACAATAGAATTCTTAATAAGAAAGAGCAATCAGTCCATCAGGAGACTTGTCCTATGCATGAAAAGGTTGTGTAGTCATATCTCTTTTCTGTATCTCCACACCATATCCTCAAATGGCAATGCTATCTCAGTCTGTTCCTCCAGACTTTTTTTTTTGACAACTGTCTCTTGGCTGTGTATGACTTAATCTATTCTTTACCTTTAAAAACCCTTTAAGAAGCATTCATGAAATTCAAAACTTTAATTGAACATATATTACATTTAATATCCTGTATAAATTTTTGAAAGAGAAACAGACCTCCTGTCTCCTAGAAGTGTATAGTCTGAGCCTTTATGACTTTGGAGATATAGCAACAAATAAAACTAGACAATCTCAGAAGTCCCTATACTACTTATCTCAATTGATTCTCACAGCAACCCTATGGGTATGTACTTCCATTTTACAGATAAGGCAAAATGAGATTCAAAGAGGTCTTGTTTGTGGTCAGGTCACTTAATATCAGAGGCAGGATTCAAACTTAAATTTTCCTTCTCACTACATCATGCTGGTACTTATATTAATATTAAAAGAAAGCTTTCAGAAACTAAGTATATACCCAAATTATAAAAGCACTCAAAGTAAATATGTCAGTCAGAAAAAAAAAAACAACCTATAGAAATGTTTCCAGAAGATAGCGCTATGTAATAAAAACCTAAGAGACCTAGGTTCAGTACTCAACTCTACCACTACATTAACAAATTGTGTAACATTGGGTTGGCCACTTTCCTTCACTGGATCTCAGTTTCCTCATATGCATAATGAAGAAGTTTGGCTAAATCATTGCTAATGTACCTTCCAACTCTGAAATTTTCTGATTCAAAATACTATATCATCCAAAGAGTTCTATTTTCTCCTGTAGCCATGAAAGTCACTCAAGAGCAGAGAACTTTAAACTTTGTGTGTGCATTTCATAGACTGCTTTGTCAGCTGGGTGAAGCTTATAGACCTCTTCTTAGAACAATGTTTCTAAATACATAAAATACAGAGAATGACAAAAGAAATTTAAAATATCAAAATACAGCTGTTAAGATACTGATAAGAAAAATAGGATCCCAGGGAAAGAACCCTAATCTAGAGAAATTTCCCCTCAAAATCAGACTACAAGGTTTTTCCTTTCTCTTTATGATCATCTATAGAGAGCAGACATGGATGAGGGTGGGGTGGACTAGGTAGAGAAAGAGAATAGAGATCTGAGTAATACTGGTAAATATCATTGACACCCAATGACATCTTGACAATCATATTCAAGGTTGTTCTGAAATACAAAAAATAACAGCAAGTGAATTATACATTTAAAAAGCACTTATTTTGCCTGCAGTCCATCAGAAAACATTTCAGGACATTAGCCCATGTAAAATGTCACAGCTTCCCTGGTGTATTAATTATTCAATTAATCTTCTGTTGGCTCTGAAAGGTTCTTGGATCCTTTTAGATTTGGATATCAATTCGTTCCTGTTGCTGACAACCACTATATAAAGTTTTCATTTAAAAGCAAATACAAAAATGTTGGTTTCTTGTTAAATTTGCTGATGTGTTTGTGGTTCTCAAAGTTCTTACTATAACATGGGAGCAAGCACAGAATAGTGAAAATGTCCTAAGCTCTTGTAATTGTTTCCTAATCATCCCCTCTACCTTATCTCTCTTCCCCCTGCAAACAATCCCTCACACAGTAGCTTCCTTGTTAACTAGATGCTACACTCCCATGTATCCTTTTTATATGCATAGATCATAGATGGTTTAATCACTCTTTTGTTCAAAACCATCAAAGATTTCCATGTTTGAAATGTCTTTCCCCCTCCTCCATCTTGAAATCCTAATCACACTTTGATGTCCAACTGGGGAGCACTTCCTCTATGAAATCTTTTCTTAGTATCAGGAATCAATGACATCTCTGCTTCTGTTATCCACAAATGCCCAGGTGGGTCTTCTTATGCATTTACCACAGAGCCAAAAACTAGAATTTTTTATACATGAATAGGTATCACACATGTTACAGGAGAATTTTAGAGTTTCATTTTAAAATGAATTGTTCTGAAGTTTCTATGAAAGTAAAGGGTTGTAAGTGTTGTCAGTACCCTCTAATTACTCAACCTCAGTTATGGCTCTGATCTATTCTGTCAAACCATTTCACATTATATCTCTTTGTGTATATGGCAGATACTTTTATTACTAAACTGAGATATATGAGAAGACATGTTGTGTCTTAGGTAATTTTTACAGCTCTCAATGCCTAGAATAATACCCAGTACATAATAGTTGCTAAATAATTGAATTAGAGTAAAAACTACTCATAACTTTGGACTTTAGTCCTGGCTCTTCCATCAATTAACTAAATGACCTTGGGAAAGTCATTTAACTTTTTGATCTTGTTTTCTTATATGTAATGTAGAAATACTGATTATCCAAACTCCCTCGAGTTACAAGGAAAAAATGAAAGCAAACATGAAATCAGCATGTGCACTGAAAATACCTAACCAAAAATGTAAAGCATTATTATTTACAGAGTTCTTGAAGTGTTGCCATTATTTTATGATATGTTTTCATTTTTGTAAATGTTGGAATCTTCCACAATACAATTATGTTGATGCCTAACCATGGCATAGAAATGTTAGCATGTAAGAGACTATAACTATAGAACTTAATCTCTGCTGCTAGGAAGGTATCCCAAAGAGATTAAAAATGGAGGAAAGGACTACTTGAACAAAAATATTTATAGCAGCTCTTTTTGTGATGGAAAAGAACTGGAAACTGAAGGAATCTTCATCAGTTGGAGAATGGTTGAATGAGATGCATATGATTGTAACAGAATACTATTGTGGCATAAGAAATAATGAATAAAACAATCCCAAAGAACCTGGGAAAGACTGATATGAAAGTGATGCAAAGTGAAGTGAGCAGAATCAGGAAAACGTTGTACATAGTAAGAGCAATAATGTGCAGTGATCAACTGTGAATGACAACTATTATCAGTAATTCAAGGATCTAAGAAACACAAAGGCTTCATGACAGAAAAGGTGATATACACCACCAAAGAGTTATTGAATCTGCGTGCAGATTGAAGCATACCCTCCTTCACTTCATTTCCTCCATGATTTTTTTCTCTAGCTAAATAACATGTGTCTTCTTTCAAAACATAATGAACATGGAAATGTATATTATATGATAACACATGTACAACTTATATTATCTACCCCTTGAAGAGTATGGAGGGGTGAGAGGGAGGGAGAGAATATGAATTGCAAAGCATCAGAAAAATACTATTAAAATTATATCAACATGCAATCTAGAAAAAAAAAAGAACACAAACTCTGTCATTCAGACCTCTGCTCCTCTCAGCTTGCTTAATTTACCTACCTGGACCTCTCCACTCATATCAAAATTTCCCCTTCATACAAGAACCTAAACATACTTGAGAAACAAATGAAAAGCTCTAGGTGAAAGTCTTATAAAAACCCACAATAGCCTTACAAGTCTAAGATCATAAGCCACGATGCTGGATAAAACTATCTGGGGAAATTGGACTTGACATTTTGTTTTGCTCTGTTCTGTTATCTTTTGTTGTTGTGTTTAAACTGGAAGTACTTCTGGGGAGGAAAAGGCAGGATTAGATTTGGAGAAAGGATAAGTAGGAAGGAATTTCCATAAAAGGTGGTGCATAGTCAAGAAAGTACTTATTTAATTTCACCATCTATAAAATGAGGAGAGGATGAATTAGATAACTTTAAAGGCCCCCTGAAGCTATAATATTTACTGGTTATATTTTCCAATTTTGCTTAGGGTTAAGTCTTTAATGCTTCCTATAGCTATTTATTTACACGTAATAAAAGTTAAATTTTAGGGTATTATGCTAACAAATGCTGTGAATATCATCACTTAGGTCTTGATCTCATAAAAAGATAAACCAAGAACTGTAGGTATAAAATCCCAAATTCATAGAATTTCAGTATTTCAGTTTTGGAAGGAAACTCAAAAGCTCTCTAGTTCAGTCCATTGCAGAACAAAACCCGGCTTTTCAACATTTGTAACAATTGGTCATCTAGATTCCACTTGATGACGTCATTCATTTCAATGAGGACAAACTTACCATGCCCTGGGACAGCTCACATTACTCTTTATTAGTCATATCTGATTCTTCCTGATCCCATTTGGAGTTTTCTTGGCAAAGACACTGGGATGGTTACCATTACCTTCTTCATTTTCTCAGAGATTAGAAAATTAAAGCAGAGTTAAGTGACTTACCCAGGGTCACATGGCTAGCAAGTATCAGGGGCCAGATTTGAACCAAGATTTTCTAATCTCTAGGCCTGGATCACAAGCCACTGAGTCACTTAGCTATCCCACCCTCTAATTAACTTCTAAGGATGTTTCAATCTGTTCTCCTTCAACTGTCACTCATTGTTCCTACTTCTGCGTTCCCTGGATCAAGCGGAACAGATTATAATTTCTCTTCCACATTATAGCCCTTAAAATATTTGGCTACTTTTCTCTTTTCCATGGTAATCAGACTCAATTCCTTTAAATTTCCTGGGATAGCATAGTACCAACCTTCTTTTTACAGGATGAGCTATGTTTTCCAAATCCTCTTTCTAAATTTTGGTGTACAGAACTTCCCATAGGACTCGGGATGAGATCTGAGGAGGGCAAAGTAGTCAGTTAGGCTTGGAGTCTGAAGTTTCCTAGATCTCTTCCTTAGAACATGCCCCATCTCCATAGGAGAAATATTTGCTTACTTATAAAGGATGCTTTATTTTAGGTCTTATTTTTAAATGGGTAGATGTTATTTACATGTTTAATATAAATATGGGTATTGGGTCATCACACTTTAATAAAATACAACCCAGATCCTGGATCTTTCATAAAATCCTCATAAAAACATGCATGCTTGTCATTATTCTGCTCACATTAGATGAATATTTTCCCCTCCAGATCCTCTAATGGAAGTACTGTTTTTGGTGTATTATGATAAGCTGTTTCAAGGGAGAATGAGTGTATTAGAATTGGTAGGGAGGTACAGAAAGAAATCCTTACATAACCTGAAGGTTTATTCTTGTTAGCAAATACAGATGGAGGCTAGTGGCTATCAAGGGTGTGTTTTACAATTTGCTGTTAGTGGCTCCAACAATGGTATGCTTTTAAGGGGCAGTCATGGACCTGGCAAAAAACCCCAAACAAAACAAATGAATAAATGGGAGGATGAGAGGAAGGGAGGAAAGGTAGGGAAGGGAAAGAAAGTGCCAGAGCCAGAGATAGTGTCAATAGAGACAGAGACAGAGAGAAGGGAGGGAAGAGAAGAAAATAAGAAAGAGATGAAAGAAGGAGAAACAGAACAAGGGAAGAGAGACAGACAGGCTGAAAGAGAGAATACTAGTGAGTCAATCACCAACCACCCTGAGGGACCTGCCTACTCAGGTTGACACTACTCCAGTGTGAGGAACTGAACTCACAGAAGATTTCTGGAGATTCACAGGTGTTATAACTGCGATTTTTCTTGGGATTATGCATTACTTATTCTTACTCACAGCATAGTATCTCATGAGTAATCTATACCACAGATAGAATAGCTATTCAGAACAGAAACAAGAAGAGGGTTTTTTTTTTTATTAGAATCAGAGAGTTAGAAGTGGAATTGACCTTGGAAATCATCTTGGCCTGGGGTCAAGATGGATCTAGGCTTGATATTTACTAACTGTATGACTTAGATTAAATCACTTAACCTCTCAGTCTCACCCACAGTAAGTATGACAATGCTGTGATGAGAAAAGAGTGCTTACCTACACCAAATGTGAAGTGTTTGTTTAAACTCCCCAAATCCACACCAATGGAATTGTTGGTGGAATTGTGAACTGATTCAATCATTCTGGAGAGTTTTGGAACTATGGTCAAAGGGCTCTAAAATTGCATACCCTTTGATCCAGCAAAAACACTACTAGGTCTGTGTCCCAGAAAGATCAAAGTAAAGGAAAACAACCTATCTGGACAAAAATATTTATTAGTAGTTCTTTTGTAAGTGTCAAAGAATTGGAAATTGAGAAAATGTCGGTCAATTGTGGAATGGATGAATAAGTTGTGATATATAATTTTAATGTTCTATTATTGTGCTCTAAGAATGATGAGCAGGATAGTTTCAGGAAAACCTGGAGAGATTTATATGAACTGATACCAAGTGAAGTGAGCAGAACCAGGAAAACATTGTACACAGTAACAGCAATATTTTTCATAATCAGCTGTGAATAACTTAACTGTTCTCAGCAAAACAAAAATTCAAGGCAATTCTGAAGGATTTAGGATGAAAAATGCTGTCCACCTCCAGAAAAAAAAAATGAATGGAGTCTGAATTCAGAACAAAATATGCTAGTTTTTTTTTACATTTTTAGGAGAGGGGGTTATATGTATTTGTGCATACTTTCTTTTGGAATGACAAATTTGGAAATATGTTTTGTGTGACCATACATGCATAACCTAAGTCAAATTGCCTGCTTTCTCCAGAAAGGGGGTGGGAGGAAGACAATTTGGAACTCAAATATTTTTTTAGATAAATGCTAAATTTTTTTAAACCCTAAAATATTTAATTTTTAAAAATCTACCACATTGCAATGATTGCATTTTCCTATCAGGGGTGACTTTACCATTAAAGAGTTTTTGTCAGAATGGCATTTCAGCACCTCTGAGGTCCTGGCACTTAGATAATGATGATTCAGGAGGCTTAGGTTCTGTGTTAATTGCCTGTTTCCTTTGTGTACAGGCTTATTAACTGACCATGGCCTGATGAACCTGCTGCTCTTTCATTAGATAAAATGCAGGTGGTCTAAAAAGGTCCACAGTCATTGATTCAACAGCCATAGGATATATTATTTCTCAAACAGAATGAAAGCTTGTTAAGGGTAGGGACTGCTTTATTATGTCTATCAGCAGCATTTAGCAGGGTACATTGGACATGGTGCCCTCTTCTTGTTGAAGCAAATTGAATTGAACTTGAGTTGGAGAGCAATAAAAGGTGACATCTCATTCATTCCTTGCTTTTTATAAATGAAGAAACTAAAGCCCAGAGAGGTATAGAAGTGACTTGTTCAGGGGGCAGCTGGGTAGCACAGTGGATTGAGAACCAGTCCTAGAGACGGGAGGTCCTAGGTTCAAATCTGGCTTCAGCCACTTCCCAGCTGTGTGACCCTGGGCAAGTCACTTGACCCCCATTGCCTAGCCCTTACCACTCTTCTGCCTTGGAGCCAATACACAGTATTGACTCCAAGATGGAAGGTAAGGGTTTAAAAAAAAAAAAAAGAAGTGACTTGTTCACAGTGACAATTTGCCAGTGTCAGGATCACACCCAAGTAGGTCTCCTGGCTTCAAGTCTGATGCTCATTCCACAAGACTATACTACACAAGAAATAGAACTGTTAGGCCTTCATAGTATAAGAAAGTAGTAAGTAGTATAATTGTTGTGTGTGTGTGGTCAGAATCAAAATTGAAATTCTTATGCTTGGTCAAACTGTGTCAAGGACAAATGGTGAGCTGTGCTTGGGAAGAGATGCAAAACTGGCCCTCAGTTGAGAATATCAGAGAAAAACTCATCCCAGACTCACCATATGGTAGCTTCTCTATTTTAATTAATTATACTTATAAACTAGGTTCTATACTCAGTTCTTTCTCTGTTTCTAAAAGACTGTAAGTAGTATAGGGACCTCTTAAATTCCACTGCCTTTAACAAAACCCTAGTTATTCTGCCCTGATTACAGCTATGTGTGATGCTTAGGAAAAATGGAAGATATGGATGATAGATGAAGGAAAATATCACTTTGAATAGTAAAAGAGAAAAAGGGGGGGGTGTAGAAAGAGGTGACAGCAATGGATCTAGCATTTAAAGACAGATTAAAATCTTGGATTTGGACTGCCACTTGGACAAGGCACATAAACATGTACATATATATACCCACATAATGTATACATAAAACACATGTATGCATTCATGTACATAAATATAATATGCATATGCATTCACCAACTTATATATACATATATATGCATATCTACATAAACAAACATTTCATTGTTACTATTAACTTTTCTCATTTCCCAAATGACCTACTTGTTATTCTCCAAAAGCAACATTGTACCTCTTACTTCAACATCTTTGAATAGGCTTTCTTCCATGTCTAGCATTCTCTCTCTTAAAAGTATCTTAGAATTACTAATTCTGTTGAACAATCATTTCAAGTGTTAATCTTCTCCCACATGGGATCTTTTTTGATCTTCCTCAAATTATTAAGACTCACATAATGACTTTCCACTTGCTTTGTATGGCTTCTGTATTTGATTTGTCCAGGATCACACAAGTTACACATGTCTGAGGCTGGATTTGAGATCATGTCTTCCTGACTCCAGGTCCAGTGCTGTATCCATTGGACCACCAAATCAGCCACACTTTGACACACTATACATTGATCCGGACATAGAATTGTCATTTTGGTATTCTTTGCATTCTAAGGACAACAACCAAGCATCCTGTACTTATTTACTCTTAAATGTGTTATTTCCCTCTCAGCCTCTTGAGAGTAGGGGGTATTTTCATTTTTTACTCTCTAGATCTCCTGTACCCAGGACAGTTCACAACACTCACATAGTAGGTATTTTATAAATGCTTATTGAATTGAATTGAATCTTATACTAATAAATACTTTTTAGAGACAACATTTATATTGGAAAGTAATTTAAACACAATAGCATCCAGCAGAACTTAATTAGATGACAAAAACCAGAAAATTTTTTCCTGGTTCTTCATACACACAACTGATTTTTACATAGAAAAAAAACTGAGACCAAAGAAAATAGTTAACTCGTATCTATAAAATCTGGGAAATCCCCCTGGAAGAAGTAGAATTCTAGGAACAATTTGAATAACTATTCAGATATATTATTCTATTTACCTCTAGCTGGTGTAATAGATGGATAATTTGAGGGTGTCTATTGATGGTATATTAGAAAACTAATGGATCAAGTTTTGCCTACCCTCCTCCTTGTTCCTCCCTCTTCTTCTCTCTTCAGAAGCCTTTCAGCTTCCCTTCCTCCCCTTTCTTCTGTCAACTATGAGATTTCTATCTATTACACTGGGCAAATAGATTCTACTGCCTCTCTATTGATTCAATCTGATTGTTGCTTTACAATCCAGTGGTCTTCTAGTTTTTCTCAGAGGACATTTCATTTCCTGAATTCCCACCTTTTCATTGCCTATTTCAATGCCTACAACATTCTCTCTCCTCACCTTTACCTCTAGACTTTCTTGGTTTTCTTCAAGATTGTCTTAAATACCCTCTTCCAAAGAAGATTTTTCCCAGTCTTTGCCATTGTGAGTGTATTCCCTCTGACATTATCCTCTATTTACACTGCATATATATTTTATTTACATTTTTGGTCTGCTATCTCACATATTGTATGAGTTCCCTTTGGTTAGGGATACTTTTTTCTTTCTTTTTATATCTGTTTGTGTCTGTCTTTCTCTGATTCTACTATTATATCTGTTCTGCTCAGTATATGGTAAGTACATAATATATGTGTTATTTTATTGGCTGACAGATAGGCAGATTATTCCATTGAAGCCTGAAGATATCCAGACTCCCAAGTTTGGAATGCCTAGCCTTCCACTTGAAGAGACATTTCTCTATTTTTTTTTTTTTTGAGATCTTATGGATACTTGTACAAAGCAAGGCGATACTTCATAATGGTAAGACCCCCGTGGTGTTTTGTATATAACCTGCCTCATTTCAAACTAGACACTCAACTTGACAATTAAGCAATCCATCATACCCCCAAATATGGAAGGTATCTCACCTAAAGGTGACAAATGACAACTCTCATTTTTGGTAGCTTACCTGTTGAAGTATTGTGTTGTTGCAATTAAAAGACTGGAAGAGCCATAAACTGTAAGAGTTAAAATGGTTGGGTGTCATAAACTGTAGTGATTAAAATAGTGGAAGATATAAATTATAGTAGATATAAGAGTGGGTGAGTAAATCGTGACCTCAGGAATATGTTTTCACTACAGTGTCTTGTTTTAAATCAATATTTAAGGTGGTCACCAGGGAAAATATTCCCAATTATGAATATACCCAAGTCAACTGGGTTTTATAGAGACTTTAATTAATAATACAATGAGGAATCAAAGAAAGAGAGAAAAAGGAAATAAATGAGAAAAGAATAGGCCAGCCCAGGCAGCCCTGGCCAACCCAGGCCTAAGCCCTAAAAGAAAGATCAGTCAGTCCTTATATCTTAATCACTCACCACAAGATCTATCCAAGCAAGAATTCTAGTGACACCAGGCCAGGATCATTTCAGCTGCTTTCACCAGCTCAATTCTCCATCTGAATGTTTCAGAATGAGTCCCTTGAGCTCCTATCTGAGCTCCTATTTAAAGGGCAATTTCTCCTATGTCACCTCCCCTAAGTCCTTACATCTACCAATCACAATAGACATTTTTCAAAGGACATCCCATTCTGAATTCACACCTGAGTAGATTAATCCTTTTAGTAATCCACACCTGAGTAGGTTAGAATCTCTGTGTAAGTTTTTTTTCCTCTTGGATCCTTTTAAGTTCACAAGTTGCCTGACCTTTATAGGTACTTAGCACCCCTTTGTATTAGTTCTAAAAAATAGGCATGGCTTAAAGAACTTTTTGCCTCATTATAAGTATAGGTTTAAGTACTTTCATTGTTCAGAAAAGAGTTCACAACTTTATCTTCCCCCAGGGCAGACCCAAGTAGGTGAAGTAGAGTTCTCACATTCCTGCTTTAAGTAGAGTTCATTGCCCAAATGGGGAATGATCTTAATCCAATCTTATAAAGTAGGGTCTGGGAAATTTTAAGGTTTACAGTGTGGAGAGAAAATCAGTGAATTAGGAATTAGAAGTGGACTCTGCTGCATGACTTTGGGCAAGTCATTTCAAATATCAAAAATTCAGTTTCTTCCTCTGTGAAATAGGGGTAATAATTTCTAACTAATCAAGCTTCTGTTGATAAGAGAATATGATGAGACTAAGAACTTGGAAGTACTTATCAATCTTACATCAGTCAGTTGTGTTCAACTTTGTGACCCTGTGGACCAGACATGATAATATTATCCATCGGGTTTTCTTGGCAAAAATACTGGATTAATTTGCCATTTCCTCCTCCAGTGGATTAAGGCAAACAAATGTTAAGTGTTTTGCCCAGGGTCACATAGGTAGTAAGTGTCTAGGGCTGGATTTAAACTCAAGTCTTCCTGACTCCAAGCCAAGAGTTCTATCCACTGTGACTCCTTGCTGCCTCTACAGAAGTACTTGATGAACTACAGAACAGTGATATTCTTAAACTACAGATCAGCTCCCTTCCTGGTACAGAGAATCAGACTCTCTCATCTCTTTATTGCATATGTATTTACATTTTCATCTGCCAAAAAGGATCTTTCCTTTGTTATATGTGATTATATTTTCCTAATAAAACTTTAATTAGAAAGAGATGAGAAAACTTGAACAGATGTGGGTTTCTTTATTAATTTTGAGCACATGGCTTCCAGAAAGCTTGCTTAAATGATTGAGTTTTTTCTGAAGTCAATAACTTGTAGCAGCAGAGAGATAGCAGGGAGTTCATGGGTGATACATATAAATATGGCTCTAAATGAATGATGCATCTTCTAATAGGGAAAGGTTGAAAGGTATTATCTAGGGCGACAGAGGAAGATTTTTCATTCCAAGTTGTTCACAATCAGGAGAGAGGCTTTAGAATCCTTCTTCCTTGCTAAGGTTTTTAGATACTTTGTGCCAAATCTGCCGGCCAAACTATGGTTATATAAGGCGCCTATTGATTAAATAATTATAGAAAATCCATATACTTTCTCATTGTGTTTTATTATTAAAGCAGCTATGATTTCCCAAGGTATTGCAAAAAGATGTAAAAAATAACTGGTAGAGGGAAAAAATCCAGCCTATGTATCAACAGGCAAAGCTAAGCACAAAGCTGATATAGCTGAAATAATAATAATTTCTCTCATTAGTACTCTACAGTTTACAAAGGACTTTCCTTACAAAGATCCTATGAAGTAAGAATGAGAAAAAATATTTTGACCCTCACTCACATATGAGGAGCCTGGGTTCAAAAAGACAAAAATGACTTGTCCACATTCACACAGTTAGAAAGGTCATAATTTTTTGAGATATCATAGAGAGTGACATGGAGATTGTTTATTTTTTAAAGGCACACATTTTAAAGACAAAACTTGAGCAGCTTTCCTGATGCCATGAGGCCACCCTCAGGCAGTATCAACTTCCTGAAGGTCACTATATAAATCATATAGTTAATGAACAAGACTGAGCACTTTGGCAGGCCTCATACTGCCTTCGTGGTTAATAGGTTATCCCAGGATAGGGCCAGGTAGTGGATACCTCAATGCCTAAGAGAATGACAGAATATGAAAGCCATGAATAAAGTGGGATTAGAGAATGTCATGCCAAGCTTGTCTTCTTTTTTTTTCTGGTGCATGGATGTCACTTCTCTTCATGAATTCATCAAGTGTCTAACTCTAAGAAGCAAGTTGACTAGTAGGATTATGGATTCTCATAGCATTGAGTGGTTGTATTTTATTAGGACTCTAAAAGAGATTGGTATTAATAAACACTTTGGAGTTCTCCAAAGCACTTTGTATATCACTAAGAACTTAACTGCTTCATGACTAGCACTTAAAAAACAAGCCCTTACCTGCCATCTTAGAATCAATACTGTTTATTGGTTCTAAGGTGGAAGAGTAGTAAGGGATAGGCAATAGGGTTTAAATAGCTTGCCCTGGTTCACACAACTAGGAGGTGTCAGAGTCCAGATTTGAACCCAGGACTTCCTATCTCTAGGTCTGGCTCTCAATCCACTGAGTCACCTAACCAGCACTTTCACTTCATGGAGTATAGTAGATAAAAGTTTTATAAATTTGGCAAGCTACTTGCCCATATTCACACAGCTAGCAAACATTGGGACTAGAACTCAAATTCATGTTTTTCTTTTAAAATAATATTATATGTTATATATATATAGTATGCACATATAATATATATAAAATATACACATATATGTATATATAAAATATCTACCTAGATAGTTTTTAATATGAATATTTCCTAACCTAGCACTTTCTGTTCCAGGGAACCATTCCTTAAAATAAAAATCTAAAACAGAAGCAAGGAAACAGTTCAGCTGTATGCTGTATATTGGTTCCAAGGCAAGAAGAGTGGTAAGGACTAGGCAATGGGGGTCAAGTGACTTGCCCAGGGTCACACAACTGGGAAATGTCTGAGGCCAGATTTGAACTGAGGACCTCCTGTCTCTAGGCCTAGCTCTTGATCCACTGAGCCACCCACCCCTCAACTCTTTCATAAAAGATTATAAAATCTCTGAGTTCAGGGACCATTCATTTCATTGTTGTGTGACCTTGGGTAAGTCAAGACCTTAGTGTTTAGTAAAGTGTCTTGAATATTTTTAATGAGTGGGGTGAGACAAAACTATGTTTTCACCTATGTAAGGAACTCCTTCTGCTCACACAGATCAGACACACCTATAACTTGTAGCTCAAGAATATTATGAGTTAGAAGGCAGGGAATAGTAGAGATGACTGGAAGGAAAACTGAGAGGTTAAACAAGTGTCCATTGTCATATAGCAGGACTTGTCATAGATAGTATATCAATTTCTGTCTTTCAGACTATTAGACAGGAATTCTGTCTACTACTATACCTAATAAATCATAGATGCTTAATAAATGTGTCTTGAACTGAATTGAGCTAGATAAAGCTGTGGATAAAGCATGGAACCTAAAATCAGTAAGACAAGTTCATATGTGGCCTCAGACACTTACTTGGGCTGTGACCCTGATTAAGTCACTTGACCACTGTCTGCTCCAGTTTTCTTATCTGTAAAATGGGGATAACAATATCTCTTACCTCCCAGTGTTGGGAAAATAAACTGAAATACTTTTTGTAAAGTACTCTGTAAATCTTAAAATGCTATATAAATTATTATTAAAAGTTTAAGCCTCCCCCTCTAATTCTAAGTGACAAACATTTTTCTATTCAACAAAAAACAAAACAAACATTTATTATTGTAAACCTTAAAATTTCTTAGTTCAAAAACAAAAAAAATTTCATCAGTTCAAAAACAAAAAAACAAAACAAAACAAAAAACCCTTGAAACTGTCATTCAATTATAGCTCTCTATAATTATAGCAACTGTATTTGCAAGGACATCACCCTGATATGATGCCCACCACTGTGATTCAGGGCCATAGAGGATTTGGAGGTAATTTGGTGATGGTCTATTTCATTAATGCAACAACTTCAATTATCAGACTAATTTAGCAGGACATGTCTGCTGTCTAGGGCATATGAGGTGACACTTGATGATTCTTCATAAATTCTCAGATTTGAGATCATGGAGGACAGAGACACACAAGAATCTTGAGGAGCAGGAGGAGAATGAAATTATGGACATTTTGGCAGGAGCTGCTCATTCAGCAATAATTTGCAAGAGATCCAATCTATATTATAATTTCCCATCTATCTGAATGAATTTCCAGAAACGCTTTCAGTTATTTTGATGTGGATAGTGTCACTGGAAAGTCCATGCAATTACAGAGTGCTTGGCTGATTAAGAAAATGTTTTTTTCACTGTCCTCAAAAAACGTTCTCTGTGTGGTTGTCTTTCTGCACCTCGAAGGAGAGCCAGAGAAACCTTCACAAGTCCTTAGCTGGTACCGTGAGTCACCAAACATAAGATTTTGAAAGGACCTCTGAAATCATTTAGTCCAATATCTTTCTTTGACATTGGAAGGAATTGAGGCTGCAGATTGATCAATATTTGCTCAAGATGACACAGTTACTAGATAGCTGGGTAGAGACTGGAAGACCTAGCTCCTGACTCCCAATTCCAGGGTCCAATTCACTATTTAATGACTCCACTTCTACCTGACCTAGGCCCATATATATGCAGCCTGCTTCTGGAAGATGTAGAGGAAGAAACAGGAAAGGTAATGGGGAGTCATCACTCAGGTCACATAGTAAATATCTGAGGCTGAATTTGAACTCAGGAAAAGGACTTCAGGCCTGGCACTCTAACCATTGTACCACTTACTTGTCCATCTCAATTGTACAAGTATATATTTATATTAATGATTTGATCAAGAAAATGATTTTCCTATCTAACCATTTTTTTACAAACTGATTCATGAATTTAGCACATATTTAAGTGTAGTATGCTCAAGTTACCATCTTGGGCAATATGTGGCATATATCTTGTAGCCTAATAGAAATGGTATTATGGATAAAAATAACTACCATACCAGGCAATATAAGTACTCTATAAGAAGAGTGGTATAATGAATAGAAGAGTGAGTTCAAAGCCAGGAAGACCTGGATCCAAGCCACACCTTTGTCAAATATTAACGAATGAAGCCTCAAAAAATCATCTAACCTCTCAAGCTGTAGGCAACCATCAAGACTAGAAAATGCTACCCTGTATTGGTAGAGGGCTTTTCCTCACCTGGAAGTCCTCTATACCAATGAAAGCAATCTGATCCTTTACTCTAAAAGAAGAACAAAGGTTCATAAAAACTTAGAGCCAGCAGAAATCTGTTTGGAGTGAGGGATCAGGTAAAACTTTCTAACAAAGGAACAGTTGAGTTTATCCTTGAAGGATGAGTATAATTTTGACAAATGAAGATAGAAGTGAACATTAGTCCCACCATGATCAAAGTCAGGGTGGTAGGAAGATGCAAGGCACACTTGAAGAATGACAAGTAGACAAGAAGAGCTAGAAAAGTGGTGATATACAGCAGAGTAGAGACAGAAGAGGCTGGAAAGATGGGCTATGTTTTGCAGGGCCTTGAATGCTAGGTAAAGGAATTTAAATTTTATTCAGGAGACAAAGGGGAATCTCTTATGTTTCTTAGGCTAGGATTTTTGAGGTCTTGAATTCTAGGATAAGGAACTCTGATTTTATTCAGGAGATAATGGAGAATTTCTAAAGGTTGTTAAGCCAGGTTTTCAGAGTCTTCAATTCCAGGATAAAGAAATCAGATTTTATTCAGTAGATAATGGGGAATCTCTAAAGGTTGTTAAACAAAGGAGACCTATGTATACAATGCATTAATGATGGAATAAAGGACAGCTTAAAGTGGAGAATTTATTTTTTTAATATAACATCTTCTGAGAAGTAGAAAGCTACATGCATGATTTTGTAATTTGGGCTATTTATAGTCCTTCAAATTGCAGAGCAGTTAACTTTCAAACAGAAGAGGGATGCTGGGCCCCTTGCTGTCATGGTGAAAGCAGATTTTTTGAAGCTATGGTTAATGGAGGAAAGGCCAAGTGATAGAGCTTGTTTAAACCATGGTTTGTGGAATGGGGGTAGCAGTGGAACAGAGAAAAAGAGAATTTAAGTGGATGTTGATACTGAATGTCTTTAATGTCTGTAGTGGAGTTGGTGGAGAAAATGAAAATCAAAAGGAAAGAAAGTCACTGTCTTCCTTAATTTCCTTAAGCAATTTTCAAATATTGACCATACTTCAGATAATCAATACAGGCAAGTGAAAGTAGTTGAGTTTGAATAAAATCATGGTTAAAGATTGGGCCAGGAAGGGTCCAGAAACAAATATGAAATAGGAGATAAAAAAGGACAGAGAGAGGGAGGAAGGGTGGAATGAATAGAGAGAAAAGTAGAGAATGAGTAGTAAAAGAAGTAGGAAATGAAACCGGAAGAAGGAAGAATGGGCAGTAAGAAAAATAGAAGCAGACTCAGAGAAAAAGACCAGAAGGGGGAAGAATAGAAAAAAAAAATATGAGAAAGACAAGGTTCCATGGAAGTCTAGTTTGTTATCCCTTTCTGCCCAGCTGTCTCCATCTTCTTTGCATTGCCAATTGGGAAGTAATTACATATTTGTTTATTAGATCATTCTTGGGCCTTTCCACCTTGGCTTCTTAGCTTATTACTCTTTTCCAAAGTTTTGGAAGTGAGACAATCTGTCTTGCTTTTGTGGAACTTCTAGAAGGATACAAGGTACATCTGGGACTTTACTGGATATCAAAGATAAAATAGCTAGCTTTTTTAAAAACACTTTTCAAATCATTATTTGTATTTAGGGAGGGATGGCATGTATAAAGTATAATGCCAAGCCACTAGGCAGAACTTCCAGGAGAGGCCAATATCCACTATTCCTATATCTTCTATAGTCTGTTGGTGCATAAAACATAACCAAGTTGTAGAATTTTAGATTATGAGATCTTTGGCTGCAGTAACTATCTCAATTTTTATATTCATATCTCCAGCACTTAACATAGCACAGGCAAATAATTAATAAATATACTTTCAATCATTCATTCATTATTCAAAATTCATATTCAAATCATTCACTTCATTTCATTTCAATTTCATTCAATTTTAATTAATTTCATTCAAATCATTTAATTCAAATTTCAATTTCAAATAATTCATACTGAAATAATTAATAAATGTGGTTCCATTCATTCATCCATTCAAAGTCTAGAGCTGGAAGGTATATCAGAGGTCATCTAGTAGATCCCTATCATTTCACAGCTGAGAAAGTTGGACCCAGAGGAAAAAAACCCACTTGCCCAAAGAAACATGGAAAAGGAAGACAAGCCTTCAGATTCCCCATCTGAAGTTTGTTCTTGACAATGTATTGTGTCCCCAGTTGAGAAAATCTAAGGCTATCTGCAATTCATTAATTGAGAGAGTGAAATGTAGAGGGAAAAGCATTGGGTTTGATGTCAGGGAAGAGATGAGTTTAAATCTTGTGCCTGATACTTATAAACTATGTCTCTATGGTAGTCTCTACATTTGAATCTCCTTATCTGTAACATGAGGATAATAATGTTAAGTAACTATCTCATGAAATTGTTGTGTGGTTCATAGAAAATGTATAAGGGATTTGTAAACATTAAAGGTTAATTAAACATCAGCTACTATTATTTAGAAACAAACTGGAAGCTGGAACCTATTATCAAAAATTTTAATGCTCTTATTTGGTGAATGGATATTGACTTTGAAATGGCAAACATATAATAATAATAATAATAATAATAATAATAATAGTCATAACCCAGAGGTGGAATATGATATAGAATATAGATATAATTATACCTATTTTATGGATGAATAAATTGAGGCTCAGAAAAGTTAAGTTCTTTGACCAAGTCATACAACCAATGGAATTAGAAACCAGATCTTCCCTACTTCTAGTACTTGCCTCAGTGTCTCCCTCTTGTGAAAATCTTAGAATGCAGACAAAGAAGAATAGTCAGGACTACAAGAAAAAAAATAATGAAAAAAAGTCAGTTCCATAAAATGGGTCCAGGCCTCAAAGAAAGGCACTGAAGAGAAAGGGAGCTTAATTTGACTATTCTGCCCAACTCTTATTTCCTTTTCCAGATTCTCCCCACTGAGCATCTCATACCTTATAAGTGTAAAGGAATGAGTCCTGCTTTGTTTTCATATTTTCAATTATGAATATGCTCCTCTGCCCTCTCCTACTTTGGGAAAATCTCAAGAGTAATCTAGTAAAAAAATTATATGTCATTCCCTATAACAAAAATTTTAAAGAGAGGGAGGAAAAGAAAATGAGCTCAGCTCAGCAAAACTGACCAACATATACAGTGTTCCTCACCCATATTCTTCCACTTCTGGCAAGGAAGGAAAGAGGTACATTTTCTCATTTCTTCAGGGACAAGCTTAATCATTTAATTATATAATGTCTAATCTATTTTTATTCTTTTCAGTTACAACATTAAAGTTATTGTGTATGCTGTTTCTTGCTTTTTTTCTGACTTTATTTTATGTCATTCCCATATTCCACTGTACTCAAGGTGCTTATCATTTCTGATGAAATATAATTTTATAATGTATATAATAATTAATGAATATAATATTTCCATTATATTCCTATGCCACCATTTATTTATTTAATCATTCTCCTAACCAATAGTTATAATTTTTCTACTTATTATGGCAAAATACTGCAATAAACATTTTGATGACTATGAGACCTTTCTTCATATAAACTTTTAGAGATATGAATCTAGCAGAAGGATGCTAACAGTGGAATATGTCAAAGGTTAGAGGATATGGCAATTGTAATCATTTTATTAGATATCTAGAAAATTTTCAGTAAATGTTTTTTGAACTGGATTGACTGTAGTCCAGTTGGGGCAAAAGATTGATGCACATAGAAGAAAACAACTCAAATCCACACATGATTAAGGACCCATGTTTGTAGCACAAACAAAAAGCATTGTAGGGATTCTGAGAAGGGAAAGATCAATACCAGAGAGGAGCTGCTGAGGAAAGCTTCCTAGTTAAGTATAGAATTTGAACTAAGATTTGAAGGACGGGAAGAATTGAGATAAATGCAGATGAAGAAACAGGGCATTCTAGTCAAGGGTATAGCATGAACAAAGCCAAGGAGCTAGGAGTGAGCAATGCATTTGGGGAATTGTTAGGACCCTGATACTGGACAAATCTCACTGGTTTCACCCATTCAGAGACATTCATTCCAGGATCTTGACAGCAAGTCTCTTTGAACAATGTGTTTATTAAAATATGGTAGAGAAACCAAAAATTTTAAATTTACTGTCAAAAATGACAAAAAATCTGAAAAAGATGTAAATAACATTGATATTTTCCAGTATTATTTTATGTAATACATTTAAAATTGCTTTAGTTTTCTCTCTCATTCTCTTTCTCTGAATATATGTATACATATATGTGTGTGTACACACATGTTCATATATATTTGTACATATGTATAGTCATACCTGTGAGAATGTATAATGTACATGTTTATATATGTATGCACATTTGTGTGTGTATGTGTGTGCAATGAAAGTTGCAAACAGGCAGGTTTAGACTTGATGACCATGCAGAATAAAAAGCTTCTTAATAAGTGGAGCTGTCCAATTATAGAATGAGTTTTCTTAGTAGTAGTGGGATCCCAATTACTATTTTCAAGAAAAGGCAGTATGACCACTGACTGAGCACATTATAGAAAATTTATGTATTCAGGTACATATTGGACTAGGTGGTCAGCATCTACTCTGAGATTCTGGAACCCCATAATGAGGTTTTATCATAATGCAGCATGCAAAAGTCAAGCTTAACCAGTAGGAGTTAAGGCATGGTTGAATAAATCTACAGGGAAATTCTAAATGTGTTAGGTAAAATTAGATGTTTTTATACACATACACACATACATGTTTAAATGGTAGCTGAATCTTATATAACATTGCAAATTTTATGCAAGAACAGTAAAAATTAACAGTTTTAACACATCTTTGGAAAATTCCATGCTAAATATTAACATGATCTCTAATTTAGTTACTAGCTTCTTGTGCAGAACCATATGGGGGTTAGGAAACTAAATACATTCAATCCCTAATAAATCAAAGTCACACTGCCTAGAAAGGTCAACAAATTCAAAAACTAAATTGTAATTATGGGCCTGTGTGCTGAGAGCATAGTTAGATTGAAACCTGGAGACAGCCCACATCAGGAGATTGAATACACACAGGTGTAGAGATGTGATGGGACAATTTCTTTTTTGAAATTTAACTCTGCCTTATTCATAAATCAGTCTTTACACTTTCCATTTAGCCCAGAACTGGCAGCAAGTATTACATTTTCAAGTATCTGGCATCTCTCTCGATCAAAACATCTGGGGAGGAGTGGATGATATGCAGCAGAACAGATTTCCAGGCCAAAAGCCTTGGCCAAGCAGGATCAGTTGCCCATTATCAATCATTCACAGTTTGCCAAGTTGAGGTTCAAGCTTTCCAGGGACAGCAACTCATCAGCCCTGGAAATGAAGACTAAGTTAATAATGGTAATATTCTCTTGATAGTGTGCTCACTATAGTTCATATAAGAACAAATAACTTTCCAGTCATTTAAGTAAGTGTGAGAACTCTCTGATGCCTGAGAGAGAACAGCTCTAGAATTACTGGGAGATAATGGCCAAAGTGTGCCTAAAATGGACTTTTAAGCTGAAATGATCTATAGAATATATTTATTTCTATCCCCCAACTAATAAGGAAATTCCTAACTGATTGCAATATTTCTTCTGATTGCATCCTTTCAATCAGAAGAATTGGCAATCTAATATGGTGACATGTTACATTTTTAGACAGTTCTAATTGTTAGAAATTTATCCCTTATATGTTATTAGAGGATATTAAATATGGATAAAGGGAGAATTAAATTAGTGATATATCTCAACTACCTCTTCTCTACCACCCAACGATCACTATCCTTCTTTCTTGTAGTTTCTTTATGTAAGCTGTAATAGATACCCCTCTTAGGAGAATTATGGTAATAGGACAGGGACACTAAGAAGCAAGCTGGAGGAAAGACTGGATCTTGCCCTCCTCCCCCCCATACCACTTCCTGTTCTCTTCTCAACTGATTTGAATGCTCTTCTCATAATGGTAAGGTTAAAGGTTTCTTTTAATAACTAATTCTTACCCTCAAATCTTTTCACTAAGAGGTTTTATTCTTTAAGGTAATGGATATAGGGAGATGAGAGGGAGGAGAGAAATAAATAGGTTTCCCTAATCTTATCAATTAACCCTGTTGATTGAAAAGTGAGATATAGATTTGAATTTAAGAAACACAGTTAGTTTTCCTAAAGAGATATTGACAGCAAGAAGCTGACAATGTTTCTCCTGAATTAAAGCCAAAGGTCTCCTCAGCACTCAGTCTCCTGAATAGGCAATGCCCAAAGAGTTTGTTTTTGTCAACCTTCCCTTCAAGGGCCAGAGAAGGAAGTGAAGTCAAACAGCTGAACTTCCCAACTGCCTCCTTCAATATTCCATTGGAACCTTGTCTCCATCTGGTTGATTGGCAGTTCACCAAAATTCCAAATCTCTTGCTGTTTCTTACAGATCCATTTTGTCACTACTCAAAATCTTCTTTTACAAAGCCTAGTTTCTAAATGGTCGTTGGATCATTAGTCAATCCAATATCTCCAAATGTGAATACCAGCTGATAGAGCTTTCATGGTTCTGTATCAAGCCTCCTTTATTCTAGATTTTAAAATATGACACAAAATGATATTGCAGGGCTACTGTGAAAGAAGACATGCTCACCATGGTTTGTAAGACTGACTTTAATGTTGTTTTCCTATCTAGGAAAGATCTTTCACCTTCCCCTACTCCATATGACATGTGGTCTTTGCCATATGTAAACAAGTATTTATAAAATACTAGAAAAATAGTTGGTCCCCTTGGAACTGTAAACAGTAAATTGACAATCAAACTTCCATTTTTAAGAGACACTATTCAATTGAAGGTTCCCTTAAGAGTTTCATGAGGTTAAAAGGGATGTTAGATTCTCAAAATCTATTCCCTGCTGGATCAATTTTGAGCATGGACCCAGTGGTAGCCTGTTGTACAGAGATCAACCCAGGTTTATTCAGAGTAGTTCATCACCAGGTTGGTTTTAGACAATGATTTTTTTTTTTAATCACAACAACTCAACAAGACCATCTATCTGTTTGTTGAAAGATTGGGTTGTATATCAATGAATGAAATGTACACAATGACAAAATCACAAAATCTAATGTGGAGTTTATGGTTTTGTATATGGTCCTTTTATGTACATGTTGAGTTAATTTTTTGTTGGTGGTTAATAAGTATATAGTTAATTTTTTAAAAAATCAAAATTATAAGAGAAAGTGCAAACCTGCATTAGTAGAGAGAATTTACTCAGACAGTACTTCCCTATACTAATGAAATCACAATTATTAACCTTATTCCCAGTCATACTATCTGCCAGACTCTGTAATAAAAACTAAGATGCGAAAAACCAAAAATATCCTTTGTTCTTTTTTTCAAATATTTAATTGTTTCCAATTATGTATAAAAATAATTTTAACAATGTTTTGAAAAATTCTGAATTCTGAATTCTCTCCCTCTTTCTCATCCTTCACCCCTCATTGAGAGAGCAAATGATTTGATATAGATTATACATGTCAATTATATACAAACTATATTTCTATAGTCATATTATGAAAGAAAACAAATGCTCGCCAAAGAAATGGTCAAAAAAATGATGCTTCCATTGATATACATACTCCTTCATTTTTTTCTCTTGAGGTAAATGGCATTTTTCTTCACAAGTCCTTCAGAATTGTCTTGGATCATTGTATTATAATAGTTAAATCATTCAGAGTTGATCATAGTACAAATTCTGTTACTGTGAACAATGTTCTCATGGTTCTGCTTGATTCACTTTGTATCAGTTCATATAAGTCTTCTCAGTTTTTTCTGAAAACAGCATGCTTATTATTTCTTATAGATTAATATAGTTTCATCACAACCACATGTCATGATTTGTTCAGTCATTCCCCAATTTATAGGTATACCCTCAATTTATAATTCCTTACCACCACAAAAGAGTTGCTACAAATATTTTTGTTTTCTTTTTAAAAAATCTCTTTGGGATACAGAATTAATAGTGATATTGCTGGGTCAGAGGGAAGGCACATTTTTGTACAATTTTGAAAAGCCTTTGTTCTTAAGGAGTTTACATTCCAAAATGGGTTAACTATATAAGTAGAGGTACAATAGCAGCAGATTATAAAGTATTTTGAATGAAAGATGAGCTATTTTTTAATTTACTTAGTAAGAACATGGAACTACTTAAGGGTGTTGTGATTAATCCTATTTGTAAAGAAGGTTACTCTGGAAGTGATATGAAAGATGGTTTACACTGGTGAAAGAATAGAAAGTGAGATAAATGTTAGGAGGTTATCACATTGTTGGAGTACTGGCAATGAAGGACTCTTCTAAGATTGTAATAATGAGAGTATAGAGAGAAGAAACAGGAAAGTATAATCCAGAGGTAGATTGGACAACATTTGGTAATTTATTGTATAAGAGTAGTGAGTGAGGGGAAAGAGTTAAGAAAATCAGGCTTTTGATTTTATGCCTGCGTGAGAGTAATGCCACTCACAAAAATATTAAAATAAGCTACAAAATAGAGATAATCTTAGCCTCATACATATAGAATTCAAGGCAGTAGTGGGATATGCAGGCAAATGTATTCTTTAGACAGTGAGAAATACAGATTTTACTGGTTAGAGATGATAGATGGGGGAGAGAGATTATAAATAGAAGAAAAAGGGACCAAAGGCAGAATCTTGGAGAATGCTCATATTAAGGTATCATAAAAGAAAGAGAAGGAAAATATTTTCTTTTTTAATATTTAATTTCCCCCTACTACATGAAACAAATTAATAGTCATTTTTTCAGGTTTTCTCCCACTTTCTGATCATCTGTCCTTTCCTTTCTTTCCACCCTCTCTCCTCCTGAGATGGCAAGAAATCTAATATAGATATTTCATGTTTAATTGTGAAGAACATTTTCCCATATTAGTTGTTTTGTGGAAAAGTTCCATTTCTCAAATGAAAAAAATAAGAAGAAAGAAAATTAAATGTGGTATATTTCAGTTTGCATTCAGACTCCATTAGTTCTTTCTTGGAGAAGAGATGGCATTTTTCTTCATGAATCTCTGGGATCACTCTATTGCTGAGAATAACTAGTTCATTCACAGTTATTTATCAAGAACTATTGCTGTCACTGTGTACAATGTTTTTCTCCTTCTACATACTTCAGTTTGCATCAGTTCATATAGGTATTTCCAGATTTTTCTGAAATTATTTTGTTTGTCATTTATTTTAGCACTATAGTATTCCATCACAATAATATACCACAACTTATTCTGTCATTTGCCAATTGATGAACAACCCCTCTATTTCCAATTCTTTTCTACCATAAAAAGTGCTGGAGAAGGGAGGCGTAGTCAAGATGGAGGCATAGAAGCTGCAATAGTCCAGACCTCTGAATACCCTTCCTTACCAATTACAAACTAAATGTTCCTAGGGGACTTAAAATAAAACCTAACAACAAAACAGAGCCAAGGAACCCTCCTGCTGGACTCAATTCAAAAGGTATGTCCCCTGAAAGCTGGAATTTGAGACCACTGGGTTTAAGGAGAAGGAAGAAGGAAGGTCCTAGGACCACCGGCCTCCACCTATAGCGCTAAGCCTCCAGCGTCAGCAGGAACCTCTGGGTGGGCAAAGGCGCTGGTCTGGAGGGTGTGCCTTGTGGGCAGGGCTGTGCCAGGCTCAGAGCATCAAACACAGGCAGTGGGGAAGGAGTTGGAGAGGGAGCACAGAGTGGACAGCCTGGTCTCAGCTGCAGAGACCCTCCATATTGCTCAAGCCTTCCAGGAGGTTTTGGCCTCAGAGCACATCTAGCCCAGCTGAACTTAATCCCATCAAAAGTCTTCAGAGGTCTGGGAAACCCAAGCTCCAACACCCGTTCCCCAAAGACTTCTAGACTTTAATCCAATCAAAAGCCTCCAGAGGACAGGGAAGCTCAAACTCCAACACCCCTCCCCCAAGATTACAGGGAGAAATCTCCTGACAAAAGCTCCAAGAGGGGAGAAAAGAAATTACAATTGAGAGCTTTTATACTGGCAACAAACAAAGAGCAAACAGAACAGAGGAAGAGGGATCATCAAACAATAAATCAGAAATCCCATTGAATTGGATATAGGCTTTGGAAGAACTAAAAATGCAATTCAAAACACAATTAAGAGAGGCTGATGACAATGGGAAAAGAACCTAAAAATTAAGATAAGTCATCTGGAAACAGAAAATAGTGTCTTGAAAGCCAAAATCAACCAGCTGGAAAATGAGGCAAAGGAGATGAAAGATGAGGCAAAGAAGATGAAAGATGAGGCAAAGAAGATGAAAGATGAGGCAAAGGAGATGAGAGATGAGGTAAAGAGAATGAAAGATGACCTCCAAAGAAAATCAGACCGGAAGGAAAAGGATGACAAAAAATTCAGGGATGAAATCCAGTCTTTAAGAACCAGAATACAACAACTAGAATTAAGTGACCTCACAAGGATATAAAACAAAACCAACAAAACCAAAAGAATGAAAAAAATTGAGGAAAATATGAAGCATCTCATTCACAAAACAGAAGATTTAGAAAATCGTTTGAGGAGACATACTTTAAGAATTATTGGCCTACCAGAAGACCATGACAAAAGAAAAAGCCTGGACATTATATTACAGGAAATTATTCAAGAAAACTGCCCTGAAATCCTTGAACAAAAGGGAAAAGTGGAGATTGATAGAATCCACAGATCACCTCCTGTACTTAATCCCCAACTGACAACACCCAGGAATGTTATAGCCAAGTTCAAGAACTGTCAGACCAAAGAAAAAATATTAAAAGCTGCCAAGAAGAAGTCATTCAGATACCATGGAACCACAGTGAGGATAACAGAGGATCTGGCTACATCTGTACTGAAGGACCAACAGCCATGGAATATGATATTCCAGAAAGCAAGGGAACTAGGTCTACAACCAAGAATCAACTACCCAGCAAAACTGACTATATTCTTACAGGGGAAAGTATGGTCATTCAACAAAATAGAAGAATTCCAAGAATTTGATCTGAACAGAAAATTTGATGCCAAGCAAAGAACCCAAGAGAATCATCAAAAGGTAATTAAAAAAGAGGGGAAAAAGAAAAACAAGTACAACAAAACAAAACAAAAAAAGCAATTTTTTTTAAGAGACTCAATAAGTTAAAATGATATGTATCCCTATAAGAAAAGACGTCCTTGGTAACTCTTAAAATTTGTTATTATCACCTAGGCAACTAGAAGGATTACACTTAGAGGGAACAGTGACAAACTGTATAGGATGAGATGTATAGGATGAAATTGCAAGACATAAATAGGTATATAGATATATGTATGCATAAATACATATGCATGTATATACAACTAGATACATCATCATATACATGTATATACAACTAGAGCTTACAAAAGATGTTAATACTAAAAGAAATGAGAAAAGAAAAGAAGGGGGTAAATTTATATGTCACAAAGAAGCTCATGGCGGGTGCAGGGGAGAACATCAATACACTGGAAGGGTAAAGAGGTTGGAGATAGGAAATACTCAATTCTTACATGCATTTAAATTGACCCAAAGAGGGAAGAACAATCCAATCCATTGGGGCAGAAAATAGATTTGCGCCCTATAGGGGAGTAGAAGGGTAATTATTCTAACCAAGCAATAATGTTCTAAATTGACTAAATAAATTAATTCAAATGGGAAAAAAGTGCTGGAATAAATCTTTTTCTACAGATTAGTTCCTTTCCTTTATTTTTTATCTCTTTGTAATACAGATCTAGTAATGGTATTGAGGGATCAAAGTGTTGAGCATAGTACAGAATTACTGTCCAGAGTGCTTAGATCAGATTGCAACTCCGTCAATAGTATATTAGCATCCTAATTTTACTGGAACCAATCCAACATTATTATTTTTCTTTTCTGTCATATTAGTTAATCCTATAAGGATGAGGGGGTATCTCAGTATCAGTTTTATTTTTGTTGTAGCAACTTGGTATGCAAGATGATCACAGACTGTTAATTAAACAATTTGTTAAAAGTTAATGTGTGACACAAGAAATCATGTATGTTGAAAAATGACTGTGTGCCAAAGAAATATGTAACCAGTGAGGTATAAATAAAGATGAACCCTGTGCCTTGTGGAGCAACTTCTTGCCTCACCTGAGCAACAGGTCTGAAATATCCAAGCTGTCTCCCACTCCTCTTCTTTTGCCCAAGTCAGAACACCTACTCAGGAAAATCCTTCAGCTTTAAGAGACTGCTGGTCAGCTCTGGAAAAGAGTTGCTTTAATTTGCATTTCTGTAATCAAGAATGATTTTGGGCATGTTTTCATATGATTCTAGATGACTTTGATTTCTTCAGCTGAAAACTGCTTGTTCATATCCTTTGATCATTTATTAATTGAAAAATGACATATCTATCACAGTTTTCTATATAGTTGAGAAATTAGTCCTTTATTAGAGATATTTGCTACAAAAATCTCCCCCTCCAAGCTTTCTGATTTTCTTCTAATTTTGGTTGTTTTTGTCTTGTTTATACAAAAGCTTTTTAATTTAATATAGTCAAAATGATCCATCTTACATGTTATAGGAAAATGTTTTCTAAGTAAATATAAACTTTAATTTTCTATCCTAAAATCAATACTTTAAAAATCAGCTTCAAAAGAACAATTCATCTAAAAAAGAATTAAGAGTTTTTGCAGATGGAGATCATCATATGAATCAATTTTGTTATACAGCAATAAGAATACTAATGTAATAAAAGAGGAGCTATTCCCTGTGCCCTTCCTTACTGCTCAGTTGAAATGTCTCTGCCATTCAAATGTATGTATACACATATGAAAAATACATTAACAAATTGATGCTGATAGAAATTATTAATACTCACAATTTCTGAACAAATCCATAGTTACAGGATGTCAAAGCTATAAGAGATCAGAGAAATTATCTAGTCTGAACCCTTATTTTATAGATATGGAAAGAAAATGAAATAAATTTTCAAAAGAAATTCAGATTTAATGATGTATCCTTTTTCCTCAATATGTGTATTCCTGTACCAGTGTTTTGGCATGATGGGGCATGTCTGTCAGTATTTGAGATCATAATTTTTAATGATTAGTGTTGTCTTGCCACAGGAAACCTCCTGCAGTGATATAGGAAGCATGGGATTCAGTGGGTATTCTGAGGCAAAAACATGAGCCAATCTGCAAAAGTACTGCTTTTGCTCATCAAATATATCTAGACAATTCCTGGGAAATAGATGGCCACCAATTTAGACCAAGTTCCTTGGATTTCCAATCAATAGTTCAGTCTAGGAATATTTATTTCCCTGAAAAACTGAATTCAGGCCTTGATTGCCCACATAAATGAATTTTCCATATATAATCTTTTCTTTTGAGTTCCCTTTCATATTAATGTTTCTTGTAAGTTTCCCTAAATGATGATTCAATTTCATTTGAAATTCAGTTTTGTACATAAAATGGTGGATCAATGGTTGAGAAACAAAGCTTTGAGTCCTGACTTTACTCCTCAACATTAAGCAACTTTGGTGAAGTCATTTCACTTTGGGGTAACTTAGTTTAACCAGCTGAAAGAATTAACAATGATAAATGCAGAAGGATATTTTGAGAATTAGAATTTTGTTGCATGTTGAGGATTCCTTGACTAAAATATGACAGATTTAAAGAAAATTTATTGTATAATCTCCATCTCTAATTAGGTCTGACTTTATAAAACTTAATGAATGCCCAGATATATGAAATAATACTAATTATCTAGTATTCACCAGTTTAAAACATATTTCCTTTGAATCTAGTTGTTAGTGAGGTTTGGCTAAAATGAGGTGGAAGAGGGAGGCTAACTAATCTCTCTTGGATGGCTCTCAATCTTTTCAGTCACTCATTGTAATTTTCCATTAGTCAGGATCTACTTTTAATCCATGGTTTCATCCCTACAGCAAGATTTCAGCATGCATTCATGGAAGTGCAAAAAATGAATCAAGGACATATGACCATATGACCAACTTTTCTCAATTCTCCAACTCCCCTCTCTTTCACCCCTCACATATACACACACACTCCTCAGCAAACTGTAGAGCAATGGATTGGTTCATTTTTCACTGAAGGGGGTAACTAGGTTAATTAATTAGTTAATTAAAAAGCATTTATTACATATCCATTACATGTCAAGCACTGTTCTAAATTCTTTCATTATAAACAGAAAAATCTAGACAGTCTCTACTCCCAACAAGTTCATACTTAAATTGAGAGAGACAGTATATAAAAGAAAGTTAAGCTTTAGGGCACATGGAAAGACCTAGAAGTTCTAAGCGTTCAGTGGTGGGATGGATGACAAACTTAAGAGCAAATGTTACTTTCAGAGAGGTTTATAAAATATAATAACTGTAATAAATGGCAATCTGTGTGACAATTTCTGGTAGTGGCAACCGGAATATACTCTGGCTTGAGACTAGAGAGAGCTGCTAGTATGGGGCCACTTGAGATAGAAGGTACTACTTCAGAGATAGAGAGATGCTGAGGGATGCTGCTACAAATAGAGGGATGCTGCCACAGGGGAATGCACTGGGGTCTGCCTACTGATCACTATTGATGGCTGACAGATCAATATTTTCCTAACCTCCTCCTAACCTCTTCCTCCCTCACTCCCTCCCTTAACCACCCACTTCTTTAGGCCTTTGGCTTCCTCCCTCCCCCCTGAGTGGGCTATGAAGATACTCTTATTTTATTTCTCAGGTAAGGGGTTTATTGGGAAACAACAGGATGGGAAACTGATGTAAGAGGGATGAGGGTTTCCCTAATCTATAATGAGAATTTGAGGGTTTGGGAAATCAGTTCAGTCACAACTGTGACAGAGAGACAGTTAGAGAGATGGATGGAGGATGTAATAGAAAGATGATCTGTGTGACACTATTTCTTGTTGCAGTGACTGATGTACTCTGGCTTGAGAGTAGAGGGAGCTTCTGGTAAGGGACACTTGAGATAGACACTAAGAAATAGAGAGATGCTGTCTGAGATAGAGGGATGCTGCTGCAGGGGAATGCTCTGGGGTTTGCCTACTGGTCTCTACTGATGACTAGTGGATCAGTCTACTCCCTAACCTTCTCCTCCCTTCACTCCCTCCCTTTCCACCCTCTCCCACCAGTCTCCCTTCCCCTCCCCCTTGTCAGTCAGTCTCCTTTCTATGTAACTTAAAGGTGACTGTGAGGTTTAGAGAAACTGCTCTTGTTCTCTTTCTCAGGTAAAGAGGTTTATTGGAAACAAACAGGATGGGATTTGAGGTGAAGGAGATAGGGGTGTCCCTAATCTATAAGGAGAATTTAGGAGGGTTATGGAAATAGTCAGTCTTGTCACAATTGTGACTCAGAGGGACAGTTAGAGACATGGAGGACAACTGTGTAAAATCTTCTTTCTTCTTCACAAAGCCACCAAGGTCTCTCAGCCTAATTTCAGAAGCCCCCCTCAAGGGTCCTTCAGCCTGGGATAAAAGCTAACAAGATCAGTTCAGCTTCTTCTCTCTACAGCTAGGCTTGCCTCCTTTCTTGGCCAGTCAAACCTCAGAGAGAGGCAGAGTCAGAAATCCCAGTTTCTCCCCTGGTCAGCTTCAACTCCCAGAGAGAGACAGAATCGGTTCCTCCTTTGTTCAGAGCCCTAAGCCAAGCCAGCTCCACAAGGGTCCTTCAGCTGGCTTCAACTGCCTCTCCTCCTGGGAACATTCCGTTTGGAACCTTCTCCTTGATTTTGCAGATCAGGTCCCCAGCCTTGGTTCTTGCATCCTGGTTTGTCCTGCAAAACCTCTCTTTCTTCTTGTCTCTACCACAAGGACAACTGTTTAAAATCTTCTTTGCTTCTCCACAAAGCCACCAAGGTCTCTCAGCCTAATTTCAGAAGCTCCCCTCAAGGGTCCTTCAGCTTGGGACAGAAGTTGATAATATCAGTTCTCAGCTTTTTCCCCCTTCAGCCAGGCTTGGTCAGAAAAATCCAAAGAGCCAAAGTCTCCTGGTCAGTCAACCTCCAGAGAGAGAGACAGAATTAGTTCCTCCTTTGGTCAGAGAACCCAAAGGCAAGGTCTCTTCAGTTCAGTAAGCCCCAGAGAGAGAATGAGTCCCAAAGTCCCAATTCCTCTCCCTGGCCAGGCTCTCAACTGCCTCTCCTGGGAACATTCCATTTGGAACCTTCTTCTTTATTGACAGACAGTTCCCCAGCCTTGGTTCTTGCTTCTTGGCTTGTCCTGCAAAACCTCTCTCTCTTCATGTCTCTACCACATAACTCTAAAATTCTCATTTAGCTCAATTCCTCAAGTCAAGGGCATGGGATACGGAGCTAAACCCACCCCATGTTGTTTATATATACATATATGAGTGTGTGTATGCATATATATATACACATATATGTATATGTATAGGCACAAATGCATATACACATATACTGCTATACATATATACATATCTAGATATAGATATATATTTAAGTACATTATCTTTAAAAAAAAACTTTTACTTTCTGTCTTAGAATCAATACTGTGTATCAGTTCCAAGGCAGAAGAGTGGTAAGGGCCAGACAATGGGGATAAAGTGACTTGCCCAGGGTCACCCAGATATGAAGTATCTGAAGTGAGATTTGAACCCAGGACCTCCTATCTTTAGACCTAGCCCTCAATCCACTGAGTCACCCAGCTGCTCCCTATATAAGTACATTATAATATGTATGTACACACACATAATAGACACTATGCCTGCCTCTTCTATAAATTTGTGATCAGAGTTAATGAAGCATTTAGATCAGGACAATTAAGACTAATCAAATTATATAAGCAGTGAATTTAAAACTAAGTAGAAGTGTCAACTTTACAGGAAGCTATGAAGTTCAGTGGATTGAGAGCCAAACCTAGGGAAGGGAGGTCCTGGGTTCAAATTTGGCCTCAGCTGCTTCCTACCTGTGCTACCTGGAGCAAGTCACCTAACCCTAATTCCCTAGCCCTTTACAACTCTTCTGCCTTGGAACCAATATTTGATATTGATTCCAAGACAGAAGATAACTTTTTTTTTGATGTGTTAACTTTAAAGAAACTTTGTATCTTTTAAATACTCACTGCCAAAGGATAAAAGTGAAGGAAAAGAGAAAGAACCATCTGCATGGATTCTATTAAATATGAGGAGAAAAATCAAGCACCACCAAAACACCTCTCCTCTTTGGCTTAAATGTATCTTATGTGCTTGTGGTTATTGGAGTTGACTTCTAACCCTTCTTCTTGATACCCTGCTCATGCAGAGTGGCAGAAAGTGACACCTCTTGTTCTACTTTCCTGCTACTTGAGTGAAAACTTCTGGTTGAAGTGTGTGTCTGTGTGTGTGTGTGGGGACTCAGGTGGCTTTGTTGATTGAGAGAGAGCTAGAGAAGAGAGGTCCTGGGATCCAATTTGGCCTCAGCCACTTCCTAGCTATGTGACCCTGGGCAAGTTACTTAACTTCCATTGCCTAGCCCTTTCTACTCTTCTACCTTAGAGCCAATACATCGTATTGATTCCAAGACTGAAGGTAAGGGTTAAAAAAAAGAAACAACATCTGATGAAGAAGAACTCTTGTTCAACCCTCACTGCTGTTCCACCCCATACATAGACAATATAGTAGCTATAAAGTATTAAATAGATGGACCCTGAGAAAGGAAAAAACCTTGGGATAATTAAAAGTTCTTCATTATTTTCCAAATGTGATCTGGTCCACTGTTTTAAGATTATAGAATGTATTAGAAAGAACACTGGTTCTTGGGTCAGAATACTTAGGTTAAATACCACTTTTGATAGCTTGCTATCTTAGACAAATCATTTATGATTACTGGACCTCAGTTTCATCATCTGCATAATTAGAGAGTTATACTGTGAAACCCCTTCTAGCTTTAAATCTCTGATCCTCTTCCTTTTAAATTCTAAGTCCAGTTCATGGCCCATTTGAAATGCCTGTATGACATATACGCACTGATAGACTGATACAATGGGATGTCCATCCACTTATACATGATTATTCTGAGAAATACATTCTTCACCATCTTGTTAAAAAACTACTGAAAAACTCTTGTATTGACATTATTTGGTTTATTGCTTTGGACCACCCATAATTATCAGTCATTTGGAGTTCTTGGGATTGTTGCAATTGGTACAATACAACTCACAAACAGGAATTTCCAGAGAATCTCACCCAGCTATAGGAAACCCATCATCCCTTTGAACTTAGTTTAGGTTATCCTCCATGACAATGACAAATACCATTGACTAGTATTTTGCTTAACAGTGAGAGTTGTAGAATTGCTTAGCAAAGTTATCTCTAAAAACCAAATTTGAATAAACTAATTTCTGATGTTGATCTTAAAATCCTCTTAAAATATGCAGGAGAGAAATATATGGAATGTTACCCTATCTGAAGAATCAAAATTATAGAAGGCAATAAAAAACAACAAACATACACCAAAAAAACCTATGAAACATGTAAGTAATAATTACTCTGAGTAAGAAGGGGTTGTATAAAGTGTCAACCACAACATACATAAGTGAAAAAAAAAAGATAGCTTAAGTATGGATAGGTCTATAATGTATATCATAGATATGTGTGTATAAATAAATAAAAATATATATGAATAAGAATTACAGAGAATGAAATCATATAGTGGGTTATGATCTATACCAGTGAAAGGAGAACCCACATTAATTAAGGCAGGGGTTCTTCCCAACTCTTTGAATTCCTACCCATTCTTTTTTAAATTTAAATTTTTTATTTTTTCTATTACATATAGAAATAATTTTCCCTCCCTCCTACTCTTCCCCTCTCCTTATGAAGGCAGGTAATATGATAAAGCTTATGCATATATTATCATATAATACATATTTCCCTGTTTGTCATGTTTGTGAAACAAGCCACATATTTCTTACACTAGAGAAAAATTCATGGAGAAAATAAAGTGAAGAATGGTATGTATCTTTCTGCATTCAAACTCTGTCTGCTCCTTCTGTGGTGGTGGGTATTTTTTTTGACACGAGTACAATGGAATTCTTAATGCTTTCTGCGTCATGGAACCCTCTTGGTAGTATGGTAAAGTCTTTCTTAAAATTGTGCTTTTAAGTGCATAAAATAAAAATCATGAGAATTCAGAGAAATACAATTGTGTTGAAGTAAAGATATAATTTTTTTTCCTATCCATGTACATAGACCCCCTGAAGTTTCTTCATAGAGATATTGGGTGGGAGGGTCCATAAACCCCAGGTTAAGAACCTTCAGATTAGAGCCATTGATGTAAATAGTGAAGAAAGCAATGAATAGATCACTCAAGAGCTGACTCTGTAACTTTTTGTGCTATAAGAGAGCATCATGTACTTGTCACTTGACCTTCAAGGTTACTGATTAACTCAACCACTCTTTACCTAGGTCCACAGCAAGGACAGAACTAGACTCCAAGATAAAGCAGTTTTGTTTTGTTGTTTTGTTTTGCTTTGTTTTTATCAGGCACTATGTGTGGATGAATGTTACTGTCAGAGATGCATCAGAACAAGGACATTGCATTAGTAGCTGTTTGGGGCTTCTATAAAGAATAGAGGCCAAGTGGTGACTTCTTTCTTTTAGAATAGAGCATTCCAAAAGTCATAGTTCAATTTAAGCTATTGAAGCTTAAAACCTCATTGATTTGAAACACCCTGTATATATGTGTGTGTATGTGTGTGTGTGTGTGTGTGTGTGTGTGTGTGTGTTGTGAAGACTGGATTTGGCTCTCTCCTGATTGTAATAATGAAGGTACTTAGCTCTTCCTTTATTGTGAAGATTAAATTGTAATCCCTTGTCTATTTTTAGATTTTAATCCCCAAAGTATAAACCCACTACTTTCAAGAATATCTACCCATTTTAACCACAAAAATGTATGAACTAACTACAACAAGGTGTGAACTAACCACAAAAAGGTATGAACACACATTTCATACATTGAGTGGGAGGTCTGTGACCCACGTGTGAAAAGAGTGGGCAGTCCCAGAGAAAAGCATCTGCTGTGATTAGTAGACATAAAATTTAGGGGAGGTGGCAAAAGAGAAAAGGGTCTTTAAATAGTAGAAACAGAGACAAACAAGGTTGAGTCAGTCACTCAGAGTTGGACTGGGAGAGTCACTTAGACTTGGAGTGAAGAACAGTCACTCAGAATTGGACTGGAGAACAATCACTCAGTGTGAAGACAGAACTTGGAACTGGAGAGAAAACAGACACTTGAGGAGAGACTGGAAGACAGACATTCAGATTTGGAGTGAAGACACTTGGTTGTGGAATTGGATCCCTGGTGAAGCTCATGCAGGAGACCTCAGACTACTTTCCTTTTAGATAGTCACCATGGTGAGTGTAAAGGCTGACTTAGTTCCTTGCCCTTTCTGGAGGTGTGAACCTCCGAGAAAGGCCCACAGTCTTGAGATTCCTTTCCCCAACTGGTGCCTTAGAATTTCTACCTGGCTCAGAGGAAGGCAGAACATTTTTTTCTCTCTCTCTCCCCTTTTTTCTCTTCCTTAATATCATCTCTCTATTGTAAAATAAACTACCATGAATTCCATTTACTTGAGTAATTCATTTGGGGATTTAATCATTAAATCCCTGTCAAGGACCAATTAAATATTCAGAACCAACCAATAAAATTTAACAATAATATATAAATACACATATATAAATATATTAGATAGATAAGGGAGAGACAGATAGATAATTTGATAGACACATAGATAGACCAGAAAAGACCCAGGTGATATTCTAGTCCAGTTCTCCCCATACATAAATAATTAGATAAGAATCCCTAAAAGTTAAAGAAAGAGCTGAGAATGGAACCCAGGCCTCTTGAATCCAGACCCAGTTTTCCTTCTGCTGGCTGACAAACAAACACTACTGATGCTAATTTTTTTAAGGACCCTTCAGAATTTCATCTTACATTAGCTATTGAGAAGAGATAAAAACACCATTCTGACATTTGAGCCACAAATGAAAACAATAATTCTATATCACTTACCATGTCAAGGTAGAAGTTTTCCAAGTTAACTGTCATTATCCTTTCCCTCTATTGAACAAGTGATGAATATGGATCCATCTAATAAGTAAAAAAAAGATAATCAGGACATCTGTAAGCCATTTTAGAAAAGGTTCTGTTTCTAGGAGAAAGAATAGGAAAAGATTCAAAATGTAAAACTACATAAATGTAAAAAATAAAGATTTGGGAATAAGGTAAAGAGAATTAGGAAAAAGAAAATAAAAATTTTCTCTTATAGGTATATAGTTTGTGTGCCTCCTGGGAATGGAAAAATTTGTGTCATCTCATTACGGCATATAATATCCCTATTAAGTTGACAAAAACAAGATCATGAATTCAACATTTGAAGAAAGGGGAATAACAGTACTAATAATTCTTCACATTTATGCACTATTTTGTATGTTTACAAAATATTTTTCTATATGGTATCTCATTCAGTCTTTACAATGAATCTATAAAGTAGACAAAGCAGGTATTATTATTTCTATTTTTTTAGATAACTCAAGGGATCCAAGATTCAAAGACTTTGACTGGACTCAGCTTTGAGATCAGTCCCTGGACAACAGAACACTTTCATTCCTGGAGTTCCTTGGGGATCTGCTGTCCTGATAGGGGAGGTCTTTACATGGCCCACTATGTCAGGCCAAAGTGGTTTTATTCATGCTTCAGTAGATTACTGTACATGTCAACAGCCTTCCTCTATTGCTGTTGCTGCACAGAACAATTATCCTCCATGCTGCCCTTTGTAATAAAAGGATAATCTGTGTGGAACTATTTCTGGTTGCAGTGACTGGATACTCTGGCTTGCTAGAGAGCTGCTAAGGGAAACCTTCAGGAATGCCTATTTGCTATGGAGATAGATGAGAGATAATGCTAGAGCGATAGATACTGCTAAAGGGGTGCTCTGGAGCTACCTATTGATCTCTAATGGCTAATAAGTCAAACTATTTCCTACCCTCCACCCTTCACCTCCCAGTCTCCACCCACACCTCCCTTTCGGCTCCCCTGATCTTAGTCAGCCACCTTCTAAGTAACTCAGGGGAACTATGAGATTTCAGAGAAATAGTCTTCACTCTTTCTTCCTTTCTCAAGTAAAGGGACTTATTGGAAACAAACAGGATGGGGATTGAGGTGAAGGGGATAGGCATGTCCTTAGTCTACAAGAAAGGGTTATGAAGGTTTTAGGAAATGTCAATCTAGTCACCGCTGTGACTCGGAGACAATCAGAGAGATGGAGGACAACTGTTAAATCTTCTTCCTTCTTCAGTCAGATAATCTCTGCTTGAGGAATTCAAGTTCAGACTGTCAAAAAACCACAAAGGTCTCTTTCTGCCTAGATCAGAAAAAGACAGTCTCTTTTGATCAGGAATCCAGAGGTTTCCCTCTTTTGGTCAGTCACCCCAGAGAGAGCCAAAGTCCCAGTTTCTCCTCTCCTCTGGCCAGGCTCCCAACTGCAATCTCCTGGGAAGATTCTGTTTGGAATCTTCACCTTGATTTTGCAGATCAGGTCCCCAGCTTGGTCTGCATGCCTGGCTTGTCCTGCAAATCCTCTCTTTCTTCATGCCTCCTCTTCCCCACCTTCCCTGAACTGCACCCCCTGTAGATTTGAAATCATAACCAAATAAATACTGTTTCAAAGCCTACATCAATATATTACCTTATATCTCCACTCACCAAAATACCTTCTCTGACTAATGTTTCCACATTCAAATAGATGTCAGTGCTTTGACACAAAATAAGCACTTAACTAATACTTTATTTATTAATTCATTTACATAGATTATCAGCGGCACAGTATTTGAAAGTAGTTCTTCTGAATTAAATTCTCTCCAGTGGCTTATAAGAAGTAGGAATGACCTGGGTAGTTAGATGGTATGATGAATAGAATACCAGGTCAAAAAGTCTCATTTCTCTGAGTTCAAATCTGGCCTCATTTATTAGCTGTGTGAGCCTGGTCAAGTCATTTAACCTTGTTTCCCTCAACTTCCTCATCTATAAAATGAGTTGGAAAAGGAAATGACAAATCATTTCATTATCTCTGTCAAGAAGACCCTAAATGGTGGAACTATGCCCAAAGGACTCCAGCAATACTGTTCCTATGTCCCAAAGAAAACATAAAAAAAAGAAACAGACCTATTTTAAAAGTAATTTTGTTTAATTAATTAATTAATTAATTTAGAATATTTTTCCTTGGTTGCATGATTCAGGTTCTTTCCCTCCCTTCAGTGCAACCCCCCTTCCATAGCCAATGAGCAGTTCTACTGGGTTTTACATGTATCATTGATCAAGACCTATTTCCATATTATTAATATTTGCAATAGAGTGATCATTTAGAGTCTACATCCCCAATCATATCCCAGTTGAACCATGTAAACAAGCAGTTGTTTTTCTTTTGTGTCTCTACTCCCACAGTTCTTTCTCTGAATGTGTATAACATTCTTTCTCATAAGTCCCTCAGAATTGTCCTGGATCATTGCATTGCTGCTAGTAGAAAAGTTCATTACAATCGATTGTGCCACAGTGTATCTGTCTCTGTGTATAAGGTTCTTCTGGTTCTGCTCCTTTCACTCTGCATCAATTCCTGCAGGTTATTCCAGTTCACATGGAATTCCTCCAGTTTATTATTCCTTTGAGAACAATAGTATTTCATCACCAACATATACCATAGTTTTTTCAGCCATTCCCCAATTGAAGGGCATCCCCTCATTTTGCAATTTTTTTTTTAAATTTTGCCACCACAATTAGCCCAGCTATGAATATTCTTGTATAAGTCTTTTTCCTTATGATCTCTTTGGGGTATAAACCTAGTAGTGTTATGGTTGGATCAAAGGGCAGACAGTCTTTTGAAGTCCTTTGGGCATAGTTCCAAACTGCTTTCCAGAATCAGACCTATTTTTTAAAATCATACATTCTGTCTTACAATATATAGAAGTATTAATTCTAAGATAGAACAGAGGTAAATTTTCAACAATTGGGATTAAGTAGCTTGTCCAGGATCATGCAGTTAGGAAGTATCTGAGGTCAGATTTGAACCCAGGTCCTCCAAACTCTATGCCTGGCACTCTATCCACTCAATCACCTCCCTGACCCAGAAAAAGACTTGCTTATATAGAAACTTTTATTGCAGCTCTTTTTGAGGTAGCAAAGGGGATGCCACCAGTATGGGCATAACTGTACTCATTGTGGCATTTGATTAAGATGGAATATTATTTTACTATATGAAATGAGGAGCAAGCTAATTTCATAAAACAGGTAAAAACTCACATGAACTGACAAAAAGTGAATTGAGTTAGAATCAGAAGAATATTGTATACAGTTACAGTAATATATTTGATGAACAACTGAGAATGACCTAATTATTTTCAACAATAGACTGATCCAAGATAATCCCAGGAACCCATGATGAAAAATACTATCTGCCTCCCAAGAAACAACTGATTGATTCAATCTTGAATGCAGACCAAGAAATACTATATTTCACCTTCTTTTTTTGTTGTTTTTGAGATTTCTACCACAAAATGACTCAAATGGGGTGGGATATAATGAGGGTTGGAGGGAGAGAATTTGGAATTCAGGTTTTTCTACAAGAATGTTAAAAAAAAGAAAATCCTAAAAAAATATCCACACGGGATCACAGAGAGTTGAATGTGACTGAAAATGACTAAATAATGAAAGGGAAGACCCAGAAATATCACTTTTCTGCAAACAAATATTAATTTGAAGGGAAGAAGGATAATTTAATTCAATTCAACTAATATTTATTAAGCACCTATCATGTTCCACAAATTGTGCTGAATATTAACTGGGAATACAAATAAAAAATATAATAGCTTCTGCCTTCAAGGGACTTACATGCTACTGGAGGAACAGAGATAAAATGAGTAAAAAGTAACTTCAAGTGATAAAGAAATGATATTTATATAGAAACAGCTAATAGGACAATTTAACTGAAAAATACTAGAAAGGCAGGTAGAAGCTATATCATTAAGTGTTTAAAATGTCAGATTGAGAAGTTTAGTTTTTATTTCAGAGGCAATGGTAAGAAATTTAAGATTTTTGAGTTGGAATTCAGAGGTAACATGGTCAGACTGACGTTTTAGAAATATTTCATTAAGAGTATTATGGAATGTAGATTAGAGAGGAAAAAAATTAAAGCAATTAATAAGTCAATGATGGAGAACCTTTTAGAGCCTGCATGCCATGCCCTGTCCCCCAGAGATTGTGTGTTATGCCACAGCCCACTGAGTGCCAGGTACACCCCATCCGCTTCCCATTACCCCACACAGGGGAGGGAGAAAGCCTCACATTTGTCTACTGGGCAAAGGAGCTCATGAAGTGAGGAATGTCCTCAGCAAGTATTTAGAGAGGAGGGGAGTAGCCTGAGTACTCTGCCCTCCTCCATCTCTGTTGCCTGTGAGCCCTTACCCCCTGTGTTCTCTCATTGAGGTGCTGGGTGGAGGGGTGGGGAAGTGTGAAAAGAGGTCATTAGGCTCAGTGGAGAGGGGGAGGGGAGCAGCTCCACCTGAGTCCCTCTGCCTTTCTGGTAACAAACTCTGGGTATGTAAGGGGCACCCACAGAGAGAGCTCTGCATGCCATCTTTGGGACAAGTGCCATAGGTTTTCCATAACTGCAATAGGCTATTACAATAGTCTACACAGAGGTGATGAGCATCTGAGTTAAGAAAGAGACTTTAGCGCTGTATGAATAGAAAGAAGCAGGTGAATAGGGGAGACTAAAAACTGGAAGGATTAGTGAAAAAGAAGAAGGCATTATGTTGGTGAATCTGGTAAACCATGAAAAGAAAAAGAGAGAAATATATCGAGGGAAAAGAAGGGAAAACAGGTACAAAGAGGATGAAATGAAGGGAAAATCAACCAATTGACTGACATGGCAGCTGATTATATTTAGGTAAATCAGACTGGAAGATTTTTAGCAATTATTCCTTTATTAAGGGAATTTATAACTTTGAATTTATAAAGTTATAAATAACTTTATATTTATATATAAAGTTTATAAAATTGCTTTAAAATTTATTTAACTATTTTTATTTTTTAGCATTCCCTGAGTTCTGATAATAGATTTTTAGAAGCTAGAGAGAGGTATTATTGAATTAGGGAACTGGGAAGAAGGGACCTTAAAGAATTTGTGGTCTAATCTTCATTTTACAGTTGAGTAAATGAAGAATATCACCTGTCTTGGCCATGGTCACACGGAGGACACTTGAGTCCTGTTTTCTTGTCAGCTAATATACCACTAAGTAGGTAGTTTATCTAAACTCTGTGTGTATGTGTATGTGTGTGTGTTCTCTCTGATAGCCTGAGGTCCCTCTCAGGTAAAAAACAATGAAATAAAATCTGCAAGATTATGAAGGAAACCAATTACATTGAAATGTAGATATCAAGTGAAAAAAATTTTAAATGTCCCATATGTTATTTCTCTTCTTAATGACTATTGTTATTCCATCATGTCTCTGACTCTTTGTGAAACCATTTGGGTTTGTTGGGTTTTTTGGTTTGTTTGTTTTTTTACAGAGATATGAGAGTGGTTTGCTGTCCCATTCTCCACCCATTTGTCATTTTATTCTCCAGGTCATTTACAGATGAGGAAACTAAGGCAAACAGGGTTAAGTGACAGTTTAGCATCTGAGGCCAGATTTGAACTCAGGAAGAGTCTTTCTGACTCCAAGGCCAAGTCTCTATCCACTGCACCACCTAGCTGCCCTTCTTGATAATTATCTAAATTCTAACATAGAAGAAAATCATCCACTCAGTCAGAGGGAAACTCCCAGTTTAATTACCTTAGCTTCCTACCCGGTGCTGGAATTTCTTCCACCTCAATACTTATGAATGTTATTCTATTCGCTGTATAAACATCTCCATTGATGGAGAGCTCACAATTTCACAAGGAAACATTTCATTGTTGGGCAACTCTAATTGTTAGTGGAACAAATTTGCTTTCCTATAACTTCCATCCATCAGTCCTGTGACTGCCCTTTGGAGCAATATTGATCAAATCTATTTCCTTTCTCACATTGTAACATTTTAAATACTTAAGGGGATAGGCATGCCTTTCCACAGATTTTCAACCATTATCCATATAAAGTACAGTTTCCAGATGTTTTATAATTTTACTGGCCCTCCTCAGGACACACTCCTGTTTGTTAATATACACTTTATAGTATAGAGTCCTGAAATTATTGCATTATTCCATGCAGTGGGGAATAGATGGAAAATACCACTTTTAACACAGAAGAAAAACAACTGCTTGATCACATGGTTTGATAGGGAAATTGTTAAAATTTAAATTGTGGTTGGACTACGAAATATATTAATTAGGTGGTTGCCAGGAATTTAATTTCTAAATCCCAAAATGAATTACTAAAGTAAATGGAATTTATGGAAGTTTATTTACAATATTTATAATAGAAGGAAGATATTAAGGAATGAGAGAGAGAGAAAACTCTGGCTTCTTCCTATACCAGTTGGAATTTTTAAGTCCCAGCCAGGAGAAGAGGGTCTTAAAAAGATGGGTCTTATCTGGAGGCTTCACACCTCCAGAAAGGCGGGGTCATTAAGTCAGCTTTTCACTCACCAACAGGTGATAGTCTAAAAGAAGCCTGGGTGTTGGTCTTCCAGTCACTCCTCTGAGTCAGTCCCCGAATGTCCACATGCCAAAATGTTTGAATCTCTGAATCTCCGAATGTCCTTTGAATGTCCTTCTTCCCTTCAGCTCCAAGTGACTGATTCTTCACTCCAACCCTGGGTGACTGACTGACTTCAGTCATTTTTTCCTCTATTTAAAGACCTTTTTCTCTTGTGTCACCTTCTCTAAATTTTCATTTCTACCAATCACAGCAGATGGTTTTCTCCAGGACTGACCATTCTTTAGTTCTCACCTTATTTGGTTAGATTTTCTCCAGGACTGTCCATTCTTTGGTTCTCATTTTCCTTGGTTAGATTATATCTTTTTGGGTTATTTAACACCTCTTTTGTTAAGTTCACCTTTTGTAGTTATTTAACGCCTTTTTGTGATTAATTCACCTTTTGTAGTTACTTAACACTTTTTTGTAGTTAAAATCTAAAAATAGATTGTAGCTTAAAATCCTAACTTTACTACAAAGTAAGAGCTAAGTATCTTCACTGTTACAATCAGGAGAGAGCCAAATCCAATCTTCACAATATGATTGGGGATATAGACTCTAAATGATCACCCTAGTGCAAACATCAACAATAAAAAAATAATTTTTGATCAAGGAAACATGTAAAACCCAGTGGAATTGCACATCAGCTATGGGAGGGGATGGAGGAAAGGGAGGGAAAGAACCAGAATCTTTTAACCATGGAAAAATATTCTAAATTAATTAATTAAATAAAATTAAAAAAAAGAAAATACCACTTTCTTTGATATGAAAAACACTGTTAATGTATTCTAAGGTATGGTAGCATTTTAGGATCACCATCATACAATATTGGCTTGCCTTTTAACTTAAAGCCAGCTAAAACTTGGACATTCAATTTTCCTGCTCTAAGAACCAAGGTATCCTGGGTCTATCTATAATGTCCTCAACAACCCAAAGAGTCTATCGTTGATATTAACTCAAAATTCCACTTTTTACATTTCTAGGGCCTTTCTTCTTCCATATTTGGACTGAGTTATCCTAGGAAAAGTGATTTTTCCCACATTATCACATTATCAGTTCATGTTATATCTTGGCCTGTGCTAAAGGATTGAAATTATCATCTTCCCCACTTCTCTCTAATAATTTCTTTTATAATATTGTCAACTACAGTCTGACCATATTACTTCCCTGTTCAGTAAACCCAAGTACCTCACTTTTACTTCCAGGATAAAAAACAAACAAACAAACAAAAAAAAACCAACAACTCTCCATTTGACTTTTAAAGCCCTTGATAACTGGTGCAGTCTCCCAATTTGTCTAGCACTGCCCAAGGGGGCAGTAATTGACTTGTGAACTCTCTTACTTAATGTCTCGCTAGGTGCTAAAGAGGAGTACTTTAAGTTCTTGATTTGATTAACTAAAAATAGACAAAGGGAGAGTTAATTCTATCTTCACATAACTTAATCCTTTTTATCTTTCCAGTCTTTTTACATCTTACCCCTCTGTGATCCAGGGACATTAGCTTCTGGGAGCCATTAGACCACAACGCCTTGATAGAGTCATACATGGTAGCTGGGGAGACCACAGAATGGTCCTTGGCAAGATGTGATTGCCCACCCAATCCCCCCTTTACGTGACCTCTTTCATCAATGCCCCTTACCTATGAGTTGACATGATTATTATTCCCCCTAGTTTCAAAAGAAATAATGCAAGAGCAAAATACCTGTACCCTAATTCCCTAAAACATCACCAAAAGATCAGATCCATAAACCCAATCCCAAAAAGACTATCATGGGTTAACTTCTGTTTAGGTACATAATTCTCAGCAAAACCTCAGCTACAGGCCAAGCCCAGAACTTTTCCACCCACAGAAACTTATTCTCATGGAGCCAACACACAAATTAATCATAGAAGCTCACACAATAAGTACAAGTACATCAAGCTTCAGTATGCTCAGTAAATCAATTACACAGATCTGTAACTCAGAAACTCCCTAGTAAGCCACCTGTGATCAAATAATTTATCTTGTATTCTGTCTGTAATCACAATACAAAAATGTAGAATGCTAATCAAGTGATTTGTTAAAAGTTAATGTATCACTTTTCCAATTATCTCTCTTTGAACATGTGTGTTAGATAATGTAATCTGCATGCCAAGAATGGGTATAAAAATAAAATCCCAGACCTGGGAATGGCAGAGCAGCTGTTAGATGCAAATCAATCCCATGGAAGTAATGATTAAGCTGTCTTCTGTTTGTTATTTATTTTGATGGATTTTTACCACCTGTCAGGAACCCTGGAGTGAGTGAGGCTGGACCCCGCCCATGGCAATTGGCCTCCTTGTTGTTCTTTAAAAATGGCATTCCATATATCAGCTTTGAGCATTTTCACTGGTTCTCCCTCATGTCTAGAATTCTCTTCCTCCTCTATTCAACTTTCTGGTTTCCCTAGCTTCCATCAAGTAACAGCTCAATCTTCACCATCTTCAGGAAATCTTTCTAGTTCTACTTATTTTTAGTGACTTCCTTCTCAGATTATCACCCATTTATCCTGGTTATAGCTTATCAGCATATTATCTCTCACATTAAACTGTATAGTCCTTAAGAACAAAGAATTTATTATTATTATTATTATTATTATTATTGCCTTTCTTCATGTAGTTCAATACCTGGCACATAGTAAGTACTGAAGAAATGTTTGTTGATCAGGTTCAAAGAAATCTCTGAGACAATCAAGCCCATACTAATTATGAATCCCATCTACAATATATCTCTGACAAATGGTTATCTAGTCTTCATTTTGAAGTTTTCCTGTGTTAGGGAATTTACTGCTTCCTGAGGCAACCTATTCCATATTTTTGTATTATTGTAATTCTTAGGAAGTTTGTCTTTATACTTAGGCAAAATCTGTTCCTATGCCTTCCATCCATTGGTCCTAGTTCTACCACCTGGGGGCAAGAGGAAGATAAATATTTTAAATACTTATTACATAAATACATGTTATATGAGATGAATATTTATAATTTCTAATATTTGAAGACTATAGTTATTTTATCCTTATATATTCTTTTAGTTAAATATGTCCAATACCCTCAATAGGTCCACAAGTATGCCATAGTCCCAAAATCTTCATTCTCCATCCATCAGCCAAGATTCATCAAGGGCCTAGTATGAGCCAAACATTATACTAGGCACAAAGGATACAAATATAAAAATGAAATGATTCTTATCCTGAAGGAGCCTCCAGTATCTCTAGGGAGTCAGTGTGTACACTAATAAATAGAAAGGAAGCATATAGAAAGAAAGAATAAGGTTCAAGGAGGATCCTAACAATTGGGAATGTGGAAGATCTCATGAAGGAATTCACATTTAAGTTTTAAAGGAAGCTAGAAAATTTTAAGATGCAAAGGTAAGGAGGAAATTCCATCTAGGCATGGGGACCCTTCTTTGATATATTAGAAAATAGGTGTGTGTGTGTGTGTGTGTGTGTGTGTGTGTGTGTGTGTGTGTGAGAGAGAGAGAGAGAGAGAGAGAGAGAGAGAGAGAGAGAGGAGAGAGAGAGAGAGAGTGTGAGAGAGAGAATATACTTTAAAATGGACATGAATAACTTCTTAATAATCTAACAATTCTGATCCATAATGATGTCAGAATAATGATTTGTTGTATTCTGGAAAAATTATTATATTGTTTAAATAAAGAGACTATTCCAGGGGTCTCATTTGCCTCTCAGTAGTTCCTTAGGAATGTTGGAGATGTCTACAAGGCATTTTGTATTCACCTCGGGACTGTATCTACTCAATGAATTCTTGTTTTGGGTTACCATACCAAGGACTTTCAAAGGAGCTGGCATCATGAATAACTAAAATCAACCCCAACTGCAGACACTTAGCAGATGTAAGACCATAAGCAAAACACTTAAACTCTGTCTCTGCTTCAGTTTACTCAACCATAAAATAAGGATAATAATAATATACTTTTCAAAGGTTGCAAGGATAAAATGAGATGATATTTGTAAAACATTTTGCAAACCTTAAAATTCTATTGTTGTTGTTGAGTAATTTTTCAGTCATGTTCAACTCTTTGTAATCCTATTTGATTTTGGGGGGGGGGCAAAGATACTGGAATGGTTTGCCATTTCCTTCTCCAGCTCATTTTACAGATAAGGAAACTAAGGCAAGTGGTGTTAAGCAACTTGCTCAGAGTCACACAGATATTAAGTGTTTGAGGCCAGATTTGAATTCAGGAAGAGGAAACTTCCTGACTTCAGAATCACCAAAATTCTATGGAAATGCTAACTATCCATATCTTCAAGAGTATTCCCCATCCCAAAAACCATAATGACAAATATGGCTAGTGAGAATATGCCTACTGTAGGTTCTAGAATTAAAATATATTTTTTAAATGAATCGTGAACATTTCCTGAAGCCTCTTCATTTTCATGTCTGCAGAATCCCTTTAGTTTCTCCTGATCCAAATGACCTAAATCTAGTTGATATTCAGGTGCTAATGCAAGGCATGTATTTCAGGTTTGTCTCTGTCCTCCATGCATATTATGAGGAATTTGTTCCTTGGTTTTGTTATTTATTCGTATTCAAGGTCCCTGAGCCCTTTTAGTAAAGGGCAGATGTTAATAAATCTAATTAACTAATTAAATAAATAATGAAAACCTGATCTTTTCTCTGGTTGGACCAGCATGAAGTTCATTAGAATTTTTTATCATGCTTTATACTAATAGGCAGAACTATACATTTTGACTGACCTCATGGTGCCACAAATATTAATTGCTGGATTGAAGTCAGGAGTCCTGGGTTCTAGTCCTAAATTTGCCACTCATTAGCTGAATGACCTTGGGCAAGACATTTAACCCTTCTTGACCTCAGCCAAATCTTTAAGATGAAGAATTAGAAGATATATAAGAATGTCTCCAGTTCTCAAACTGTGAGTTTCTCTATCCTATCTCTTCCCCCAACATCTACCATAGCATCAGAATTCCCTAGTATTGAAATCATTCCACTGAATCCATTTAAAAGAAGGCCACTATTAAAGCAGATATGAAACTTAAGATGTAAAGGAGGAATCTAGCCTTCTCCTAGTGATATATTGTCACCCAATAATGCACTAACACCAAGGGAGTAATAAAGATGAACTTTGCCTACTTCATAATTTTTCTGGCAATATCAGTCTTGAATTTACATACATCATAGAGGGACCAGTTCTCTTCCAGTTAACTACCTTATGGACAGGGAGGAAAGAAGTCTCTCTCTCTCTCTCTCTCTCTCTCTCTCTCTCTCTCTCTCTCTCTATATATATATATATATATATATATATATATATATATATATATATACACACACACACATATATATATATATAATCCCATTAAGCTTCTGCTATAAGCTGGACATTACACAGACTGGTCCTCTGGTAGTTTAGGTGTGAAAATGAAATGCCTTTTCATCCATTTACCAGTTAAAAAAAAGGAAGTTTACTTAGCCATGTTAGGGGAAGGACATTCAGAAGAGGTCATCTTTGCTAATTCAAGATAAAGTACTTTATTGTTTCAGTTGATCCCAGGTTCTTAGTGGCCATTCTATTGGTCTATAGGTCATTGAATTAAGGGAGGAACTCTAGCTCCTAGTGTTCTGGCTACTTTATTCTCAGGTTCCAAGGAAAGGACATCAATGGCTTGAGTCTTAGTGTCCTAAATGAATTAAATCTTGAGAATGGTTTCAATACCTTTAAAAGAGAAGCTAACCTAATTTTAATGGAGTAGGAAGAAGTCTTGGGATGTTGCTCCCACCACAGTGCCTTTAGTAGGATTCATATATAGAGAACAGTCAGAAGGGAAGTCTAGCTCTGTGCCCCATGGAAAAGTATTTGGGTTCATGGTAAAATGGACAGAATGATGTAACTTTAGCATCAACACCCTTTGGGTTGGATGCCAGCTCTGAGAATCAGAGATTTCAAGCTGGATTGAACCTTCGTGGAGAGAGTACTGAGCCTGGATTCAAGAATGTCTGACTTCAAATCTGGCCTCAGACACTTGCTATGTGACCCTGATCTAATCGATTAGCCTCAGTTTTCCCCAATTTTCTTGACTTTAATAAAATGGAAAACAACAAATATAATAAAATGAGGATAAAATATCTGCCTTCCAAATTTGTTTTGAGATCAAATTAGATAATATGTGCAAAGTGCTTAGCACAGTGCCTGGCACATAGTAGGCATATAACAAATGCATACTCTCTTCACTTTTTGCTTAGAAGTCAATCCAATTACCTAATTTTATAAGAGAAAACTGAAACACCTGAGCTCAAATTTTATGAGACATACTTATCAGCTCTATGATTCTTGGTAAATTACTTAATCACTTTGAGACTCAGTTTCCTAAAATATAATGAGAGTAAATGGATATAATAACAATACTTCATAGAGTTGTTGTGCAATCAAATTAAATATAATGTATGCAAAGTGCTTTTGAAAATCTGAAAGTGATGTATAAAATGTTAGTTATTATATTATTATACAAGGCCACAAAGGTGGTAAGTAGAATAGATAGTATCTGGATCCAGTCCTTCTCTCTGTTAAGTCATATTGCTTTTTGTACAACCTGTATGAATGTCAGTCATTTCTCCTTTTGTGGCCTCAGTTTACTTATCTCAAAAATGGGATTGTATTAAATAATTGTTGACATTCCTTTAATCTTTAAATTCATTGATTTTCTCTGAGCTAGATGGCTTGTCCAAATTATTTCCACTAGATCCTTTCATCAGTTCTTCTCAGCTCAGTTATGCCCATTGTTACCAATTGTACCCGTGATTCTCTGTATAGACAGAGTAACTACATACCAAGATATTTTATCCATTTATAAATATTCTTTCTTCTCTCTCTAAAGCCAAGGAAAGAAAATGAAGAAAACCATAGAACCTAATACTATGCATTTTTTGAGTAATTAAGCAATAAGCATGTAGGCATTTGTTCTATTTAGATAAAACATTTTATATGAGAAAACTTAAATGAAGGGGAATAATATTACCTAATGTTATTGTGTTGTATAAGATCTGTTGTTTCTGTTCGGTAAAAACTACTTAAACACATTTCAGTGTTCTTCTGGTCTTCAGTTTTGTCACCTGTAAAATGAGAATATTGAGCTAGTTGATTTCCAAAGCCTTTTACAGCTTTGAATGATATGAAAAAAGAATGATGATATTTGTATTTCAATATTTCAGTGTATCTATGAACTAATTGATGCAAATGATACCTCCTATACAGATCTAGATCCCAAGTCATTTATCATTTCTGTTTCTGTTTGATCATTGTCAATGACTTTTCATAAATCCTCCAGAGATGACCTACTCACCAAATTAGACCTGAGTGTTAATTCAGACTCTTATTACATCATTACACAGTGAACTTTTCTGTTCAGATCTTTGCTTGTTTCAAAACCAAACATTTCGGTGAGTTTTTCTCCATTAGAGGTTAGAGAAGTAAACATATGTGTTTTTTTGCACCCAAGAATAAAATTGATATAATAACCTGGATTGTATAAAATAACAACAATAAATATTTTATGTCAGTTACTTGAATTCATTAGGAGTTATGTTTTTTTTCTTTTTAAAGTAACTATATAAGAGAGCAGAGAGAGAGAGAGAGAGAGTTTAAAGTAACTATATAAGAGAGTAGAGAGAGAGAGAAAGAGAGAGAGAGAGAGAGAGAGAGAGAGAGAGAGAGAGAGAGAGAGAGAGAGAGAGAGAGAGAGAGAGAGAGAGAGAGAGAGAGAGAGAGAGAGAGAGAGAGAGAGAGAGAGAGAGAGAGACGGGTTTTTAGTCAGAAAGATCTGAGTTTGAGTACTGCCTCAGATAGGTATCACCTATGTGACCATAAATAAATTATATAATCTCATTCTAGACTACAAATTTTAGAAGTTAATATCTATAGTGGCAGGGGGAATTCTAAAACAAGAGATTTTCCATAACCTATGAAATCATTGATCCAATAATAAACAGAAAACAAACAAATTAAAGAAACAGAAAAAAAGGTCTAGGCAACTCTCTTAATTCTCCATTGTATTAGATACAGATATTCCATAGACAAAAAGAGGCATAAAAAAGATTTTGCAAGATGACGGTTAACTTGATTTATGTTCTTATTATCATCAGAGTGATTAGCATAATATATCAACCCTTCACAGACCAACAGATTACAATTCCTTTATGCCATACTGAATGACCTTCTGGTATTTCTCTGACCAACTTTCTAGGGTTCATTTCCATCCCTTGAAAAATGTTATATCATGAAGGTGCCAAACCTCTGAAAATGAGTGTTTCCAAGCTTACCCTCAGACAACAAGTTCTCAGACCATTGCCAGGCTTGAAATGAAACCTTTCTAATTTGTTTAAAAAGCTCCCAGAGCTTAACTACTGCCAATATCACCTTCAAGAGCCTAAGAACATTTCCATACTATGAAGAGGCATCAGTCACAATAATAATGAGAAAAAGGGGTTGGAGAATGGAAGAAATGAGAAAAAAGAAGAAAAAAACTAAGAAGAGAATGCAGGAAGGAGAAGGGATAATACTAATGATTATTATTTACATTCATAACAAAGTATATAAATTTGATGCAATATATATTACAATGTAATAATAATAATTAATATAGCACTTCAAAGTTTGAAGATATAACTATGCTAGTCTTATGTATATGTGTATTTTCCTTTTTAGCTTCTGTTGTTGTATCATACTAATGAATCCTTTTATGCTTAGCAAAAATTGAATTATTATTTATGATTTTATGATAAATAATATTCAATATTATATATCATATAACAACATATTAATAGTTATATTTTAGCAAATATTTCAATTCAATAAGCATTTAATAAGCATTTACTATTCATAAGGCACTATCTTAGAAACTGAGGATACAAAGGTTGATTATATCCATTACCTATTTTTCAGTCTATTAAGGCAGCTAGATAATAGATATATGAGAGTCTATGATAAGTACAAAGAAGTCCAAAGGAGGAATGCTGTGTAAATACTATAAAGAGTTTAAAGTGAGAGTGATCCAAATGGAACCAGTTTTTGTCAACTTAAGAGATCTGATTCTTGAATTTTGAGGGCAAGTATTTATATCCTTCAAAACAGCAAATACTATGAATCAGAGCTTGGTTTATTGTTTTGTTGATTGTCTAGTCTTGTGATGTAAAAAAAACTAATATCATAAATTAGACTTAAAACTGTATTAGACTAGACTTAAAAGTTGTGGGTAGATTTATACTTTATAGATTTATTATTATATCCCAGCATACCCATAGAGAGAGTTCTTGTGCCAAGCGAAGTCATAAAGGTGATGGCCCCTTAACCTTAGTTGTGTCTTAAAGGAAAAAAATAACTTCAGAATACAGTTATTGTGAATGGGTGGTCCCTTTTTATGCCCAGAATATAGCATGGAAGCTGCTTCAGGTAACAGCATGGGAGCAAAGGAGTATAGAAGAGATGAAAACAGTACAAAATCATTAGTTTAGAGCTAGAAGAGATCTTAGATACCATCAAGTCAAATCCACTCATTTTATACAAATGAAAACTATGACCCAAATACATTAATTGACTTATCTGTGATTAGCAAGTTCATAAATAAGTGTATAAGGTAGGATTTGAACCCTAGTCTTATTTTTTATTTTCCTTTTTTTTAATTTAGAATATTTTCCCATGGTTATATGATTCCTGGTTTCCTGCCCCCCTCTTCCCTCCCTCCTTTAAGAGCTGATGAGCAATTCCACTGGGTTATACATGTGTGATTTGCCCATGGTAAGACAGTCAGTATATGTGGAGACTTGAGCACAGATCTTCCTAGCTTTAATGCCAGCTCTCTATCTACTACTCCATGCTGTCTTCCTAAAACATTAAATTACAGAAAGTGATAGACACTTTTGCTATTAAATATTGTGAAAATTGGATTTAGCTATTTCCTGATTGTAACAATGAAAATACTTAGTTTAACAAAATCAGGAATGTCTTAGGAACTTTAAATTACTCCACCCTACTTAGACCGTACTTTAGGGGATGATAAAGTTGTAATCTTCTGATTGAACAATGAAGGTAATTAATTCTCACCTTATTGTGAAGCTAAGTATATTTTAAGATCTTAATACAAAAAGGTATTAAGTAACTATAAAGGCTAAATTAATCACAAAACGTTTAAGTAACTCACAAAAGGTGAACTTAACAAAGAAATATTAAGTAACTCTAAAGATATAATCTAATCAAAAGAAGATGAGAAATAAAAGTATGGGCAGTCCTGAAGAAAAGCCTTTGATGTGATTGGTAGACGTGAAAATTTAGAGGAGGAGACACAAGGGTGAAAGATCTATATATTTGCATCACTTCCTCTCTCTGGGACCTTTGGTGGTGGAAGAGTTAGCTGACAGCAGCGTGCTAGGCCTTTCGGTATCTTAGTGTGGCTACAAGCTATTGTCCAGTTCGGTGGTGAGTTTCTGGCTGAGTTTTCCTCCTTTACTTTCCAACTTTATCCTCTTAGAATCCTCTAATCTTCTTCAGAGACCTAGAGATGGGGATTTTAAACTCCCCCTGGCATAGGCCAGGCAGGAGAAATCCTATATCCTCTTCTCTCCTTCTCCTTAAATTCCTTCCCTCTATATTAATTAAATTACCATAAATTTCCAGACTGATTTGGGTATTTTATTTGAGATTTTCCTTGGCAACCAATTAAATCTAGATTTAAGTCATAACCCTAAAATTATCTTTGCAATATGACTGAAGTAAAGAAGTCCATTTATACAACCTCCATTTATGTCTTTACACTTTATGCTTTGTTGTGATTCTTTCTAAATAGAGATATACACCCTTTGTTACCACCCTCCCCCAGCTGAAACATTCAACACTTTTTCATAGTACTTATCACAATATTATGGTATGATGCCTGAAAAAGCAATATTGAATACTGGGGTATTCTGAGTCATCTATCACAACAGATACAGATAATATCACCTCCACCTCTACTGGAAGAGTCCGTGATAAAAGATATCCTTTGACCCTTTTCAGGTAATCAAATCATGTGATTCATTGCCCCAAACTTCAGATCAACTTAAATTTTGAGCTAAATATAAAGTCATAGCCAGAAGAGAAACTGCCCAAGGAACTGAAGCAGTCAACATAAATCAACTTGCAACAAAAGATGGCTTTTGAATCTTCTTGTTATTGCAGAAGACAGTTGTTACTCTATCTGGGCCACAGTATTTGCAGAACATCAGGTAACTTTTTACATGAAATCAATGGCTAGAAGCTATGTCTGGCAGTCTTGATTTGATTCTGATATTGAAAAGTTTGCAAAATAGTGTGTCACACATCAGACTATATAGCATAAGTTCAACAAAAAGCACTAATTTTCCTTGGGAAGCAACCAAGAATTTTAGGTCAATAATTCACATACTTTTCTTTATTAAATTGTTTCATGTGGAAAATTTCTTCATTTGTCACAATGTCTTTTCAAAAGTAAAGTTCATTTCACTTCCAAGTCAAATCTCTTCTGAAATAATCATACCTCTCTGCAAATTCTTTACAACATGGGGATTGTCAGACTTATTCATCCCCAACAATGGATCTGCATTTGTCTCAGCTGAGTTTAACAAATTTGTAGACAAGAATCATATCTGAGCTGGCAGTGTGTGCCTCATCACCTTCAAATAAAAGATCAGGCTGAAAGACAGATACAAACCTCTGAAGTATATTCTCAACCAGATTGCTGGTGGGGGCCAAATAACAAAACTTGATAGTCTTCTCATTCTTCAACATATTATCTTTCATCAATAAATCAATTGATGGACATTATAACCAATGGACATTTATTTAGCTTCTACTACAACCCATGTATCTTATTAGGTACTTGTGATACAAATACAAAAAAAAAAAATGAAAGTACTGTCAAGGAACTTGCATTCTAATAAGGGAGACAAGTATATGTAGAAAAATCTTAGTACAATTTAAAACTATTAAAGCTTAATAATAAAAGTTAAGGTTAAAGCTATTAAAGCTACAATCCTTGGGATATTTTGCAAAAGTATATACAGAATAAATGTAAAAAGAATAAATACAAATATACAATCATTGAATATGTAGTTTTGGGGAGGGAAGAAATTAGTTGCAAAGGATCAAGAAAAGCTACATGTAGGACATATTGCCAGCAAAACTAAAAAGCAGAGAGATGACCTTGCTAACAAAGGTCTATATAATCAAAGCTGTGGTTTTTCCAGGAGTGATATGTGGCTATCAGAGCTGGGCTATGAGGAAAGCTGCAAGCCATAGAATTGATTCTTTAAAATTGTGACACTAGAGAAGACTTTTGGACTCTTTTAGACAGCAAGATCAAATTAGTCAATTCTTGAAGAAATTAATTCAGACTATTCACTAGGAAAGTCAAATGATGAAGTTGAAGTTTAAATACTTTGGCCATGTAATAAGAAGACAGAACTCTTTAGAAAAGACCCTGATGTTGCTCATGATTGAAGGTAAAAAGACAAGGGGACAGAAGAGTATGTGATGGATAGATAATGTCATGGAAGCAATGAACGTGAGCTTGAATAGACTTTGGAAGATAGTGGAGGATAGAAGGGCCTGGTGTACATTATTCTGTAGGACCACAAAGAATCAGACATAATAGAACAATTGAACAACAGCAACAGCAATAGGACATGTTGCTTGGTATGAATCTTAAATGAAAAGAGAGATTCTATAAGCTAAGGAGGGAGTTCATTCCAGGCACAATAAACACCATAAAGATTAGGAGTTATTAGGTAGAGAGTTAAGTGTGAGGAGAAGAGAAACAAAACTATTTTTGGCTGGAACCCAAATTTCAGGAGTGGATAAAATGCATTTGAGACTGCAAAGATACTTTGGGGTCAGGTTGAAAAGGACTTTAAAAGTCAAAGAAAGGAGTATATATTTTATCCTAGAGCCAATCAGGAGCCACCAGAGTTGATTGAGTAGGGGAATGATATGATTGGATCTGTGCTTAAGAAAAATCTGTTACTCTAAGGATGTCCTGAATTGAAGAGAGACTTGAGGCAAGGAGATAATTAGGACGCCACTGAAATAATGTCAGGGAGCTGAGAGGTGATAAAGATTTGAACTAAGGTGATGACTGTTTAGAGAAAGAATCCAATGCGAGAGATGTAATATCATAGAAATGGAAATATTTATCTACTAATTATCTATGTGGAATTAGGGAGTTTGGGCATAATGCTGAAGTTTCAAGCCTGGGAACATGAAAAAAAAAAGCCAGTTCTTTTAAATGACAAAGAGATCAATTTCTCAAGACTTTCCTTGACCATGATCTTCATTAAGACTTAAAGATTCATAAGAGGAAGATGTAGCTCTATTTACAATTACTCTCAACTCATTTTTTTTTAGATTAAAGCCCTCATACCAACTCATGCTTCACTTTATTTTTTTTAATTTAATTTTTTTTTTGGTTACAATAATCACTTTATTTCCCTCCCTCCCCTCCACCTACCCTTCCTGTAGCAGATGCGCAATTTCATTGGGTATTACTTGTGTCCTTGATCAGAACCTATTTCCATGTTGTTGTTTGCACTAGGATGTCCATTTAGAGTCTACATCCCCAACCATATCCCTTTGTCCTATGAATTCAAGCAGTTGTTTTTTGTAGGTGTTTTTACTCCCAGTGTTTTCTCTGAATGTGGATAGTGGTTTTTCTCATAGATTCCTCCAAGTTGTTCAGGATCATTGCATTGCCACTAATGGAGAAGTCCATTACATTTGATTGTACCACAGTGTATCAGTCTCTGTGTACAATGTTTTCCTGGTTCTGCTCCTCTCACTCTGCATCAATTCCTGGGGGTTTTTCAGTTCCCATGGAATTCCTCTACTTTATTATTCCTTTGAGCACAATAGTATTCCATCACCAACATATACCACAATTTGTTTAGGCATTCCCCAATTGAAGGGCATCCCCTCATTTTCCAATTTTTTGCCACCACAAAGAGCGCAGCTATGAATATTTTTGTACATGTCTTTTTCCTTATTATCTCTTTGGGGTACAAACCCAGCAGTGCTATGGCTAGATCAAAGGAAAGACAGTCTTTTAGCGCCCTTTGGGCATAGTTCCAAATTGCCCTCCAGAATGTTTGGATCAATTCACAACTCCACCAGCAATGCATTAATGTTCCAACTTTGCCACACCCCATTCTCATTTTTTTAAAACATGAGTCAATCATAATGGATTTCTGATTTTGGAAGTGAGATCATAAGGCTCTGTTGGTGAACCTATGGCATGCATTCCAGAGGGGCCTGCTCCCTCCCTCTCCCCACATACACACACCTTAGGACATCTCACTCACCATGTCCCTTCTGCCCAGCAGCCCAATGGGACTCCTTCCTGCCTCCCTTATCTGGGGTAAGGTGAGGTGGGGGGCTCACATGCAGACCAATGGTTGCATTTTGGGCACTCAGTCTCTAAAAGTTTTGCCATCACTGTCATAAGGGACTACATTACATAAAGTCCAGAGTACAGGGTAAAAAAGTCTAACATCATATAGAACCAACCATGATTATATTCTTCTTAGAGTGAACCAATGAAATAATAACCATTAGAAGTACTTGCTGTTAAAAGTACTGTTCCTGACAATGTAACTATACCCCTTGAAACATCCACAGAACCACAAAACAAAGGGGGTGAATATTTTTATTTAGCTGCTGTGAGTGCTAAAATGGAATTCTCTTATGATTCCATACCGTTAGCACATACACACAGACCACACAGTCTAACAAAAGGCTATTTTCTGTCTTCTTGGTTAAATGATTGTTAGCTGAGTGTTTTTTTGTGCGTGCTAGGCAGTGCTGTGGGGGCAATGCTGTTTTTATTCCTTATGAGTTTATTACTGTTTTGTTCCATCTGAGGAATGGCATTTGTATACTATACAATGAAATTCTGTCCAAAGTAGTTTTTCATTAAAAATGGAATATCTTGGGAAGATCTTCTCAATCCCATTACTGACTCTAACATTGAAAACACCATTGAAATGTAGTTGTGTTCTGAGCTAGCACCCTTGAACTTTAAGAGAGCATGAGCTCAAACTACTCCCAGGTAGCAAATCTTTAACTGATGTTTTCTTTGCTTCTCCAAAAGGCTAATGAAGTACAGGACTTCCGAAATGTCAGGGTATTACATTTCTATTACAATGATTTGAAGGGTTTTCTTTTCCATGGGATCGTCTCACCTCCAGAGACTTGTTCTGGCTTTTTACATTTTTTTTGTTTGTTTGTTTCTGTTTTTGTTTTTGTTTTTTGTCTTCATTGAACGGAAAGGCCTTTTAGTATTGTGTGCTTTTCCAGCCTACTGGGAAAGGTCTTGAAATGATAGTTGCAGCTACAACTAGGTTTCAGTCCTATTGCCCTGATCTGTGTGATTCCCTGGCCAAATGGATATTATTTTACTTTTAAAAAGCATTCTAGCTTATGTATGTTTGGGGAGGAAGTATATGATCACATGACTTACCAGCCTTACAATCTAGGTACCAATTAAACCAAGATAGGACCTGGGAGGGAAAATCGATAACAAAGCTGATCACTTTGTCCAGGGTTTTCCAAATGGCTGCGGAGTTCCTGAAATCCGGAACATTAGCCTGCAAAGGGACACTAAACTGGGGTGCACCAAAGGGAACGCTTTTTTAATTTCAATAGATATATGTTCATGCACACGCGCGCGCACACACGTACAAACTGCTTGCTTGTCAGCTAGCGGCTGCAGTCACCTTCAGAGGGGAAGTCTGAGGGGAGAGGAAAAATTGCTCCTGAAAACTGGATCTCAAATACAGGGTTTCTTCTCCCGCGCTGCAGATGGAAAGGACCCAAGCAAACACAGTTCTGTGTACTTGTCAGACCTCCCTCGCTGTCCACCACAGCTCCCTCCCTCGTTTCCTCCAGCTCCCCACCAGGTCCTGCTCCACTCAAGTAGGAGTCCATGCTGCTGCCCGGGTTTGCAGATGGTCTCTACCCCTCCTCCCGGACCCACCCCCTCCCGCAGCTGAGCTCTGCCTCTCTCCCAGAGCCCTTCGCCTGAGTGCGCGGAGAGAGCTCACAGAGGGGTATGGAGGACGAGAGGCAGTGGCAGGTGCAAATGGGACTGAGCCCCAGGCGCCGGCCAGCTCCCCGTCTCCAACCTCTAGACTCCTTCTCTAGCCCTCCTAGCTGGTCCTGAGCCTGCGGGTGACGTTGCCGCGCCGCCAGAGACACAAAGGCGAGCAGTGGAGGCAGTGGCGTTGGTGGAGGCAGGCGCCAGGCTGCAGGAGGCAGTCCTGAGTCGAGCAGCGGGAGCCGCCGCCCGACAGGTCCGGAGCCTTCCCGGGGCTGCCCGCAGCGAGCCTAGCGAGCCCGAGCACCATGGGAGCTCGCGCAGCCCTCCCGCCCCCCCGACTCCAGTCCCGGCCCGCCCCCTCCCCGGGAAGTCTCTCCTGCTGCAGATGAGCCTGACCTGGGCCAGCCCAGCTCCAGACAAAACCAGGTGGGGAGCAGCGCAGGTGAGGAAGGCGAGTGCCTGGAGCCTGGCAGCGGTGGCAGCAACTGCTACGGAGAGGGCGTGTGGGAGGGAGAGGAAAGGACCTGGGCTAGTCCGGGCTCTGAAGGAGGCAGGAGGAGGTGAGGCACTTGGGGCTGTCCCGAAACCCTATCCAGGGGCCGGCTTGGCGGGAGGGAGTCAGGCAGAGGTTTGGTGATGCCTGGGACCCGCAGCTGCTCCGCATCTGTCAGGGTTCCCGGAGGATGTAAAGAATCCAAGAGGGCGGTAAGTACCAAGCCCTGGACAGCGCAAACCTATAGGCAACTGCGAATGGAATGATTACACTTCAGTAACTTGAATGTTTAGCTTTCAGTTTACTCCCTTCCACTTCTTTACACAAAATACAGGTGGACATATGGGTGCAGGACGCATAGGACACGTGTATGCGTGTGTGAAAGTCTGCACTTAATGCTTTCCTCTATTTAGGAACATTTGATCTCTTAACAGAAGCAATTCCTGTTTAGTTTATCTGCGGGATAAGGTCGGTGGAAGAAAGGAGCTAATCCAGAGTTTAGGGTGTGTTAGAATGGAGAGTTTAGGATGACAGAAAAGAAGGAACTGGTTTCCAGGTTCAAGAAATGTAAATGCTTTAGCAAGAATAAAAACTACAAGAAGAAAGCTCTCTCTGCCAAGTTTTCAGTGCCTGGGGTCTTCCATTCAAAAGAAACTGATGTCCCCCAATAATCTCTGATGGGGTAGCTGGTGCATACATTTGAAAAAATTTAGATCTCCCGGTACATTGACATGTGAGACTTATACTTGTATCTGGCTGGTGAGATGAAGGTTTTCAGCTAAATATACCGGAAGATGGCAAAGCTGTGTGTGGAATGTGCATTTCTATATGCCAAAGATACCATTCCTATGTAATATATAATTAATGACGATCAATGATTCATAAATCATAATGTGCAATTCTTGCAGGTCATAGATCAAACTATGATCATGATTTGTGCACTCTTCTGGCATGGAGCAGGCATTCTAAACCAGCATTTCCGTTACATAACAGAATAATATAAGCGTGTAGCTGAGCATTGTTTGGCAATGAGATGCCTCACAAATTGTAGCCTGTAGTTAAGGTGTTGTACACACAATGGCAACGGAACCTTTCTGTTTATTAACCACTTTAGGTTGGAGTAAGATCTATTTGGTAAGAACAAGGAAAATGTTCAGAGCTACTGAAGGATGCTTGCCTGACAGAACCTTTTATGTAGAGGATTTTTTGGGACCTGTTTATTTGGGGTGAGGAAATGATTTAGAATGGGAGTCCAGAGACAGCAAATCACATGCCAAGCCAGCCTAATTTGTTTGTAATGATGAGGTGCTGTGTCTTTCGATTTTTAATACAGGTCTTATTGTTATGCATCATAGGAAGAGTTGCCAAGGGCTGTTTGCCAGTCTTAATGTGGCCAATTATAAACCCCACCTAGAAGCTTACAAGCTGCCACCACCCTCCTTGTTGAAGAGTGAATATAAATGACAGCCCCCCTAACCCCACTCTTCCCTCTCCTTTCTTGGACTACTGGAATATTTCAGACTGCCCTGAAGGTAGAAGCCAGCTGGAGCTAATTCATCCATTAGGTGTGATTCTGAACTAAGAATCTGTTGTTACCAACTCAATGTGAGCTTGGCAGCTTTGTTTTGGTTAAGGTTGAAGTTGAGGCAGATTGATGTACTGTCAGATTCATGGAGTACCTCTGTAAGATAAAAGGGTTTACACATAACACTTTAAAGAGCTTTCTTCTTATTGAACCTGGAGTAAGGGTGGTGGTGGAGGGAAATGAACATGCAGAAGCAGCAATTTTAAGATTTGTTTTTTGTTTTTAAGTTTTTTGGGGGTTACTGTAGCCTGGAGGGACAATTTAGAGAAAGTGCCAGATTAGCAGTCTGACTTGATCCTTGTCTGGAATATTTATAAGGAGCTGGAGATGGGTGAAAATTAACTTGGTGTTGACAGCTCAGGGGAAAAACAGTTATTCATATTTATTTATGAGGTCAGTAATGCCAAGGAGGCAATACTAATCCATAGCAATACTAATAAGCAGTTAAACACATACATACTGGATATTAAGAGCTTTGTATTTATTATGCTGGTAGCATGTTCCTTTATGAATTTAATTTTGATTGTTTTATCTCTCCAGTGGTAACTGCATGGGAAAGAATGTTGTGTCCTTTAGTTTATGAGAGCATTTAAGTAATTGACTATCTGAAATGTCATCTCTCCACCTGTTGTACATTTTCTATTTGGTTATGTGAAGCGTTTGATAGTTTCTCTTTAGCATCAATATAACATAATCCAGGTTAACCAAAGGCTAACTTCTGGGGCCATACTTTATAATCTTAAAGGGCTGTGTAAATTTGGAGTTTTTTTTGTTCTTACTATTCATTTTGTGGGAAAGAAGTGATAAAAAATAACCATAATTTCAAAATCTTAACAAGCATGAGGCAGAGATGAATCTTGCAACAGTGACTCCATTGGACACAAATTCATGATTAAATAAGAGGAAATCACAGATCTACCCAGTTTAATACACATCAGGAACAGGTCCTGAAGAAAAAATAAATATGAGAAGAAGAAAGTAAAATAGTAAATGACTAAGGAAATGAAAGGAATCCATTCTTAGAGCCTTTTCTGTTAAGGGACTGAAGTCTTCTGGTTAATCAATCATATATTTTTAGTGTATTGCACTTCTACTCTTCCCATCAGATTAAAGTTAAACAGTAGTCAAAATGAAGTCACCAGAGGAATGTAACTACTAAGAAGGCTAAAGCAATCTTCACTCACACTATTACAATTCTAAAGTTCAGTTGGAGTAAAATGGGAATTTCACTAGATTCCTTTTTATTATTTTTATGTTTTATTGATGACTTTGTTGTTTACATCACAGTCATTTTTCCAACATCACACACAAACACACATTGAACCAGATGAGCAAAACTGACAGCAAATTCAATGTTGGGGCACTAAAATTAAAATTAGAAAGATGTGGGTTTGAATGCTGCCTGAGACACTTTCTAGCTGTATGTCTCCAGACAAATCACTTCTCTCTGACCTTCAGTCTCTTCCTCTATAAAATGTACACAATAAAAGCACCTAGTTCACAGAGTGGTTGCTAGAATAAAATGAGATAATTTATATAAAGTGCTTTGTAAGCCTCAAAGCTGTATATAAAATGAAGGTAATATTGTTTATTAGTAATAATAATACCCCTTATCACACTCACATTTCTGAAGTGAAGAAATGTTTCACCCCTTATTTCTAGATTTATCATTGCAATTCATCTAAGCATATTTGTCTTTTAGCTTTGTTTTAATTTCCGGTGTTCATAACTTGGAACTCAAATGGATAGATTTCAGGGTGGCTGAATATGGATGTGGGAAAATTGCATTTTCATTTTCACTAATTGCTAATAAAATTTAGAATTTCCCTCAATTATTAATGAATGCAATTTTATGGGAAATTCCATAGGTTCCACCAGATTGAAAGGGTTATCATTATACGAAAAATAGATGAAAAATTCCTGTACATTATTGCCATCATTGTGAGAGACTGTGTATAGTTTCGCTTTTTCTGCTCACTTGTTCTTAATAACTTCCTTCAGATCTTGCCATGTTTCTTTCAATTCTTCATTTGTCATTTTTTACATCATGATAATCTTCTGTGACATTTCCAGAATCACAATTTTCTTAGTAATTTCTCAAGTAATGGCTGCAAAAAATGTTTCCAGTTTGTTATTATTACAAAAAATACTACTATGAGTACTTGAAGTTTACAGAACAACTTTCTTTCTTTGATGTCTTTTGGGTATAGATGCCCAGGGAATCAATGGTGGAAGGGAAACATACTTTAAGAGGGACATTGGCAAATTGCTGCACACAGGTGACAAGAATGGTGAGCAGCTTATAAACAATGTTAAAGTGAATATTTATAAAATTAGAAAAGAAACATTTTAAATAATTCATTATGGCCATCTTCAAATATTTGGTCAACTATTATTTGATAGAGAAAGCAGATTCTTTCTATCCTATTAAAGTGAATAACACTGGACCCAATAAGTAGAAATCTAAAGAGCACAATTTCAGCTCCATAGACAAAAGAATATTACTAATTAGAGCAGTCCAAAATGTTAATTGTGAACTTGCTATCACTGAAAGTGTTCAAGAGGATATTGACTATTCGGAATATTCTAGAAAGATTTCTGTATTAGCCTAGATCACTTAAATTCTTTTCAGTTCTTGAGATTTAATGAAATATTTTGGTTAAAAATAAATAAACATGTATTATATGTAGGTCTTATAATGATTATCCATTTTCAAATCATGTATATACATATGTGTGTATTTATTTCATATATATTTTGAATTAGTCAAATTTAAAATTTGAAACCAAATCAGAATGAATTATAATGTAATCTTATTGCATTTGTTCACAAAGCATATTTGCATCTTGCCATTCCTGATAGTCATTTTATAAAGTTATTATGTTACATTTCTAGTACATAGAAAATTCTGGTCAAATATTGGGTCAAGAGTTTACCACATAAATTATCCCTATATTTTTATTCAAGAAATTTGCTTGTGAAAAAGAATAAAAGTTGTCTGTTTGAAAGTAGTCTTAAAGAAGTCGAAAAAAAAAGAGATATAAAAATCTCCATTATCCTTTAGATTTCTTCAATGTGTAAGGACTCTATTAGAGAAAGTTCTGAGAATAATGGCATTAACTTTCAGAGATAAGGAATGTGCCATTTGATAAACAATGTCTCTGAGATATTGAATTGGACTAGATTGATGTGTTTAATTTACTCAAAGGAGTAATTAATTCTTTGAAAGAATCTGTCTGACCAATGCCCATGTGGAAAAATGAGCCAGGAGAGCCTCAGGTTGAGGAAAAAAAAAACATTTCTCTAATCCAACAACTAAAACTAAACTTCATGGAGAATGTATAGGCTTGTCAGTGTTATTTAACATTTTGCTAGCCAAGATCAGATCCCTTGTGCATCAAATAAGTGAACATATTTATGAAAACTAAGAAGTATAGAGGCAGCTAGGAGGTTCAATGGATAGAGAATGAGGCCTGGAGATGGGAGGTCCTTGGATCAAATCTGGCCTTAGACACTTCCGAGTTGTGTGAACCTGGACAAGTCACTTTACTTTAATTGCTCAGTCCTTACCATTTGTCTTCCTTGGAACAGATACTCATTATCAATTCTAGAAGAGAAAATAAGGATTAAAAAAAACTTATGTATAGCACTTTTATATTGCTACTATGACATATATATATACACATATGTATATATATCAAAATAACAATAACCCAAATAATAATGTCTCACATCTATATAATGCTTTCAACTTCCTAAAGAACTTTTATTTTTATGAAGCCTTTTCCACATAATAATTCTGCAGAGGGCTACTGAAAACATTTTATGCCCATTTTATAGATAAAGAAACAGCAGCAAGAAAGGTAAATATATATCCATTGAGTTACATGAAATGTCAAAGCTAAGATTATAGCCCCAATCTCTTGTCTCTGAATTCTCTTGACTGTATCAAATTTCCTCAAACATAAGCTAAAGCTCTTTACCGTTCCCAGATAAAACTTCTAAAGCTTTGCAAATAATAGGTTTGGTTTTGACAGCATATGATCTAGTAAAAGGTAAATCTATCCAATGATAATTATGAGATAAAGTTGGAGTAACGAGAAAAAAAACAACAAGATGAAACCTGGATCTAGACTTACTCAATGCCTAAGTTGAGACTTTTGAACTAAACAGAAGATATTAACTGCATTGTCAATTATGTGTTCTCTTTCAGACAGTTCATTGGACCAGAAGTCAGGAGACTTGATTTCTATTTTTGGTTCTGCCACAATTTAGCTGGATAACATTGGGCAAGTTCCTTCCCTTCTCTTTCCTCTCCTGGATTCTCAGTGGGTGAAACTAAATGTTCTCTGTGGCCCTTTCCACCTCTAATGTTTGATGGATGTACGAACACCTCCATCTCTTGCTTTGGGGTAAGAGTACTATATTACCAATACATGATTTATATTTTATTCATTTCTTTTCTGGTTTAATAAATCTTCTCAAATTCAATGTGAAATCCAGTTTTGCTGTTAATCAAGTCATACAGTGCCATATGCATCTTGTCTTGGGCCCAAATTAACGTGTGCATTTATTTAACTGCTGTAAAATGTCAATAGATTCCTGTCCATGTGAATATTAGGACTGATTTGGGCACTGCAGAATCTATCTGCACTATGGCAGGGAGTTTGAAGCAAGCTGTCATTTGATTCCTCCTCATCTGAACTAGGTCCCATGGAATTGCTAATACTCCTGAATGTGTGAAGAACAAGAGAATGTGTGACTTATGCTCAGCAGTCTTCCTGTTTTTATTATCTACTGTGGTAGTGACAGGAATGACCAGGTCAAGATGGCAAAATCTGGGCTCCATTTTTCCTATTGGCTGACTGCCGATGCACAATCAACCTGGTAAGGGTGATAATATTAATAAGATTTTTTTTTCTCTTTTTGGCAGGCACAGGTCCCCACTCATTTAAATTTTAAAACAGAATTTGAACAATGACTATGCATTAGTGAGCATTTTCAGTGACATTTGAAGAATAGAATCACAGGATTTGAGAGCTAGAAGGAATTGTAGAGATTGCCTTGTCCACCCTCTTCATTTACATGATGAGCAAATCAAGGCCTGTTAAAACATAGTGTGAGTCTGATAGAAAGGCAGGAAGACTTGGGTTCAAACCCTGCCTTTGAAATATGCTGGCTGTATGACACTAGATAGAAACCTTAACTTCTCAGTAATCTAGTCCTCTTTCTGAGACTATAAACTGCAACCCATTCTATATTGGTAGAGCAAATTTCCTCCCTGGAAGTTCTTTAATGTAATATATATCACAAATCTATCCCTCCCCCCAAATAAACTTGAGGTTTACCCTTCAGCCAGGTGATATTTAAAGTATACCTAAAAGAAAATATCCTATAAAATGAATATAAGAAATTTTAGAAAAATTATATGAGCTAGAAAAGCTAAATTTTAAATGTATAAGCAAAGCAAAGAGAATAGATCCAAGAGAACTAATGTAGTAAAAAATAACACTAAAATTCTGTCAACTTAAGAGTATTTACAATGACCCATTCTCATCATAGAAAAAAGGAAACATTGTTCCATCTTCTTGGTAGAAAGAGAAAACTAGAGCTGAGTGATTTTGCATATACTACAATTATTGATCATTGGCTCTTAACTCAAAACTTTTAGTTACAAAGAAGGACTAACTGGAGAATAGGGAAATCATATAAATAGAAAAAGACATAAATAAAAGTTATTAATGGAAAAATAAAGGCAATTGGTCATATGTTGATATTCCCAGAGTGCCAAGTTCTTTAGTCCTAGTTCATTTTTTTTAGCTTTTAGATATATTTAGAATTTAACTTTCATCCCCTTTGAATTGAGAAATTTCTGATAAAATGAATCCATTAGTTTATCTAAAATTTATATTCTACTAATTTTTACCACATATTAGGAACAGTTTATAAATTGAACACACTATATAATAGTATGATTCAAAATAAAAACCCTTTAAATAGCTAAAAGAAACACAGAAATAGGTGACAACAGGCACATGAGATGTTAATTCTTATACAAAAATGATTAAGCTTCCTGGTAACTAAGACAAAAATGGGAAATACTTTGAGATATATAATACTCCTTACCTACTACTCCAATAAGGTATTACTCCTTACCCAAGAAAATAAAGCAGAAAAGTTCTTCATAATTCAATTTTTTTCCAGTTCTGAATTCAAGAGGAATTCAAGAAACTATAATGGATTCTATGAACCTTTGCATAGGGTCTTTGATAAAAGAATATGTAATGCATTGTAGGAAGAAGGGAACTGGCCTTGGAATCAGAAGATAGGTTCAATTACCATCTTTTGTGTTTATTACCCATGTGCAAAAGATATAGAAATGCTTCTTAAATAGATGCTTCTTAGCAACTCCCTATCAGAATTGAGGACATTAATATTCAATCCTAATTCTGTGAAAAAATTCCTACCAGGAAGTGAAAGTAGAAATGAACTCCACTTACTTTCCTTAATTTGAATTGGAAATTGCCCTTTGGCATCCAATCCATTGGAACATGTACATACATCCCCTTGCAATTTCAGCTCCTTTCAGTTTAACAAGTACTAATAGCTGTCTACCATATGCAAGATACTAGAGATATAAAAGAAAAAAAGTGGAATAGTCTCTGCTCTCAAGCAGCTTATATTGTCTCTGTAATAAAGTATATGTGCCTAACTAGCAAAGTTCATAATATATCCAAAGAAAATAGTAGTGGTTGGAGTGGGGTATTCTTAATATGTAGAAAGATTAGGTAAATACTTTTGTTGGAGGTAGAACTTGAGACATCCTTTAGGATAGCTGCATTACATGGAGTGGTAGAATTCACCTAATTTGAGCTTCAATCAGAGTTCACACAGAGAAATTTCTGAATTATTAGATTTGAGTTTTAGAGCTCAGTTTTTTTGGAATTAAGTGTTTCAGAGTGATGCTGAATCTGTGAGCCAAGTCAGCTTTGTTGTGTAAGCATTGCCATGAAAAAAAAATGAAATAAGAGTAATATTGCAGTGAAATTCCTCAGCAATATATTCCAAGGAAGGCAGCAAGGGAGGGAAGGAGAGAAAGAAATTGGTAGGGAGAAATAAAAAGGAAGGATATTTGCTGGTACATATTTCTTTGGTGTAAATCTTGAGTGTTAATGTAACACGATATGGAGGAAAACATCCAGAAGAATATTTACACATGGATTTGGCTAATTCTTTGAACCTTTGAAGGTTCATTATAAATATGTTAACTTGATTTTTGTGTTGTCAATAGCTGAAGGGGGAAGGGGAAATGGTACAAATATTTAGATGATGTATATACAAAGATTCTATGACAAATTGATGTCTTGTAGTCTAAATTTCCATCTATGTCTGTTTTGGGAGGTAGCCAATTTAGTGGATAGAGTTGGATATACAATCAGTTTGATGTAAGTTCAAATCCAACCTCAAACATCTACTAGTTATGTGATAGTTGGCAAGTCACATAACTTCTTTGTGCTTCAATTTCCTCATCTGTAAAACTGGTATAATGATAGCTTTATAATATGCCTCATAAGGATGTTATGAGGCTCAGACAAAGTGATGAATAAATGTAAAGACTTAATGGTATCATAGCAAATTCATATTTTCGCTGGATCATTAAATAGATTAATAGAGATAATAATAGAATAATAAATAGAATAATAGATAATAATAGAATAATAAATAGAATAATAGATAATAATAGAATAATAGATAATGATAGAATAATAAGTAGAAAAATGATTTTCTGAGTAATTTAAAAGGCTGGGTTTACTGAAAGTTATTGTAGAGATTAATAGACCATACAGTATAAAAGGGAAATTAGAAATTATCTAGTCTAAAACCCTTGTTTTATAGATGAGGAAACCTTGAAAGGCCCAGAACAGTTTAATGCTTTGCTAAATATCTCACAGTTCTGTGGTCTCCAAGTTTGAACTGTAACACAGTTCTCCTTCTCAGGTCACATATTTTTTCCCTACCATACCACAGTGCTTCCAAATCCCACATATGACCTCTGGGGTTCAAACCATTTAAAAACAATAAAATGACAAGTTCAGAAACTCTAGAGTGCATAATTCAGAATGTACTGCACACTCTTGGTGAGACTTAGACATCATTAAGAATACTATCAGGGTTCAAGTACTATGGAAATAGACTATTTCAGAGCTTGGGTTAAATCTGTGTTAGTGCTTATGACATGCCCTTGAAGTTTCATTTAAGAATAAATCCCTGTTAGCCACTTAAAGAAGACACAAATGAAGACAGTAGAATATATTTTAAAATTCATACATTTTTGTTTTCCTTTTATTGGGATTAGTGGAAAACCTTGGTGGTAACATTGTATAGTGGATATAGTATAAGTTTTAGAATTCAATAACCTAGATTCATAATTTACTTTTAACATAAATACCTATGTGACCTTGGGCAAGTAATTGAATCTCATTTAGTTTTCTCATCTCTAAGTATGGTGATTGGACTATATAATCATTGAGGGATTTTTCCAGCTCTAGATTCATGAGAGGACCTCACACTCATAGTTGAAAAGAGTAATTTTTCATAAAAGTCAATTGGGGGTCATTATGTTATTGAAGAAGAAAATGATAAAATGTTTAGGAAATAAAACTCTTACAGCTTTTAATAGGATAAATTCATTTATTCATGAAGAAAATGAATATTGGGCACTTTCAATCTATGTTCTAAAGCAAAGATTCCAAACACAAATCAGATTAAAATATAATTAGGAAATACTTAACTAAGTGAAAACGCAATATAACATAGTATTAGTATGTGGTTATTTTAAGTCATTATTCAGACTTAGGGCATCCTTAGATCACTGACCTAGACCAAGGTCAAATTTAGGTATAAATTGATACCTGTAACCACATGTTACCCTAGAAAACCACAGATGAACATTTTCTATGTTGTATTTCATTTTCATTTATTTTTGTTAAATATTTCTTAATTACATCTTAATATGGTTTGGAGGGTTTTTAGGAAGGCTGCCTGAGGTGCCCAGTATGCAAATTTGATGCCTTTGATCTAATGGACAGAGCATAGAGGGCCTGCCTCTGCTGCTTACTACTATATGATCTTGAACAAGTTGATTAACACTCAAATTTCCTCTTCTGTAAAAAGGAGGGAAAGGATTGGATAATCTTAAGAGATTCTTCTAGCTATGAATACTGTGAGATGGCATAATTTCTGCAATATTAAAAGAAAGTGAAGAAGATTGCACCTGTCTGTTGTTTAGGATTTCCCTTTTATTTCCTAATTCAATAGAATTATAGTTTAATTAGGAATATAGAACCTGACTTATGAAACAACTAGGAAACAACTACCAGGGAATATATAAACTAGTATATGCCTACAGAGTATGGTCTATCAATTGGCTGAGGGACCAGAGAACAAAGCTTCTTAGGAAAGGTAAGGCTTCTGCCACGTTTTGCTGAGAATAGATGTAAGTAACCTTTTCATCCTTCTACTTATTTTTAAAGTTATTGATGCCTTCTTTGTTCTGTAAACCATTTCCTTATTTGTCTTCTTCCACTAAAATAAACAAATATCTCTTCTTTGTGCAAGGCAAAACAATTAAGCAAAACTAATGTCAGAGTGACCAGATCTGAGAGCATATTTGACATTCTACTTACCTAATCTACCACATTTCTACTAAAAGGAATGATAGGTATTTCATCATCCATTTTCTAGAACCAAGACTGGTCATTGTACTTCATTTGAGTTTAGCTCTGTCTTAGTATTGTTTTCAATTATGTTAATGTGATAGTTGTGCAGCTTATTCACTGAATTCAATTTATATCACTTCATATGAGTTGCCCTATGTTTCTCTAAATGTTGCATATTTATTGTTTCTTACAGAATAAAAATATTCCATTACATTCAGATTTCAGATTTTTCCTCAGCCATTCCATTATTGATGGATTACCACTTTCTAGTTTTTTTGATTCCTCCAAAGTCTTGCTTTTTTCCCTTCCATTTCCCCTCAGGTAGTTTACTTTGGAGATAAAATAAAAAAAAAGATTTTGTAGATTTATTTTTTTCTGATCATTTAAAAAATGAGAGTCAGAAAATGTTTCTACAAGTCAATTGGGGACCCCAATTGTCAATGCAGGAGACCAATCACAAAATTACTTTTCTAAAATGTGCCAAGCCTTATAAACTAAGCACAATAAACACAACCATTCATACCCTTTTCATGCTGGGCAGATAGTAAAGTAATTTTTATTTTTGAAAATATTTCCTCCTTATATATTTCTTGGCAATCAAAGAAATGAATGGCATCCAGCTGTCAAAATGGTTTCACCATCTTGGAAATACTTATTTCCAGTGAATAGTACATTGAGCCTCTGTCCAGGCAGTTATTAAAAAAAAGAGAGATGTAAGGATTCTTGTGCAAAACTGACTTGCTGAGTATTGGGTTTTGTTTATTTGTTTTTAAGTGGGACAGCTATAATTCTTTTTTTCCTCAAAGGATCCAAAACCATAGCACTATATTTTAGCAGACTTCACTAACCTGGCTTACAGACTGTCAATTGTTTTCTAATGGAAGGGAGATGGAAACCATTCTATTTCCTCCTTAATATGAATGTATTTGTTGTAAAATTCACACTGAGAAATTCACTAGAATCACTGTCAGTATCAAAACATTGCAGAGTTGGAAGAGACCTCAAAAACTGAAGGACCTCTGATCCATTTCCCAACAATAAATCATGTTATCAGGCTCTTTGTGATCATTTCTTTCCTTTTCTAGATGTTCTCCAAGAATCCCTCTAATACCACACTTTAGTATTTGGCAGGAACTTTAAATTCATGATGTATATGTAAGTTGTATGTGTTTGTAACATAAGACAATGAGGATCCCCAGTGTAATATATTCAAAAAATGTTATTCAGCTTGTTCTTCAGATCTTCAATGAAGACAAACCTGCTGCTTCTTGAGGCATAGTGAAGTGTTGGTTTGTAAACAAAGAAATAAGACTTTTTAAGGTTTTTTTTCATGTTGAATTTTAAGGATTAGCATGGGAGTCAAGTGGAGTCCCTATAGGATGGGGAGAAATATGGACCTAGAGAGAGGATGGGAAAGCCTATCAGGAGACAAATTAGAGAGTGAACCATATAAACATACTAGTTTAATGTATTATGTGAATAGACTTAAGCAACCTTTACCTCACATTTATTTTTAGTTATTATATTTATGCTGTTAAGTATAGCTCTTTGGATAGCTATTTTTAAAGAATTTTTTTCTCTTTGTATCATGATTAAACTTCCTCCTTCCAACTTTATTCCTAGGTCTGCCCTCCAAAGCTAAATAGATTAAGTCAGTTCCCTCCTCCACAAATAGTTCAACTCTTTAAAGATAGATATGAGTCCACCATCCTTCATGCTCTTTCCCAGAAGCTTCCCAGCTTATCAATATGTGTTCTTCCTCCAATGTGAAGCACATAGTCAAACACAGACCATCAGATATGTTTTGACCAAAGGAGAGCACAACAGGACTGACATTTCTGACAGTGCATCTTCTAACATATCTTGATTAGCTTAGCTTTTTTAGGCTGCCATATCACACTGTTAACACATTGAGCTCACAGTTTTATAAAATCTTCCTATCTTTTTTCAGATGGATCTCTTGTAATCAATGCCTATCATATATCTTGTACTTGTGAAGTTTTATTTTTTTACCCCAAGTGTAATCCTTGACATTTATTCCCATTCAATTTCATCTTATTAGATCTGACCTAATCAAGATTAGATTCAAGCCTGTCAAAGTCTTTTCAGATCCTGAGTGTGTCATTCAATGCGTCAGCAGGCCCTCACAGCTTTGCACCATCTGCAAAATTGCTAAGTTTTCCATCATTTTTACCTTCATCAAATCATTTATACAAATCTAAAATAGCATACATTCCTAGTGCATTCCATTAGAAATTTCCTTTAAAATGGACATGGACCAATAATAATCACTCTTTGAGTATGGTTATTCAATCAGTTCCAAACCTACCCAATAATTCTGTCTGGTACATATTTCTTCATCTTATCCAAAAGATTACCAGGAGATGCTTTGCAAAAATATCTAAAGCATTTCTTTGCTTTACCAGTCTAGCATCATGCCTCAACACCCCCTCCCAAAGAATTAAGGTTTATCTGACATAGTATGCTTTTGAAACCATAGTGACTCTTCTTTTTTTATATCAGTAACCATCACTTTAATATAAGGGATAGGGACTGGATCTGTCATTCTATTAGTATAAGGAACTCTCAGGTAGGGAAATTCCCTGTACCAATGCAAGTTGACACCTTTACAACTTAGAGTCTTAGAGAATTGCCTAAAGCACTTCAAGGTTAAACAACCTAACATGATTACATAACTAGTAGATTGACATAGTATTTGAATTTAGCTCTTCCTGCCTTTGAGCCATCTCTATCCTTTACCTCAAGCTGCTTGTCATTGATTTCAAGATATGCTCTATGATTTTGCCAAGAATTCTTTTTTTATTTTTAATTTTTCCCCGGATCACATGTTGATACAATTTTCAACAATCATTTTCTGACATTTTGCAATCTATGTCCTCTTCCTCCCTTCCATCCTTCTCCCCTCCCCAAAATAGCAGTTATTATGAGTTATACATGTATTATTGTACAATATATATATTTCTATGTTCAGCATATTATGAAAGAAGATGCATATCACTTGCACTAAAGAAAAATTCATGGAGGAAATAAAGTGGTGAATATTGTACTTCAATCTGCATTCAAGACTTCATCAGTTCTTTCAATGCAGTGGGCTAAGAATTAAAGTTATATTTACTGGTCTATAATTCTATAGTTTGCAGAATCCATACTCTCTGTTCTCTGTCTCTGTCTTTGTTTCTGCCTGTCTGTCGTCTGCCTGCCTGCCTGCCTGCCTCTCTCTCTCTCTCTCTCTCTCTCTCTCTCTCTCTCTCTCTCTCTCTCTCTCTCTCTCTCTCCCCTCACCCCTCTGTTTATGTCTCTCTGTCTCTCTCCCCCTTTCTCACCATCTTTCTCCATCTGTCTCTCACCCTTTTGGGAAAATGAAGACATTTTCCCTTTTTTCCAATTTTGCAATCTCTTCCTCCTTTTCATAACTATTTAAAGGTCACTAATAGTGACTGCAACTCAATTTTCCAACTTGATTAGTACTTGAAAATGTAGTTCAAATAGGACAAAATTTGAGCTTGTCAAAGAGAGCTGCGTTCTTGAACTCTCCTACTTATCTTGGATATAAATTCTAAAACCATTTTTATTTGGTCCTTCCCAATCCAAAGATCACATTCCTTTGCAGAGAAAACAGAAATAAATTAAGGTGAATGGTTATATAAAAGAAGTTATCATCATCCCAGATACAGTGAGTGTAATATTTTCTCTTCATTTCCTCTCTTTTTCCTCCTCTGTGTTATTTTTGGATTTCTCTGCCAGCCTTTATTTATTCCAGACTTTAGACCTCCCATCTATCAAAGGAGTCCACAATACAAAACAGATTAAGAACCCTGACCCCAGGGAATTCCAGTTTCCTTAACTATAAAATGAAGAGTTTTGAGATAATCTCTAAAAGCTCTAGTATAATAATAATAATAATAATAATAATAATAATAATAGCAACAACAACAATAAAGCATTTTTACAGAACTTTAAGATTTACAAAGTACTTTACAGATGACAATTCAGTGAAGTAGATAGCATTATTGTCTCAATTTTACAGTGAGGAAACTGAACCAGACAGAAGTTATGTGATTTGCTCAGGGTCTCAGAATTGTGAAGCAGGATTCAACTCAAGTCAGCTTGCACCAAAGTCCTACAATCTATTCACTGTTCTACCTAATAGATAGTATTTTTTAAAATACTTGAGGATTATAAAGCACTTTACAAATATGATCTAATTAAAAAAATATTAACCTTCCATTTTAGAATCAATACTATTGCTTCCAATACAGAAGAGTGGAAGGGGCTAGTTAAGTGAATTTCCCAGGATGATACAGATAAGAAGAGTCCAAGGATAGATTTGAACCCAGGACCTTTCCTCTCTAGGTCTGGCTTTCAATCCAGTGAACCACTTTATAGTCCCGAATATGATATAATTTTAAACTCACAACAATCTTTGGAGGTGGGCAACTGTTATTATTATCTCCATTTTATAGATGAGAAAACTGAATCTGAGGAACATCAAGTGACTTATTCTACTGGGTGACTAAAGGCAGATTTATCTTTCTTAGTCAGATCCAGTCCCCTATCCATGGAACCACCTTGCTACCCTTATTGTTTGAGGACTGTTACCTTACACATAATGCTAGAAAAACTAGAATGTAAGTGTAAAAGCTAAGACAGCTTTTGCAATGATTTTTTAAATCCATATTTAAAAGAAAAGATATGAGATGAAAAATTTATTTCAAAGTAAAATTATAGTAAATTTTTGTTTAATATTGCATGGCTTTTAGAAAAAAATAAAATTCTGCTCATCTTCTATGCAAGAATTTCTTCAATGTGAGATTTCTAACTTTATACCAGAAACAACTGCCTTCCTGAGTTAGAATATGATACACATAACACTTTTGTAAATGGAAAATACTTGGTTTTCTTGCCCCCAAATCTAAAGCACGATCTCCATTTTGTATGGTTGCTGTCAAGTCCTATTGTCCTCCTGCTAATGGTATTTATTCCAAATATCTTTGCAGGATCAGCAAGGGATGTGGCCATTAAACAACCAGGCAATTATCAACGTTGTCTTGATTCATATTCTGAAAGCTATCATGGATTTTTTCCCCTTCCTTAGCAGATGTTGCTACACCATGTGATGCTAATATATAATGGCTATTGATATTGATTTTGATCGGTTAGAAATAAAAAGCTATCACATGATCAACTGAGTCTTTGGGAAAGAGCTCCTGGTTTTCTGTGCATCAAGAAGTGTTGATTTCTTTGCCCCTGTGATTTGACTGAAATATTCATTAAATTATACCAAAGGACATTTTAATTCAGAGCTTGGGGAAAAATATTTTAAAATCCATGAGCCAGAGATAAATCATCTTTATGAATTTGTCAGGTAAAGAGGCAAGCTATTTGTTCCTTTACACATACATATGTTTAGTATAGCATGATATGAACCCTACATGTTGAAAAATTATTATCTAAATAAAAATCATCTTGCTGAAGTCTGAAGTGATTTCAAAATCTTATTCTGACTTCTACTGTGTTTGATAGACTAGGAGACATTCATAATAGAAGCCAAGGAGACCTGGGTTCTAGTCCTGCCTCTCATATATGTTGACTGTGCCTGGGAAATTTATTAAATCTCTCAGTCTCTAGGTCAGTAGTGTCCAGTTTGTACAGAAAAGGATCCCTGGGGAGTGCATATCACCTTTAAAAAACAGAGATTATCCTTATCTATGTCATATTGTAATTTTAATTTTGTTATACATTTCCCAATTACATTTCAGTCTGGCTCAGATTCCATTCATTTGGTCATCTTCAAGGTGCCATCTGAGACTATAAGTTGTAGAGAATGTGCCAGTCTTCATAGGTAGAGGGAATTTCCTCAACCTGGGAGTTTCTTGTATCAGCAACATTATTGATCGAATCTCTATCTCTAGCAATAATAATAATATAGTTATTATTTTATCATTACTGTTGATATTTATATCATAAGTTTGCCAAAGTTTTTTACATATGTTATTCTATTTGATCATTAAGCTTCACTCAGTTAGGTATAGATAAGAGACATTATTTCCCCCATTCCAAAGAGTCTGGAGTTGATGAATACACCTTAAGTAAAGCATTCTTAAATTCTTAAGAAACTACAAAAATAAAAAAAAAACTTTCACTATCCCATGTCATAATGCTCATGAAAGACAAATGTTTCATTTTGCTTTGTTTGGGTGAAATCCAGCTTACGATTGAAGTCAATGGTTATCAACCATTTTGTATATCCTGGAGGTTTTTGGTAATGCCTATGGATTCCTTCTCCAAATACTGTTTTAAATGCATAATATGAATCGAATTTATATATTATTATAAAATATGTACATGTGTGTTTATGTAACACAATGATATATGTATATACAAAGAAAAATCAATTATATTTATTAAGATTATTTTTAAAGAATTTTATAATTCTTTACTTAAGGTGTACTCATCAAGCACGATCATTTCTCCGATGAACCTAATGCCTAATATTTATTAAGATTTCTTAGATTTTTACAGTCTTCCCTCCAAAGAGCACTCTAATAAGCTTACTTCAAAATAATTATCAACAAAGAGTGACACAAGGAGGTAGGTTAGGGAAACCTCATTTTAAATAATCTACTATTGAATAATCATTAGCTTGGCCCAAAGTATTAGATGGATGAAATGAATATTAAAGGAACTAGACATGGTTGGTGCTTTAGGGAAAGGAGTTAAGGTTTGCTCATACTCAGAGTTAAGAGTGAACCTGCCCTCCAAGAGGAACAGCATAGAGCAAACAATGCTTTATTCAGCCAGAATCATTCTATATATTTTGCTCTCTTTAGAAGTTAACAGCTGCCCAGCTCCCAGATACTTCATGTCAGCCAGCAGTATCACTGCTATTGCTGCGGTAAAGAGACTTTGTATGCCACCCCCACAGTCCTTGCTGCAGTTCTTATGAAAATTTTGATTTTCTGCTCAACAAGGGCGATCAAGTGAGGATGGTTTTATTATATTCTGGAGTCACAAATGGATAATAATGTATTTTAAGTGGGATTCAACTCATAAAAGGTAGAGTTGTTAGGGGTCTTAACTGGTATCTATAGTCCCTTCATCTTGCAGATTAGGAAATTAAGTGCCTTAGTGATTAAGTGGCATACTTGTAGTCACATGTGTGAGTGGAAGTAAGATTCAAATCTTTCTATGACTCCAGATCACATACTTTATTCACCAGGCTACATTACCTATCATGGAATCAAAATAAATTAGTTTTTAAAGATATTTTAATTCCTGGGTTCCTGATTTCGATCCAAGGGTCCATGGATAGATTTCAGAGGGTTTGTGACCTTGGATGGAAAAAAAAACCCTTTATTTTCACAATTATGTAATTGAAATTTAACATAGTATTCACTTATTAATGGAAGAAATAAATATGTTTATGGGAAAGGTACACTTCCCTAGACTACCATATAGGATGCAAGAAATGTTAAGAATCCCTTATCTAATCCAATGTCTTCATTTTGCTGATTAGGAAACTGAAGTCTAGAATGGTTAAATGTTTTACTCTGGAGTAAATAATGATAAAAACTAAATACTAATATCTGTAGAAAGATGATTAGTAAATTAATGACACTATCCTTTATGCATGTGGTATATATCTATTGATGTACATGTCATATCTCCAATTGGCATGTGTGCTCTCTGCTAGCAAAGACTCTTTTGGCATTTTCTTTGTATCCCTATGCTTCCAACAGTGATTGGAATATGGAGAATACTTATAATTATTTGTTGATTGATTAATGATTGAAACTTTCACTTATAATGGACTTGTATTTTCATTTCACTTCTAATGAAGATGAAATATAGATCAAATATAGATGGTACTAAATCTGAAATTTGGAATCTTAGAGAGTTACATGAGCATTCTGAAAGGCTAAATGAGTTGTCCAGTCATTCAATTATTTTATATCAGAGGCAAGAATTGGACCCACCTCTTCTTGATTCTAAGGTCAGCTCTCTATCTTCTCTGTCATAGCTGTCTCTAGGAGTCTTACACTATGGTAAAAGTTAACCCATTTCTTCTGAAAATTTGACCCCTTTCCCATCTATGGTGATGATTATATCTATTTATATTCATAGTTATCCAAACTAGAGTCATTTAATATTTTTCCTTCTTTCTTACTTTTCCTACCCAACAAAATCCCATGCAATCTCTATTCGACCATAATAGTGTTTCATATGCATCCCTTTCTATTTCAACAGCAATCAATCAATCAATCAAACAACAAATATTTATTAGTGATTATTATGCCCTAGGCATTTTGCTAGGCTCAAAGGATACAAATACAGAGAATGAAACAATCACTACCATATTCTAATGTTCACATATAAATATATGTAACCTAAATATAAAGGTAATAAAAATAGTATATACAAAGTAATTAAACACAAGTTAGTTTGGGAAAGGAGGGAGGGCATAGCAGTTTAAGGGATCAGGAAAGAATTAAAAAATGGTGCTTGAGCTGCATCTTAAAGTAATAGAAGAATTATGAAGAGAGAAGGTTATGGAAAGAATTTATTCTAGGTTTGTGGAACAGTCAGGACAAAAATATAGACATGGGAGATAGACTGTGGGGTGTGAGGAAGAGAGTGAAGGCTGATTAGACTATCTCAAATGAAGGAAAGAGTAGTAATACCCAATGAGGTTAAAAAGACTGGTTGAAAACAGGTTGGTTAAGGCTTTAAAAGCTAACCAGTAGATTATACTTGACCTAGATGCCATAGGAAGTCACTGGAGTTGATCTATTAAGGGAAATTAGGTCTCTCTTCATCTTTCATCAGCTTTAGAGTTTAAACAACCATAGAGACTATCTAGTCTAACCATTTATTTTATAGAAGGTGGGAACTGAGACACAAGTTAAATGCCTTGGCCTGGATCAAAGCCAAGGTATATATAGCCAGGTATAGCAGGGTATTTAGCAAGGTATAGCCAGGGTAGAACATATGGCTCTTAGCCCCAGCCTAGGACTCCTACACTGTATGTTAACACTATCAACTGGAATGAAGTGGAAAAAAAATCACAAGTGAATTTAGACTGGATCCATTCTTATTATTCAGATACCTAAATATATTTTTATAAATACATTTTTCCAGTTAGACATTTAGGAGTTGCTTTAAATTTTTCAGGTATAGCTCAATGGATAAAATGCTGAGCCTAGAGTTAGGAAAACTCATCTTCCTGAGTTCAATTACAGCCAAGTCACTTCACCCCATTTGCCTTAGTTTCCTCGAATGACAATTGAGTTGCAGAAGGAAATGGCAAACTACTTCAGAATCTTTGCCAAGAAAACCTCAAATAGGGTCATAAAGAGTCAGACATGACTGAAACACTTGAATAGAAGAGCTTCAAAATGTTTCTTAAAATTTCCAAATGCAGAAAATGTCAGATGATCAAAAGTGAATTTTATTTTAAGTTACTGGAAAAATCCAACTTATTCTTGTCTTTTAAGAGATGTTTGTATAGTATAAAGAAGACCTGGTAGGAAATTCCACCTATGCTACTCATTACCTGTGTGATCTTTAAGCAATTCATATTAATACTCTGGACTTCAGTTCCTTCATCTGTAAAATGACAGAGTTGAATTGATGGTCTCTAAGTTCTCTTCTTGCTAGAGCAACCTTTGATTCTCTAGAGCTTATTTACTGCATCTTTCTCTCATTTGGGGCATATTTGTTTTGACTGAGACAGTATGTTTTTTCTATACTATGAATGAGAGAAAAGAAAGTTATAGTGTGTTCTCAGTGGTCCAAAGCTATAAATCATGACATGAGAAGATATATTATTTTCCCCTTCTTCAGAGATGGCACTATTGACCTTCACATATTTCACCTTTAAAGTAAAACGGACTAGTAAACCACATTAGTTCTATCTTTTCCTAACTTGTATTGGGAGCTATTGTGCTTAATTTGTCTTTGGAGTCGCAGCTTTCCTTTTTAACTAGAATGGAACCCTACTGGGTAAGATGGGAAAATAAACTGCTTGACCAAGAGGCTTTCACAAGTTACTTCCGTAAAAATATGAAATCTTAGCATGAGAAGAGATTGTAGAGATCACCTAGTTTATTCAACTAACCAACCAATTTACATTGTGTTTATTTACCCCCCAAATTAAAGTAAGTTGAAGTAAGGCCATATTATAGAAGTTGAATACAAACTGTGATAATGTCTTTAAAAAGAATGACGATAATGTTAAGGAGGCTGATGAGGCTGCTATGATTAACAAACACAGTTTTGAGTATATATTGGGGGAAAAGGAGGATGAATGAAGAAGTAATACCTTTTGTAAAATGGGGGAGTGAGGATGAGACAATGATAACTGACAGAGAAAAAAACTTTTGTTACTTAACTCTCATTTAATATTTTCTCTTTTGTAAGAATTAAAATAGGTGTTTGACAAAAATAAAAGAGCAGTTTTCAATAACTTAAGTTTTAATGAGAATATAGTAGAGTTGTAAATTAATATTATTCCTTTAAGACAGAGAAAAGAAAACTTCTAGCAGCTTTTAAAAATTAACAATTTAGTTTTATTAAAATAGAGATAGTAAAAGAATATAGTAAAATGACTATAGTAAAGAAGAGAAATATAGGAAAGAAGTAGAGAAAGAAATTGCCTAATACCTAACTAGTTATCCTATAACTACCTATAATTACTATCTAAAACTGCCTATATTTACTTATAACTGCCTATAACCACTGCTAGTAACAACCACCCCACAAAGTTCCAACCTAGTCCACCCCAATCAAAACCAACCCAATCAATGTTTAATCCAAACCCAATTAGGTCTGTCCACAAAGACCAACCACCTCCCAAAAAAGTTCAAGAAAGAAAAAAACCTAATAGCCCAAAACAAAAGCCCCGAACCCCAAAGCCAGAAAGCTCTCTAAAGGCTAAAGTCAAAAGTCCTTTAAAGGCTAAAGCCAAAAACCCTTTAAATGCTAAAGCCAAAATCCCTCTAAAGGCTAAAGGTAAAATGCCCTATCAGTAAGCTCAGGCTCACCTTTTTTATTCCAGCAACTAAAAGCCAACCACCAACCCAACACTCCCAACAGCCAGCTTCCCTGCAACTGTCAGCACCTAACTTTCACCAACTGAACCACTGACCAACTGATGCTGGCTCCTTTTATCCCCTTTTTATACCTCACTTCCTGTCTATGGTTCCTCCTTCCTGTCTCTATGTTTTCTACTTCCTGTCACTGTGGGCTGATAATCTCTACACATCTCTATGGTAAAATGACCTCCAGGTCCCCCATTAAATTAAAAAAAGGAGTAAAGAATTCCTTTTTACACTTTAAATTAGAAATGATGCAGAAAACAGGCATAGTTGACATATAAAGAAGAAGATAGTGAAGAGCCTTTAATAGTCCTTGATTAATCTAAGTTAACCAGTTCAAATAAATTACATCTTTGGTCCTGGAAGAAAACAAAATTGGTAGATATGATTGCTGTGCAATTATTGATGGGATCTGAAGAATTGTAGAAAATGGAAAAATTACAACAAGAATGGAAAAGGATAAATGTCACAGTTTTCAATAAAAGGAAAAGGGTAGAGTTTGTAAACTATAGACCAGTAAATTTCTGGGAAAATTTTAGAGAGAGAATCATTGACAACAAAGAGCCAGAATTGTTTGGTCAAAAAGTCACACCAAACTAACTTCATTTTTATCCCTTATTTGAGAGATTACTTACCTAATAGATAGAGTTCTGTGGAAAAGTTTATCTAGATTTTAACAAATTTTCTTTTTTTATCCCTAATTTTTGTCTTAGAAACAACTCTAAGGGAGAGGAGTATGCAATGAGGATTAAATGACTTGCCCAGAGTCACACAGCTAGGACATATCTGAGGCCATATTTGAACCCAATGCTCTATTCACTATGCTACTTAGCTGCTCTAAAAGCTTTTTTATAAAGCATCTCATACACTTCTTGTGGATAAGATACAACAATATGGAATAAACAATCAGGTAGATTCATAACTAGTTATAGAGCTGAGGTCAAAGACTATTTGTTAGTACTTCAGTGTCACTATGATGGGAGATCTCCAATGGAGAAAGCCAATTAAATGTTCTTGAATAATAATGACATAATAAATGACTTGAATAAAATCATAAATGGAATGATCAGCAAATTTACAGATGACACAAAGTTAGGAGGGAGAGCAAACACACAATGATAGAATTCAAAAGAAACTTGACAGACTAGAACTTTGGACTGAATCTTAAAAATGGAATTCAGTAGGGATAAAAGTAAAGACATCGTTTGGAATAAAAAATCAATTCCACAAATGTAATATGGATGAGGCATGAAATAGTCAGCTAATATGATGAATTAGATCTGGGGTTTTAGTAAACTGTAAACTTACATATCAACAGTGTGATATAGCAGCCAAAAAAGCTTATGCCATCTTGAGTTTCATTTGGAGGAAATTCCAGACATGGGAGATATATATGCACTAATTTAGAAACTGTATTTAACCCTTGTCAGATATTATCTTGTTTATGGTGTTGTTTTGGGTACCACATTTGAAAAATGATATTTAGAAGCTGGAGTGTGTACAGAAAAAGAAATTCAGTATGGTGAATGGCCTTGAGTTCATGACATGTGACAATAAGCTGAAGGAACTGGGAATGTTTAGCCTAGAGAAAAGGCTCCAGTGAAACATAAGAGCTGTGTTCAAATATTTGAAGGATTGTCATGTAAAGTAGGGATTAAGCCTGCTCATTTGTCCCAGAGAGCAGAACTAGGAGCAAATTGAAATTTCAGAGACAAATGGAGGCTTGAAGTCAGGAAAAACTTTATAGAAATTAGAGCTGCCCAAAAGTATAATGACTTGCCTTTATAGGTGGTGATTTCTTCTCTCCTCAGTGTTCATCATTCAAGGATTGAATGGTCATTTGTAAATTACATTATAGTAGGAATTCTTTCCTTTATAGACTGAACTAAATGGCCTCAGAGGATCTTCCAACTTTCAAATTCTATAATTTGTCCTATGTCCCTATCAAGAACATTCCTCCATAATATCTTTCAATAGGCAATCATTTAGCCTGTGTCTACCCATACTCCAATGATAATGAATTCACTAACTCAAAAGGCAGTTATCTGGAACAATACTAATTATTGTTATTAATAATTATGGTAATTAACATTTCTATAGAACCTTAATGTATGAAAAACACTTTCTTCACAACAGCCATGTGAAGTATGTGTAAAGGTATAATTTTTCTCATTTGACAAATGAGGCAAATGAGGTCAAGGAAAGTTAAGTGATTTGTGCAGAATCACTGAAAGTTCTTCCTTAGATGCATTTAAGATGTGCATCCCTGAAATGTGTCCCCATTGTTCCTATTTCTGTCCCCTAGGGTAACACTAAGCAAATATATCCCCTCTTCTATGAGAGTGGCATTCCATATTTATAGACAAATGAGTATTCTTTTTAAATTAAAAAAAATTAAACCCTTATCTTCTGTCTTAGAATCAATACTGTGTATTGGTTTCAAGGCAGAAGAGTGGTAAGGGCTAGGCAATGGGGGTTAAGTGACTTGTTCAGGGTTACACAGCTTGGAAGTTTCTGAGTCCAAATTTGAACCTAAGACCTTCCATCTCTAGGCCTGACTCTCAATCCTATTAGTCATCCAACTACACCCTGAGTATTCTTTAATTCACTCAAGACTTCTCTTTTCTCTAGATTAATTCATGCTGGAACTATTCTTCATCTGACATTTGTTTTCTAGACCACCATCATTTCTGGTTCTCAGAAACTCTAGTTTGTCAATGTTTCTTTTAAGAATAATAATAACTAATATTTTTATTTAGTGTCTTTATATTTATTTAAGGTGTGCAAAGCACTTTACAGGTATTTTCTTATTTTATTTCCTCAATAACCCTGGGAGGTAGATGCTATTATTATTCCCATTTTACAAATAAGGAGACTGATGCAGACAGAGGTTTAATATTTTCAGTAGGATCATACAACTAGTAAATATCTGAGACTGCATTCGAACTCAGATCTTCCTGATTCCATGGAACCACCTATGATATTCAGAAGTAGAAAAAAATTTAGATATGATCTAAGAGGTAAACAGCAGACTGGACTGTCCCTTTCCTGAATCATATACATCCTTTGGTGCAGTCTTAGGTTGCATTTGTAGGGTTTTTATACACCATTGCACAATTGTTTTATATTGACCTTGTGTTAACTAACCCCTCCCATCTCCAACTCCTTTCCATAGAAACCTGTGATCTATGCTTCAATTCAATTTTGCAAGCCTTTCTTAAGCACCTACTATGAACAAGAAGGGCAGTGAGGTGGCACAAAGAGTAGAGTGTCGGACCTGGAGTCAGGAAGACTGCAGTTTAAAACCAGCCTCAGATACTTCCTAGCTGTGTGACCCTGGGAAAGTCATTTAACCCAATTTGCCTCAGTTTCCTCATCTGTAAAATAAGATGGAGAAACAAAATTGCAAACCAGCAAAATTCTAGTATCCTTGCCAAGAAAACCCCAATGAGATCACAAGGAGTCAGACATGACTAAAACCACTGAACAAGAAACAACATGTACATGACTCCTTCTCTCATTTCCTGGGGACGCAAAAGCAAAAGTGAAATGGTCCTGTCTTTAGGGAGCTTACCCCCTATTTATGGTAGAAAAATCAGGAAGGACTTACACAAAACACAGATAAGTACATACAAATAATGTTGGAGTCAGGGGCTGTGGCAGGAAGAGGACAAACCATCAAGAATCACAAAAGACTACCTTGCATAGTTGATTCTTATTTGGATGCATTTTAATCCTTTTTTTTTTCTTTTAACCTCAAGCTGAAGAATCTCTTCTCTCTTGAGTAACATTCCCTTGAAGGCTTCATGTGAAACAGGACTTAATTAATGCCAAATGTAAATGGTCCTGAGAACACTGGAATCGGGTGTTGAAAATATTCCTGCCTATATTCTATTTGGTAAATTTTTTGGGGAAAACTGAAAAGCAATCTGGCAAGAACCAGATATAGACCAATACACCATTTGCTAAGATAAGATCAAAATGGATTCTTGACCCAGTCATAAAGTGAGATATCCTAAGCAAATTAGAAGAATAAAGAGCATATTCCCTATCAAATTTATGGATAGGAGAAGAATTTACATATAAACAAGAGACAGAAGGCATTGTGAGATATTAAATGGATCATTTTGAATACATTAAACAAAAAAGATTTTGTACTCCCCCCCCAAAAAAAAAACCTAGCATAGCCAAGATTAGAAAGAAAGAAGCTGGGGAAAAAATTTACGGTTTCTCAGATGGGAGTCTCATATCCAAAATATATGAAGACCTTTGTCAAATTTATAATTCTCTTCCTCTCTACATTTGCTGCGTCTCCTTGGTCAATCATCCTCCTACCACCCACTTTTTTTCATCTAACCTACTGTTATCCATTATAACTTTCAATTCAAACCAATTTCAATAAAATGTTAAGCATCATCATATACGAGCTACTTGTGTGCTAGTAGTAAAAGAAATGAAATAGACCCTTTTCTCTCTGACATGATTTCCTTTACCTTAGATATAGGCCAAACCTCTCCTGGTGGAATGAGTTCATATTTTATAAAATTCTTGAGGAGAAGCTGCTATGCTCAATTCTGTTCAAACCAAAAAGCATTTATTTATCACCTACTGTAGCATGTGTAATGCACTGTGCTATGCACTGGGGATACAAAGACAAAAAATGAAACAATATCTGCCCTCAAGGAGCTTGCAATCTACTAAGGAGAAGGAAAGGATACATCTACACAGATAAGTAAATTCAAAGTATATGGAAAATAATCTGCAGGCACAAAGGTGGGGAGAATATGTTGACAACTGGGAATATGGAAATAGGATTTGGCATCTGAGCTGAGCCTTGGAAGGAGCAAGGCATTGCAACATCAATAAAGGAAGTTGCTCCAAAAAGAAAAAGAGGCAGTCATTGAATATCAATGTTTAGTTTAAAATATTCTGCTCCCTGCTGCACTGTGGTGGATATTCATTAACTAAGTCATCTTTAAAATCGATGGCAAGTCAGGCATGAAAAATGCCTGTTCTAAATGTGGTGTGACTAGTGAAAATCAAGTGTTGTCAAATTCCGTGATGTGTTATCCTTTTTGATTATTACTCTTATGTTTAGCAAGCAAAGAGGGTTATGTCTCTTATGAAATTTCATCACTCTCATAATTTGACCCCTATGTTTTGCCCATCTCCTATGAGTGAGTGTGGTCATTCAAACCTATATTTGTGGAATTCTATGTCTATGTCTGCTTCATAAATGCTTAATGCTCTCTCAATGGTTTATTTGTGACTATTTTGATCTTTTCTCCCCCCCCCCTTTGGTGTTTGTTTAGAACTGACCTGCAATTTTCAGTGTAGACAGTGAACTTGAATCAATTCAAATCATGGAGACTAACCAGGAATCATCTCTCTTCTTAGTGAAGATCTTGGAGGAGCTAGACACCAAACAGAATACAGTTTCTTACCAGGACCTTTGCAAATCATTGTGTGCTCGGTTCGATTTATCTCAGCTAGCCAAGTTGAGAAGTGTTCTGTTTTATACAGCTTGTCTTGATCCGAATTTTCCAGCAACTCTATTCAAAGACAAAATGAGATGCACTGTGAACAATCAGCAATCAAAGAAAATCATGGTGGCTGCAGATATAGTAACAATATTCAACCTGATCCAAATGAATGGGGGTGCAGCAAAGGAAAAATTGCCTGCAGCACGCCAGAAAGTTAGGAAGAATGAATCGTTTGAATCATGCAGGTCTGACACTGAGATATGCAATGTGATAGACTGTGTGCCTCCTAATTGTGAGCCAAGAGATAGAGAATTTAACCGGGGCTATTCAGCAAGAAGATCTGTGAAGTGTAGAAAGATGGACTGCAAAGACTGCCAACAGTTTGTACCTGCCTCAGAGCCGAACTTTTTGTTGGGAGTTAATAAGGAGACAAAAAGCCGGGCGGCTTCCCTTGACAGGCTACAAGCCCTAGCATCCTACTCCATTGCCAATTCTCAACCATGTGAAATGCAGAGCACTTATTTTCCCATGAACATTGAGAACGAGTCTATATCAGATCAAGACTCCTTGTCCATGAACCCAGGGATCAAAGAAACATTCATTTCCAATGAGGAGCCTTTTGTGGTCCAGTCCTGTGTGCAGAAGAGAAACATTTTTAAAGAAGATTTTCATAATCTGATCACAGTGTCACCGAGTTTAGTGCCCCCTGGCAAGAAAGCAGATGATGTGCTTGGGGAGCCACAGACCAGAAAAGAGACACATAAGCCAGTCTTCTTTAATCACAGCTTTGAAATGCCATACAATAGCCAGTATTTAAATCCTGTTTACTCTCCTATCCCTGACAAGAGACGGGCAAAGCATGAGAGCTTGGATGATCTCCAAGCTTCCACATATTTCGGACCCACTACAGTTCTAGGGACCCAAGAAGCGAAGAGGTGGTCAGGGAGGCCAAGCAAGCAGACTGCCTGGCCAGCTAAGAGCTGGAGCTTAAACACAGAAGAAGTTCCTGACTTTGAAAGGTCTTTTTTCAATAGAAACCCAACTGAAGAGAAACATCGATATCAGGGTTCAAGCAATCAAGCTTCCAATTTTTCAGCCCCAGACAGGCACCAGACATACCTAAATCCAAAAGATCAACAAGCAATTATCCCCACAAGCTATGCAGTGAAGCAAAATATTCACAAGCAGAAAGAGATTCCCTCTCCCATTGAGATAGAGAAACATGAGCCGATGAAAAAGTTTAAAGATAAAAGCATTAACTGTACAACAGTTCAGATGAGCATTGACAAAACGAGCAGTGTGGGGACTCAAACTGAGCAGCACATTCTGGAGCTCAAGAAATGTAAGGATCTCTGTATCCCCAGCCAGGGGAAGTATGGTGAAAGACATTCAGTCAAGCAGTCAGATGAGGACTCGGAAGTCGTCAGTGATGACATCAGTGACATTTTTCGGTTTCTGGATGACATGAGCATCTGTGGTTCCACAGGAGTGATACAGTCCTCTTGTTACAACAGCACTGGGTCCTTATCTCAACTGAATAAATCTGATGGTGACAGCTCGCCCGAGCACAACCTAGCCAAAATTGCCAACGGGAACACTGGCAATAAGATAGACAAGGGGGTCCGATCTGAAAAGGACAATCCTGAAGATGAGTTGAAGACAAGTGTGTGCAAACTAGTACTTAGGATTGGTGAGATAGAAAGAAAACTGGAATCTTTGTCAGGGGTTCGAGAAGAAATCTCCCAAGTTTTGGGCAAATTAAACAGGTTGGATCAAAAGATACAGCAACCTGAGAAAGTCAGTGTACAAATCGATCTGAATTCCTTAACAAGTGAGATTCCATCTGATGATAGCACCTCTCCCCGAATATTCCATCCTCACAACGGCTCACATGGAAGCAAGTTAGAAAACAGTCCGGACTGGTGCTGTTCTGATGCTAGTGGAAGCAACAGTGAAAGTCTCAGAGTCAAGGCCTTAAAAAAGAGTCTGTTTACCAGAAGGTCCTCAAGGTCGCTGACTGAGGAGAATAGTGCTACTGAGTCCAAAATAGCAAGTATTTCCAATTCTCCCAGAGACTGGAGGGCGATCACTTACACCAATGAGGTTGGCCTCAATGAAGAAGAGATGAAAGAGAGAGGGGCTGCAGAAAATAAGGACTGGCACAGAAAATCAAAAGAGGTAATTTCAGTTTAAGCTCATGTAATCCATATTGTAGAAGAGCATGGACCCAAGCTATAAAATATTTTCAACTTGTCTAAAAGTCTGGCTATTACATTAGAAGGCACCCCTCCCCTTTTTGCCTACTGCATTTCCATCTGGATTTAGCCAATCTTCTATTTGCTGTAGAAAGCTCCTTATAGAGCTCAACAGAATTGAGCTGTTCTTGACAAGGGGTCAGTCAGTCACAAGGTGTACATGCTGGACTGTTGGCAGGCAGAAGTTAATTTCAGCTAGCTGTCACACATGGCCTAGCACCCCAAACTCTAAGCTAATAAATACCAGTTTCAATTTAGGGATATTTCCCATCCAGAACATATCTCTTTGGCTCATTTTGTCCCTAACCAGAGCTTCCCCTGGGAATCTCGGTCCCATTTCTGTATCTCTCCCTGATAGACTTTGGCAAACCTCCCTGAACCCTTTTATATGCTCAGTGCAGAATTGGCTCTGATTTACAATAGTCTTAGCCAACTGAATCATCCCCATGCTGAGACTTAATAACGGGGAGAGGGGGAAGTGGAGAAGCCTGGTACAGTGTGAAGAGCACTAGCTCTGAATTCAGAGCACCTGGGTTCAGATCCTGCCTCTGATACTTTGTGACTTTGGGCAAAACACTTAGACTTCCTTGGCCTCAGTAAAAGAGAGGGGCTAACTAGATAGCCTATGAGATCACTTGTATGTATGGATCCTTTGATCTCTCTGACCTTTTAAAGAGGTTTTTACACATAATCAAAACCTCAAACAATGACTTTATCTCTTTAGCCCCATCAAGTTAGTGAGTCAAGAAGTAGATATTAAGTCCTAAGAGTTGGGGGATATCAAGAAGAGAACTTATATAGTTGCTGCCCTTAAATAGTTTATATTCAAATAGTGGAGATTACGTGCAAAAAATCATACATGCCAGAAACCTTCAGCATAAATGGCTGATAACCTCTAAGAATGGGGGAAGGAGGGGACAGCTGGGTAGCTCAGTGAATTGAGAGCCAGTCCTAGAGACGGGAGGTCCTAGGTTCAAATCTTGCCTCAGACACTTCCCAGCTGTGTGACCCTGGGCAAGTCACTTGACCCCCATTGCCTAGCCCTTACCACTCTTCTGCCTTGGAGCCAATACACAGTATTGGCTCCAAGACAGAAGGTAAGGGTTTAAAAAAAAAAAAGAATGGGGGAAGGAGGATTGCAGGATACGTAAAAGGTCTCCTATTGAAAATGAGATTTCATCTGAGTCTTGAAAGCAGCCAAAAGATAGAGGGAGGAGAAGGAGCATACTTCTGATCAGCTATTGGGAATGGGCTAGTTCATGGCAGATGGTCACAGAATAGATGGCATATCAAAGAAACCAGAGCCACTGAAGACATGTTTAAATCTTTTTGGTAAAAGCAAGATTATGTTCAAGTGCCCCATTCCATCTTCATCCCTGCCCCGATACACAAGCACACACACACATTCCCCAAAATTTAAATGAAATAAAAATGTTAATATCCTTTGAATGCTTTGGAAATGCAGTTATTGACAGATTAATGGATTCCATAGACATATTTTACTGCAAGCTTTTTAGATTGTTTTCTTTCCTAAAGGCTCCATATATGAGCTTATCAAGGTTGAAATTCCTCATTTTTTCTCCTCTCTTTCTTGATAGCAACAATTAATTCATAGAGCCATGCTAACCTTTTTGGCAAGATTTATTTTTATAGAATCTCCCCCTAATCACATTCATTTTAGATTAAGTATAGGGAACCACTTCAGTTGAAATTCAAAGTCTGATTCACCTTTCTCTCAAAAGGTTGGATAGCATTAGCTTCTCATCTAAGGATACAAGGCTCTTGCTCACTAATAGGGAGATAATGATGAATAAACTGAGAAAAATGAGGAATGTACTTAGTGAAACTAGGCACCATGAAATTTTTAAAGGAAAAACAAGTGAGACTGGGGATTTGTGAAATGGTCACAAAGAGAGGAGGGGGATTCTTGGACTAGGCAGTACTTTGAAAGAAACAAAGAATGTAGAGAAATGTTCATATTCTCAGAGTATAATATTCCAATGGAACCTTTGAAAATAGTGCAGTAAATGAGTATATGTAAGCTCTTTAAAGTGTCCAAATTATGAGGAAATTTTTTTTGAGGCATCATAATACAATAGAAGAAGTGAATATTAGAATCAAAGGGGTTTTTGTTCATTTATGTTTGTCCTGTCCAATTCTTTATGACCCCTTTTGGGGTTTTCTTAGCAGAGATACTGGAGTGCTTTGTCATTTCCTTCTCCAGTTCATTTTACAAATGAGGAAATTCAATGAGAACTAAGTGACTTGCCCAGGGTCACATGGCTAGTTAGTGGCTGAGGCTAGATTTAATCTCAGGAAGAGTAGTCTTCCTGACTCCAAGGACAATACTCTATCCACTGTGCCACCTAGCTGCCCAGAATTAGAAAACTTGAGTTTAAATCTTAACTTTACTACTCACTATATGTTAGGCATGATTCCTACAGAGGGTATTACAGTAAGAACCAATTGTTTATAAGTGATTATATGTAACACTACACATTACAAATGTCTCCAAAAGTAGAACAATTAAGTAGGAGGAACCACAATAGTATCCATTCTTTATGGCTCAGGTTTTCTCATTCTTTCAGTAATGTATCCTTGACAATTTTATAAACTAAACACACATTTTCTTTTTTTTTTTTCATAGTACTGTGGTGGTGGTGGTGACTGTTCTGCTTTCTCTCTGGGGATGTCAGGGAGGGAATCCTGGTTAACATAATTTAAATCTAGAAAAGCAAAGCTGTATCCCTTGAAAGTAGTGTATCCAAGTCCCTTCAAGTCATCCATGTTTTTCTTGGGGATTCTTTTGTACCACATTGCAGGCAGACAGACAATATGAAATTCCTCAGCCCCACCGAATAGCTAAGCAGCCGAAAGATGGTTTCTTGGTTGAACAAGTCTTCAGTCCTCACCCGTACCCTGCATCACTCAAGTCACACATGAAAAGTAACCCAATGTACACAGACATGAGGCTGACAGAAATGGCTGAAGTAAAACGAGTTCAGCCTTCTTGGACCATAGAAGAATACGCAAGGAACTCTGGGGAAAAGGGCAAGCTGACGGCTCTGGATCTTCAGGTGAGTTTTGTGCCTGTTTTGCAGGAACCACCCCTTACACTCACCCATAGATTTTTAGTCAGACTTTTGTAGTTTAGAATACCGTTAGGGCTCCTGCAGTTAGTAAGTTGCTAACGTTTCACCTCACCCTAAAGATTTTGGTATACTGTGACTTACAACCACATATTTCTAAACTTGCCCAAGTTGTAGAGAGAGGGGGAAATTATATAAAAAACTGTATCTATAAAAGTGAAGTGTATTCGACCGTGGGAGTGATTGTTTGACATTTGCTTAGATAAAGATTTGTTTAAAATTCCAGCATAAGTCATGTCAAGTACAATGTCTATAATATTTGGTTTCAAACCTCAAGACAAACTGTTTAATGAAATACAAGCTGATTTCTCCTTCCATATGTAGAACGTGGGATAAACATATTTTTGGGACCCAACATATGGATTGTGTCTCCATATGGAGCAGTTCCGAGGTAAGAGTCACCGCCAGAAACTTTATGTGTGCAGTCATAACTTAAGAGGCATGTTTTCCATGTACTTACAGGGCCAGCTTTCATTTTGGTGGGCACTTTTTTGGCACTCCAGTTAGTTTCACTCACTCCCCAACTGTCTTCTCTAACACATCACTGCAGGAGCAAAGGCGCAACTATGCCCTCAAAGTGCGTGATAGGCCGGGAAGCCAACGGGGCTTCATCCACAGGGAAGTGAATGAATGTCCCTGTTTAGTAGCAGTCACTGGAATGGAAGCAACAAAGACTCGCTCTGGGTTTTAGAGACCCAGCCTTTAAGGTTGGTTTCACAAGGCCCACATAAAATAAAGGGAATCCAAAACTAAAAGGTCTAAATTTTTGTGAATTAAAACTAAGGGGGTTTATCCATTCACTTGATAAACATTTGTTAAGCATCTCCTTTGTATAAGGTGAAAAGACAGGATAATGGAATGAAAGAAGATTGGAGGGAGAGTAAAAAACCTGGGGACAATTCCTGCCTATTAGCTACATGATCACAGGGAATTTCCTTAACTCCTCTGAGCCCCAGCAACCCTCTGAGACTAGATATTATAGATGAGCTGGCAGTCTGCATCAATGATGAGCTTTTCCATACCATGAGGTCTTGGGACTCATGAACTTATAGGATGAGTGCCAAAAGAAATAAACTGTTGGGTATTATTTCAGGTAATATAGAATATACAAAGAACAATAGGCTACAATTCCTACCAATTGTAGGTTTACATCTCAGCTCAAGTATCATGTGTTTTTCCCATAATGTAGGGGGTAGTCATGCTAACTCTTTATATTAAATTCTTTAAAAACTTTTTTTTTTATTTTAAGCTTAGAAGAAGAGTAGTAAGGACAAGGTCACATCTCAATTATCTTTGATCTTCCCTCTCTTCTCTCCTCTCCCTACCCAAAGACTTTTTCAGTTCTCTGTACACAGAAGGTGCTTAATAAATGTTTGTTGATTATCTGAGGTAGGTAATAAGTAAATATGAGATGACATCCTAAATGTGATCTTTCTATATTAATCCAGAAATATTTTAAAATCCCCTGTGGTATCTGATTATTGTGAAGTTTATTATTATTTATTACCACTTCTGTATCTATCATATCCCACATGTATATGTCATATCACATCATCTTTCTAGTTGGCCCTTCATATCTGCATGCCAAGGTTTTGGACAAGGTAGGAATCTCATTCTTTCTTTGGAAAGTTTCTTGTATACTGTATTATCCTTGGCACAATGGTAGTCAGGTCACTAAATTTTACCATGAAGTCGGGGAAACTGGATTCTGATCCTGGCTGTGTTATACACTAAACCTGAGACTCTGGGCAAGGCATTTGAGGACTATAGGAATTCATTTCCTTAGTTAGAAAGTGAAGGTGTATATCTGACAACTTTCAAAGTTCCTTCTACTTATAGAATTCTTTCTTACTACATTGTATAATCATTAGGAAGCAGGGAGAAGGGTGAAAATTTAGATAGATATTAATAATAAATAAATATATATATATATATATATAAAGCAAGAACTAGGTGGGTATTAAAAGTACATACACACACACAAACACACACACACACACATATATATATATATATATATACATATATATCCAAATCAAAAATAGGGTAGGTAATTTTATATATAATATATACATATATATGTACAAAGTACAGAAGGTGGTTAACAGAGTGGGGTTAACAAGATGCTTTACATATGCCCTTTCATTGGTCTTCAAATCAGTACTAGCATAAAGAGCAAGTGTTTATTCTCATTTTATAGATAAAGAAACTGAGTCTCTGAGATAGTTTTGTCCTGACAAAGGGTCACACGGGCATCTAGGTAACTCAGTGGATAGACTGAATGCCTAGCCTGAAGTCAGGAAGACCTGCGTTTATATCTGGTCTTGGACTCTAAATATGTGACCCTGGGAAAGTTACTTAACTTCATTTGTGTGACTTCTTGGCCCGTGAGAAGCCACAAGGTAGGAAGATAGAAAAAGGATAGAAGTTTTGGATACCGCGAGGGGCATGGCGGAGCCAAGTTATAGATATGAGATGGCAGAAATGAGTCAGAAACTAGGCCATATTGATTATAATGGAGCCACAGCAAACCCCGATCTATCTGGATGACACAAGGCATTAGTCATCCAGTGATCCCAAATTTATACCACACAGGTCGGAGACATGATAGAGAAATGAAAGTGCCTGGCCGAAGGCCAGGTCCCAGGTGAGAGAGGTAGAGAAGGAAAGGAATTAAAGATGGACCTTGGAGGCCAAGCTCCAGCAAGGACAGACATCAGTGAGAGCTGAGATCCAAGAGAGGGTGGAGGTTGCTGTGGCTCTGCTTTTAATCTCTTTGATATGCAAATATACACAATACATAGGGATGATTATCATTGGTTAACGACAAGGTATAGGTGTGGTTTATCTTAGCCAGATGAACACAAAAAACCTGTTTTCCCACCTAACCTTGGAGAAGCTGGGGTCAAGGGTCAGAGGCTTTCCTAGCCAAGACTGAGCATGCTCTCTTCTAAACCTGTACTCTGTACACTCTGTACATTCTAACTGTTTCCCTTGTCCCTAGATAGGGGTGGACTGCTACAATTTGCCTCAATTTTTTCATTTGTAAAAATAGGTTAGAAAGGAAATGGCAAATCATTCTATATCTTTTTAAGACACCCAAAATGGGGTTATGTAGAATTGGACAGGACTCAAAATGACTGAACAACAATAGTAAAAAGGGTAGCACAACTAATAAGTATTAGTACCAGATTTTAAATTCAAGCCTCCTGATTTCATATATAGCTCTTTTCACTTCATCAGTATAAATAATGTGTCGAGATGACGTTGATGATACTAACAAATCATGTGGGCCAGTTAACAAAGTTTTTTTTTTTTTTAAACCCTCACCTTCCATCTTGGAATCAATACTGTGTATTGGCTCCAAGGCAGAAGAGTGGTAAGGGGTAGGCAATGGGGGTCAAGTGAGTTGCTCAGGGTCACACAGCTAGGAAATGTATGAGGTCAGATTTGAACCTAGGACCTCTCGTCTCTAGGCCTGGCTCTCAATCCACTGAGCTACCCAGCTGCCCCCCAGTTAACAAAGTTTTGTAGGCTTACAACTACATAAAAAATTAGAATAAAAGCTCCCTATCATATTCTGCCTATTTCTTTGTACATGCCAAGGTGCATTTGGCAGATTAAAGGATCAGCCAAGTTAGTCTTGACTATATAACTTAAAACACTTTTTATTGCATATATATGTTGTGTACAATACTATCCTACAGTTTTTTGAGTTATATTCCTTTTTGGATGTTGCATCATCTTGATGTAATATATGTGCCTTTGATCTGGGTCTTCTACAGTTTATACTTTAACTCTAAGACGTGATCCCTAGGGGGAATTCCAGTTCTGCTGGAATGCGATGAAAAGAGAGGGGATTAAATAGGTAGTATCCCTTGAGTTAAAACCTTCTAAAGTACCTACATAGTAGTGGCCAGACTGCATTATCTTGAACACTCTTTTTTTGCTTTAAAATCTAAAATGGAAAATCAAACAATTAAATAGTCAAATTCAGCCATTCTTATATACTCTATGAAAATACAGTAAAGTGGCATTGAAATTAACTTGGGTTAAACAACAATGAAATACACTCATGATTAAAGATATATGATCACAGGATTTAAAGATGGAAGGGACCTTAGAAGTCATCAATTCCAATCCCCATCCCCAGTTTATAGATGAGAAAATAGAAGGCAGGTAAGTGATTTACCAGTTACTAGCTCTTACTTGCCTAAGGTGGGATTCAAGCCTATTTCCTCTTACTCTAAATCCAATGTGCTCTTTCTCCTGAATCATGGTCTTTTACTGCATTCATGATGTCCATTTCATTTATAAAAAATCATTCCATTTTCATTTCTCCCCTATAATTTCCATGCCTCACCAAGACAGAATCCCAAATTCCCTATGTGCTTCATCATGGGTGTTCGTAGGTAAAGAATCATATGCTCATGTGATATGCAGGCTTATCAGCAGGAATGACACCTACTATTGACACCTCTATAACTGTTGACCTCTTGGGGGGCTAGAAAAAGGTGAAGCTACAATAGTTTCTTTCTGATACTACTTAGTTTTTCTCATCTTCCTTATATCAGGAACCTGATTCTGAAAGTCTGAGTGTTTGAGTCCCCAATTGTCCAATACTGACTAATTTTCAGTTAGCCAATATTTCCATTTAGTTAGAGTCAGAAAGCTTATTAAGGCTAGAAATTGAACAGGGTTGATTTATTCCTTCACCAAAGCCCCATTTCCAGATTTTCTGACCAGTGTGGCTCTAATCTCTTCTAGCCATAAAAAGTACCAATGGGCCTGTTCCTTATAACTTTGGATGGGAAAATAGAGGGGGCTTAAGAAGAAAACTATCTCTATAGCCTCACCAAACTCTTAATGATATCTTCTGTGTTGTATGTTAGTAAACATACTGGCAATTAGATATAGCAAGGATAGGTGAATGGAGTACTGGAGTGAGGGGAAGTTTCATTTGGGTAATGGATAATACAACACTGATGTCCCAGGACTGTTGAAATGCGGTCATTGAGAAGCAACCTTTTACAGTTTAACATTACTTTTTGCTCCTGCAGGAATGTGTAGACTTTAATGCACCCCTGCTTTTGAGCATAGAAAAAAGCAATGGCCACAATGTTATTTGCTTTCAAAAATAGGAACAAACAACCCCGATCATCCCCAACATTTGGAAATTCTGGCTTCTGGACTTTAGTTGAAGATCAGTTAAAAGTACAAAATAGAGCTGCTTCTATTTGGCTTTCATACATCATAGAGCTGTTATCACTAAATAAGGAAATTATTCTATTGTATGTAAGAGTGCTTCATGGTTCAGATTATCCATGTAAAGTGTAACACAGGCAATATGGATCAAAAATAAGATACTTCCTTAAAAGAGTTCATGATTCTTAGTAAAGCCAAGAGACTTGATGCTATCAATATTTCCTTTTGGGGTAAGGAAGATGAAAGGAATTTTCAATCATAACTAAGACTAGACTGGAAGGGAGAATTCATAGATTAACTTGAGGGTGTAGGGTTTTCTAAGGAATCAATCAAACAAATGATATGGCTTTGACTTTGCAGTTGCATTCAGGTCTGCCTATGTGAAAGTACAAAATAGTAAAGAGTAAATAATATGACTCAGATTCTATTGTCCTGGCTCTGCCAGTAACTTACTCTATGACTTTTACTCCATGGGCCCATTCTCTCATTAGTAAAATGAGAATTTAGAACTCCATGATCTCTGAGGTCCATTCCAGCTCTAAGATCTTAGGATTCATTTGAATTGTTTAGTTATTTTGCTTTTTTATTGTTCCAGAATTTTGAATTGATTTTTTCAAAAGAAATGTTTTCTAATAGTTCAGAATGGTACCATTCTAGGTGTGATCTTAATTCTGTCCTGGCCTGTTGGCCTAATGACTATGTTCCTGTTTCTACTCAGTATTTTCAATGGAATACCCCAGGTGTGAAAAACCTTCCCCAAATGTACTGTATTGGTGGGAAGAGCAGATGTAGATGGATTTTTGATAAAATATATATAGTAAGTTGGCACTTGAGAACATTTCACTTGCTTGTAGAGATATGGCCAATGTGTTTTCATATTTTGGAAAATTCATGGAATTTGTGGTGGAGGGAGGAGGGGTAAATGTACTTTGATAGGTGTGGTGAATGGATGGAACAGTATCCTTTCTAACTGGGTAGCTAGGGGAGGGGGCAATGTTAACTTGCTTAATGTCAGTAGCAGCTAGTTGCAAAACTAACATTAAAAGCACCAGGACTGACAAATGTCAACATTTTGTTGTGCTTTTTAAAATGATTCCAAGTATTCATGATTTGTTTGTTTGTTTGTTTTTATCCCTCTTACTTTTAGACTCAAGAATCTTTAAACCCAAATAATTTAGAATACTGGATGGAAGATATTTATACTCCAGGCTATGATTCATTATTAAAACGTAAAGAGGCTGAGTTCCGAAGAGCAAAAGTCTGCAAGATTGCTGCCTTGATTGCGGCCGCTACTTGCACGGTCATCTTGGTCATTGTAGTACCCATTTGTACAATGAAGTCATGACTCTATAAAGAGGACCAAGTACATTGGACTGTTTCTGCTGAATATAATTCCAGATATCTCCTCTGGTATTTTCACATCTTGTGATAAAATACTAACAATTTGTTGGAGTAAACGTGATATGATGGTTTTTCTGTAAATGATGAAGATAATTTTCCAAAAAAGCGTCTACTTTTAGAAAGAAATATGCCTATTCAAGTCAACTCAGTCAAAATTTTTATGCATTTTAGAAGTGCAATATTTTCCTACCAAAACAATGCAACATTTTAGCAGTGACACTAATTGAAATCAAAGCAAAAAAAAGGAAAGAAAGAAAAAAGTGTGCATTTGCCTCTTGTGACATTTTTATGAGAACGGGCAGTGGCAATTATGTTATAATAAAGATATTTGATATACATCTCCTTGGGGAGGTGGGGAGATATTAAAATATAAAGAAACATGAATGTAGTATATTTTTACTTAGTCATATATTCCTTGATTATCCAATAGAAGCAGGTCATGTATCCTTAAAAGGACTTTATTTCCATACTGAAATTTCTAATGGGCTCTTAGTTATTCATTCTTGCCCTTCTACCTTCATTGCCATCCATGTGCAAATCCTTTTCCATTTGGCAGATCTCCACTTTATTACACTGTGTACCCCTCTTGCTTCTGCTCATTATTGATTTGCAAGAAGGAGGAATAGGTCAATTCAATCAGGGTCTGGCAGGAAAATTTGCTCTGGAAACTTACTTGACTAAAGCATCAAACACAATAGACTTACAGTCTCCCCCATCCCATCACACACACACATGTGCACACACATGCACAAACACACATTCAAAAATTGTGTTTAATAATATATAAAATGCTTAGACTATTTTTGTTTTTTAAAGAAAAGGAACATTTAAAAATCATGGATACCAAAAGATAAAATTCCTTTATTTGTAGGGGCAATGAGCATCGATCTTGATAATGGTCTTCCTATTTGTACCCATGGCACTATTTTCTTTACTAATATAATCTAGGGAGGTTGAATCATGTCTTTCTGCCTCAAAGGAGAGAGAGATAAGTTCATTTCTGATATTTTAACCACATAATATGCATTATGAATCTTGGTAGTTTAAATTGCTTTCATCTTGTTTTCAGTGCTTTAATGATATACTTCTTTAACTGGATACTGCGGTTCTAAAGTCCCTTCCCCTTTCCCTCTTGTAATTTTTGGAGATATGCTTACAGTGCATTATATTTTTGGATAGTTTACTTGAAAAGTATCATAGCTCCAATATACAAAAAGCTCCAATCAGTATTTTATCTTTGTTATAATTTGGTGAACAATTTGACAATCTTACTGAAACAATGACCTTTCTACAATTTTGATTTCAAGTTATATAGGTTAAAGGGAAACAAAGATCGACAGAAGTGTTAAAAATGGTTCTGTCCAATTGTGATAGATTCTTACAATTCTTTTTTGGTGAGGGGGAAGATTATCAGTTTGTATCAATATTAACCTAATCACTCATCTTATTAAAAACTCCAGAGTAATTATATATAATTTCATGTGTTTAATTGCATCTCCTGGATAAGCATTATGTAGGATAGGAAGGTGCTCAGTAAATTTTAAATTAGTCCATTGACACATTTGAAACTGGCTTATTTATTCATGGTTAAACTTTAGTTCAAGAAAAAGCCATGTTAACTTTGTTTGCAAAGTCATATTCATGGGCTTTAAGTTATGATATTTAAATCTTCATGTACAAAGATAGGGATTTATGAATTAAAATTGAAAAGGATAAAAGTTCTGTCTATAGATATAAATTTCCTGGTTATTTTTAATGCATCTCATCAGTCTGAAAGCTGGAGTATTTTAGATTGATCTGGACACAATGGACACTTTTGCCCCACTCCAACCAAGTGTATCAGCTCCTGTTGAGATGCAGAAATAGAAATGAACCACCCTCCTCACTCAGTCTTAGCCTCAATCCCATAATTCTTTCCTTCATGTGAAACAAAGCCAGCATGGGGACTAGAATAGCCAAAATACTGCATTCTTGTTCTGTGGCTTTCAATTGAGGAGAAAAGGTTACACAAATTTGCCAGGGCCATTTTTATCTCTCCTTGCCCAGGTGTAAGGTCAATAGGAAAGATGCTATCACTTTTTTCCTAGAAATCCTGATCTCTTTTTGTCCCTTCTTTGGAGTTGTCTAAAACCTATATACACAGAACAGTGGGACCATGTCTCTTATTTAGAGGCATAAGAGTCTGTGAGAACATGTGTCTTCTCATGTGTGTTTGCCATGAGAGAAGTTAGAGAAAACTGGGCTGATTATTTACTTTCACTGCAACCTCAGAAAATAAAACAAGTGTCATTGATAAATAATAGACAATTTCACATGTGTTAGTCTGATTTCATAGATTTATAGCTTTTGGGGGACCCTGGAAACCATCTTTACCTTCATTTTGCCATTGAAGAAAATGAAACCTAGAAAAGACCTGAATTACTCAAAGTCACAATAAAATCCGGAGCTAAGATTTGAATTGACATTCTTTGATTCCAAATTCAGACTCTTCACTGATCCACAGCATAAGGGTGAGTAATGTGGAGGAATAAAAAGGAGGAGAAAGATTTCCACAAAGTTCAAAGCCCTTTGGGATCATTGGGATCATTCCAGATCAACCTGACAAATATCACCAAAGCAATTTTATTTTTGGTCAGGAGGTTATTACATTGAGAGACCCATGCTAATCTTTGTTACTGCAAAGAAGAGAGCACAGTGTCTATAAATAATGGCTTCTAGGAATTTGGAATCTAGAGAAGATGAGGTAAGGGATCTGTTTCTATCTCTCCTCAGACACAAAGCTTTCTCCTACCTCTACATTTCTTGGCTTGTGAACTCTCCCTAGTTCTCCCACATTTCTTCATTTGCAGGAGAGTGATGCCAGGACTCCTTAGTCCTGTACAACACCACTGAAACCCATTCAGCATCTCTGAACTAGGATGCTCTCTCGAGTGGCTACACAGCAAGTTGCTCTCCTTTGCCGTTCCTGCATAGCAGGAATATAGCTATACTCTCTGGCATTTTTTCTAAATAATACAGTAAGTTCATTGTGCCTGAGGACTGATATCCTCATAGCAAAATTCATGTAATTCTGACCTCTCTGAATATTGGGTCACCCTTTTTGGATGTGTATGTGTTAAGTGTTTTAAATAAATATTCAGATGCAATTGTATGAGAAATATATGCTAAAATAAGTTATTCTTAGCCAACAACTAAATTTATAATCATTTTATCTTTCTTTGTAGATCTAATTTTGATTTCAGCTGGTTTTTTAAAACAGCCTTGCAGATAAGCAGAAAATATTAACAACTCACAATTTTAAAATATTCTTTTTGTCCTCCTTACCTGTACTCTCCTCATTTAGACTACACAATCTGTATAACAAATTGTAATAGATGAAATTTGGCACCCTTCCTTACTAGCTGGTCATAAATTATTATTAGTAGTTCAGGGCATGCTGCTATCTGACTTTCTGCAAGGCTAGTTTAATAAGTGTGTTTCAATCCCTAACCTACATGTTTCATGGCTTACTGGTAGCAGACTCCAACAAGCAAGTATTCTGTGAAGTGGTGCAATAATTCATGAATGTTGGAGTCCTGCATATGACACATAGTAGGTTCCTTGTTGACAAAACCAACCTACAAGAATATTGTGGTCAAATCTTGTGAACTAATTACCAAACCAGTATATAATGTATATTGTACTTTGGAAACTTGTATAAAAATGAAAAGATGTACGTAATCTTTGGTGTGATTGGAAAAATGTATTAGACAATATTTAATATTTAAGTAACAATGAAAAATGCAATGAACTGTTTTTTTCTTATGCCTTATAAACAAACATATATAAAGAATAAAATGGGCTTATAAGAATGAGGATTATTAAGGAATGTACAACCTTTGGGAGGCAAAGACTGTGTCTTTTATATGTTATATACAGCACTAGGCACACTCTCAGTGCTTAATAAATGTTATATAATACCAATAACTGAGCACATTTTTAGACCTTTTTCTTTCCAAATGGCGAGTATAAAATTTCACTAATATACAATATTTGGTTTGAAGTTTTCATGTAAAAGTTGCTTCTCAAAATAAAATAGCAAACAAACTTGACAATTACAAAGATTTTCCAGTGAGGAATTAATACGCACATATTTTATTATTTCATAGCTTTCTTTTCCCCGAGGACAATAAGATATCCTCTTGGTTGGGTAAATAAATAACCTATATGGTTTTGTCAGGAATTTGGCCAACGCTCATGTTTCTGAAATAATGAGGAACATAATGAAAAGAGAATTAATAAAACTTTTTGCTTTATATTCCCAAGGTTTCACTGGAAAGATTTAATCATTAAAAAAATCATCTTCTTGCATATTAGCCTTTATACATCTTAAAAGACACATAACACTTTGTCATCTGGACAAATGAGTAATGATCAGAGAGGATGCCTGTATAATTTGCAGGGACCCAATACAGGGACAAAATGAAGCTCTTCGGTTTTGTGGAAATTTTTCATTAATTCATACCTCACTAAGGTAGAATTACTTTAATTTATACTCCATAAATTATACTCCATTTTATCTTTGCAAAATTTTGCTATGAAAATAAATAGTAGGGAAAAAAGAAAATACATGGACATGATTGCAGGAGAGGTGCTTACCCTACACATTTCCTATCAATGATTTTCTTTGATATAGGCAATGACTAGTGTGGAAACTCTCCAATTGTACAGATGGGAAGCAGAAGCTCATCTGTAATTTAGTTTTAGTAGAGTTTCCTAGGAGCACTGAAAAGTTATGTGAGTAGCTACAGATCCAAAAGCTAGTAGACATCAAAACAGACTTTATTTCCCATTACTCTCCACATAGTTTACATTCTAGTCCATCTGTTCTGCTTTATATTCCCTATAAATGAGAGGTTATGTCTCATCTCCATGATTTTCCACACTCCTGTCCCGCCTCCATTCCTGGGAATGTACTCCCTCCTCACCTCTTTACCTCATAGAATTCCTAGTTTCCTTCAAAGCTCAGATGAAGGGCCATTTTGTACAGAAAATCTAGTCTTACTTTTACAAATCCCTAGCAAATCCCCCCCCCCAATAAAATTATCATCTATATTTTTCTATTTGTTTCTTTACATGTTGTTTTCTGGGATAAAACATAGACTTTTTGAAGACAGACTGTTTAATTTCTTCCTCTCTACCTTAAACACCTAGTGTATATGGCTACTATAATAGCAATTTTGCCCTGCTATTTCTTCTTATTTAAGAGAATAATTTTTTAAGAATTCCAAGTAATATGTCTAAGATTCTATGGGTGGAAAGTACTTTATAAATAACTTAGTCTAATCTCCTCATTTTATGGATCAAAAAATGAGTCTGAGAGAGATAATATAACTGCTACACATTATTTTTTTCTTATCTAATATATATCCCCCTGAGGGTTACCACTTGACAACACTTTGGTAATCTACTTCAAACTACTAAATGAACTCAAAAGTGAAAAATTACATTTCTTTCCAAAGTATGCTATAATTTAAACTGTCCCAAAATCCAAGGAGTTCTTCCCACAGTAATTCAAATGTGTAAAATTTGAACATACTTGTGATTTAATTTGCATCTGGATAATTCTACTTTTTGATTTATTCTTTAAAACAAAATTAAAAAAAACCCTGAGTCTTGTTAGCATGGTTTCTTGATTTTGCCCTGATTATACCAATGCTATGATATATTGATAATATGCAAGCAGTAACATTGGAAGAAATAACATCAAAGATATCTGATAAAAAAAAATAAGACCCTATTTCAGGCTTTTGGAATTCTATTTCTTTAAAGTAGGGGCCTTTGAAGTCTTCAAATTAGCTTCAGCTGGGAGTAGCTATATCTTTAGAAAAATTCCTGAAAGATTCATTAAAGGGGGAGCTAAATTTATTGTTAGGAATCAACTATGCAGTCATTTAATTGCAAATCAGAGTTTCCTTCCATTTGCAAAGGAACGCATTTAACAAATTGCTTAGTGAGTTATCCATTAATAGCAGAAATATAAATGGTATTTCTCACTGACTGCTCATGATTATTAAAACTTGCGCAATACTACTTTTATTAACAGGCCACAGTACAACATAGGAAGACATGTAGCTGGGAAATAGCTGGGAGTCAGCATTATAGATTTAGGGCTGGAAAAGATATTAACATTTATATGTTCCAAACCCCAACTTTGGTAGATGATGAAAATGAGGGTCCGAGGTAATGATGACTTTCTTGCTCAAAACTTGTTTCAGCCTATTCAGGTGGTATGAGATATTTTGCACTTTGGAGGCTATTTTATTTCTGTGGATTCAGGAGTTTGGGGTTTTGCTCCATAGAAACTTCCGTGTTCCTAACAGATTCCTGCCACACCAAAATCATTTAAAAGCCTAAAAGCTAGTGTAGGAAATGATGTTGCTTTACATTCTTCCTTTCCTACTTGTTCTTGCCATGATTTCCAGTGGTATAGCAAAACCAATACTGTATTTGGAGTCAGAGGACTTGGGTTCAAATATCAGCTCTACTGTTTAATAGTTAAGTAGATCATTTCGTCTATATGGGTTTCTATAAGTTAAAAGATATCTGTATAAATTGAGTACAAATATATATAAAATATATCTATAAAATAAGGGAATTCAATTAGTGAATTAAGCTTCTTTACACTCAAAATAATATTATCCATTTGTATTTATTTCTCACTTCTAGTTTCTTTCCCCAAATGTTCCTTTGCTCCTTTGATATATATTTTCCTATTGTGGTAACTGCCTGGTTTTCTGATCTTCTATCTCACATGACTTCTAAGACATATGCCTGCACTGCTGTCTGCTTACCTACTCCACTTTCGACTTCTGATATCTGTTACTGATTCATTTTTGATATTCCTTTTCTAATATTCCACTTACCCAGATCCCTTCATAGCAGCATACATCTGATTCTCCTTATCTCTACCATGACCAATGACCACTGGTTATCCTGATGAGTGATCTCTATTGCATTGCTCTCCTCAATTCTCTAAAAGCTTATAAGACTGAGATATGACAAAATGACACTAACCTTGAGATCCTAGTTTTAGCATAGGAAAGGGCCTCAGAGGACATTTAGTTCAATACCTTAGGAGAATTTATTTTTTATATATTAATTTCATTTCTGTTTTAGGATCTCAGATTAGAAAAGCACTAATCAATTCTATTATATTAGAGAGGATTCCTGTGCTAGGGTTTTGGATCACAGGCTCTATTCAGATTTTCCTTGTTCTTAAGTATCCAAAGGAATGTCTTCCTTTCATTAAATCTGGCTAAGGGGAAGGTTTTACAGTGATTCTTTTCCTATATATGGGACATACTATTATCTGCCAGTGTTGGGAAAAACTGAGAGTCTGATGAATCACCTCCTTTTTAGCTACTTAGATATGTCTTGAGATATTCAAGGGAGAAGCCCAATAATGAACTCCCTAAAGTATACACATAGATATTTGGGATAGGGGTTTGGGGGTCTTGAATTATCTAGAGAATCTTTTGACCAGATTAGGATGTCTTGACCCATCAACTGATAATTTTAAAATAAAGAAACCACTGCTTCTTGAGAATTTCAAACCATAATCATTCCTTTTGCAGATGAAGAAACTAAAATCCAGAGCTATGTCCTAAATGTCTTACCCTAAAGCCACATAGGTCTTAAGTAGAAGATACGTGATTTGGACACATATTTTCTGACTCCAAATACAACACATTTCTCCCTGGGTCAAGTTGCCTTTCTAAATCATGGTGCCATTGTGAAGGACTGATAAGTCAAGTAGATAGAAAACACCTACTATGTGCCTAGCACTCTGCTATGTGACTTAGAAAATATTTATGATTCAGAGAAAGAACTGTGGGAGTAGAAACACAAAAGAAAAACAACTGCTTGATCAGATGGGTGAATCATGATATGATTGAGGATATAGACTCTAAGAGATCACCCTAATGCAAATAATAATATGGAAATAGATCTTGATCAATGACACATGTAAAACCCAGTGGAACTGCTTGTTGGCTACAGGAAAGGGGTGGGAGGAGGAAAGGGAAAGAACATGAATCATGGAACTATGGAAAAAATTCGAAATCAATTAATTAAACAAAAATTTTCAAATAAAAAAAATACTGATAACAGGATCCTTGCTTTTCCAGAGATGAAAGTTTAATTGGAAAAGGTAGAGGGGGGCAACACCTACAACAATGATGGCAATAACTATTTATTAACTGCCATTTGAGGCAACAAGTTCTGGGGAGAAAAATAGTAATAGCTATCACTTATATAGCATAAAAAGTTTGCAAAGTGCTTTACAAATATCTTTTTTTTTAATCCTGAAACAATCCTGGGAAGCAGGTGTTATTATCCCCTTTTCACAAAAGAGAAAACTGAGACAGACAGAGGTTAAAGAACTTGACATAAGTAACACAGCTAGTAAATGCCTGAGACTAGATTTTAATTCAGATCTTCTTGACTTCAGAACCGGTGTTCTCTTTGCTATGTCATCTGTCTATGAAGAAAGGCAAGACATAGACCCTGCTGTCGAGAAGCTCACAGTCTAATGGTTCAAAATCAGATTTCCTGCCTCCAAGTTCAGTATGCTTTTCTCCATGCTGCCCTTCATGCAAAGGTTAATGGGGAAAATGGATTATATCAGTGATGTATCAGTATAAGGGACCCATTTCTGTCAAACATTTTTACAATCTAACAGGGAAAAACAATTATGTATAACAAGATGTATATAAGGTATATTGATGGTAGTCTCAGAGAGAAGGAACTAAGGTTAAGATTGGGAAAGACTTCTTGAAAAGGATGAAACTTGAGGAGCCAGCCGCAGAGAATTCAGAAATTGGCATCAAGAAAAGAGAGCACAAGAATTAGAAGTAATACTCGTGGGCAGGAACCCTGCTTTTAAGGGTTGTTCATTTTTCAATCATTGTCCAATCATTTTTCAGTTATATCCAACTTTTTGAGAACCCCCCCTGGCCCTGGGGTTTTCTTGGCAAAGATGCTGGAAGGGTTACAATTACCTTCTCTAGTCCATTTTACAGATGAGGAAGCTGAGGCAAATAGTGTTTAAATGATTTGCTTGGTATTACACAGCTAGTAAGTGTTGAAGGTCAGATTTGAACTCAGGAAGATGAGTCTTTCTGACCCCTGAATTTGTGCCCTATACACTGTGCCACCTGCCTGCCCTGTTCTTGAAGGCCTGAGACACAAATATGGAAACCCAGATTTTAGGTGTCACAAAACAGAAAAACTACATTCATGAGAATCAACAATTAATGTTCAAAGAGATCTAGCAACAAAATTGACTTCATAATGAGCCAGAATATAACTGAAATAGAACTCTACAGAACATTTTCTAACAATGACCCAAGGTTAGGTTTAGTCTCAAATATGAGAGAAAACTGAGGGTTCATAATGGGGCTGAATAGACATAACTGCCAGATTTAAAGGAATGTATGAGCCCTTACATATTGTAGACTACTACATATTCTGTGGTTAACTTTTTTTTAAACCCTTACCTTCTGTCTTGAAGTCAATACTTTGTATTGGCTCCAAGGCAGAAGAGTGGTAAGGGCTAGGCAATGGGGGTCAAGTGACTTGCCCAGGGTCACACAGCTAGGAAGTGTCTGAGGCCAGATTTTGAACCTAGGACCTGTGGTTAACTTTTAAGAAGTTAAGGACCTTTATGATTCCTTAGAGTCCAATAGATGGATATTTGGAAAGACAGAAGGTCTGAAACCAGAATTTGGGAGACACTGGGTGGCTGTGGGTACTTAATGAATGCTGTTTGACTGACCAACTTCATCTTACTTAGACTGATTCAGTGACACAGGAAAGAAAGCACAAATGGATACACACTAAAATAAATTTATTCAAATCACACATAACACTGAATTTCAATCCCAGATTCTACATGTTGAAAGTCACACATATTTCTCAGCATCAAATTTGAATGCAATAAATAGAATCGGGTTTGTACTATGTTATTTCTAGTGAAACTAAAAATCAGCATCTTCCTCGAAAATCAAGGGAGTAATATGATTCATGAGCAAAGAACACATTCTCTCACTGTCTGTTCTCTCATGTTTAAGAGGACACGGGGTTAAATGTTTAAAACTTTTAGACGAGGAAATGTGAAAGGGTTACTGTTGCTTTGACTAGCTTTTGTTAATAGGTCACTAAAATATAGTAATTTCATAAAGTTAATTTTTTCTCTAAGAGCTTTTGTATTAAACAGCACCTTGGCAGAGACTTCTGGGCCTTGCGTGTCAGATCACTCCTTTCTAGCTGTGATTCTAGTAAGATACATTTTCCATATTTTATCCCTTATGCTATCCTAGAACATTTTATAGAGGCCTTGAGGAATCAACTAATTCAACCCCCTCAGTTTATAAAAAATAGCTAGCATTTATATAATGCTTTAAGGTTTGTAAAACACTTTACAAATATCTCATTTGATCCTCACAATGCTGAGAAAAAGGTGTTTTTATTGTACCCATTTTACAGATGTGAAAACTCAGGCAGACAGAGATTAAGTGGCTTGCCCCAGGCTTCACAGTTACTCAGTTCCCAGGGCTGTATTTCAGTTCAGGTATTGTTGCCTACAGGGTCAGCATACTAGCCATTGTACCATCTAGCTGCCTCTGAGATAAAAAAGAAGCCCAGAGATGTGTATTAACTTGTCTAGAGTCACAAGGCTATTTAGGCACCATTACACTACCTCTGTGAGTCTCGGTTTCCTCTTCTGTAAAATTAGAGTGTGTATTTCCATAAAATGACAAATCCTGAAAATATGAAAGGAAGTTTTTTTTCAAGACTAGACCACTGTTATCCAGACAATTCTAGCATATATGATGGAGGTGTTCTATCTGCTTCAATTAATGTAATACAATCATTGTAATTGCATGATGGAATTTTAAGTGATGATTAAAATTCTCACTATTGTCTTGTGATCTCTTTATGAGGTGTGAGTTTCTTTGATTGGGTAAAGAAGGAAATAGCTGATTGTCTGACCAAATAAGGTAACAAGTTCTTTGGAAGCTTTAAATAATTGGAGGATTTAAAGAAGAGGTCAGTTGAGTGTGGAAGAAGTCATGGAGCAAAAGATTCCTTGACGATATAAAGACCCCTGGACAGGGGATGCTTGGGAGTTGGGAGGAGGTTAGGAGCAAAGAAAGGTACACTGAGGACAAACATGGATTTGTTTATACTGATATATATATATATATATATATATATATATATATATATATATATACTGTCCTTGAGATTCTTTAGCATGAGATACTGAGGCAGCCACCTAAAAGGATGATGTTGAGTCTTCCCAAGTCATTAGAAAACTAACAAAAACATGGGACTCTGGACTTTGCCAAAGGTATTCAAGTTGATTTTCTAGGAGCAACATATGTTTAATCTGGGGTAGGATAAAAGATAGGGATGCATCCCTACTTCAATTAATTACAGAAGGCCCACACATCTCAATTAAATCAGGAAAATAAATATACATGGGTATAAAGAAGTCATTAAGAATTTGAAAGAATAACCAGAATTTTAGATCAGTGAATAAAAAGCATGAGAGACCACACAGGAAATATCTTATGAACCATTAAAGAAAAGCAATAATGTTCCATTGGGACTACATTGAAAACAGCAAACTAGTTCAGTTAGTCTATTGAGTGGTTAGCAGGGAGGGATTGCAGACAGAAAACACTAGAGCAGGTGAGATTTTTTTTGTCTTCTCTCCATCCCTTCTCCCCAGCTCAAGACTGAAACAATCTTGTGAAGTTCAAAAAGTCAGAAGTTCTAGAGATCCCTTCACTGTCAATAGCAGTGGTCCTAGAACAGCAAAATAGATGGAAATGTCTGTAGCAACATCTGAGAGTCATCATGCTGACAAACTAAACACAGTGAGGGAAGGAAGCCCCAGGACTCCATAAAGACATTGATTCAGAGGAGAGAGATATAGCTAAATGGAACTTAATGAGGACTCCAGAAAGGAAGGAAAGGACTTCTGGTACTCCTCCTTCAAGCTGTGGCTTTATGCTTTGGCCACCTGTGCTATCTGTGTTTGAGCTTCTTGTTCTCAGGGACCTTCTGTGTACCAAGGGCAAGTGTGCCCCCAGATAAGGGGAATTCTTCTCTACCAATTGCCTTTACTATAACTTTCATCAGAGTCATGGATCTAAGGCCCCCACCATCTTAAAGTTAGGATAAAATGTAGCCCTCATAAGTCATTGAATGTAATATAATACTAGAAGGCTCACTTTGCCTTGACAAAGTGAAGATACACAAAACAGAAACAATGACACTTAGTTTCTTAGAATACAGGTACCCTAGTCTCCATATGGCAACATATGTGTTCAGCAGGACATGCTATGTTAACTCATGTGGTTTTTGGCAACAAGTCTGAGATGCTTAGACTTCACTTAGCTGGAAAATTTTATGTACTATGTGACCAAGAAGCTACATCAAGGAAGCCAATGTCAATCAGAATCAGGCAGCAGTTTTAGGTAAAATCTCCCCATGTTGTGGGAGGGATAAAAGAAACTGGATCAGGGAAGAGCTGATCCTACCACACTTTCTAAAAGCTAACTTATTCTAGGTGATTATTGGGGAGCACATTTATGAGAACTTGTGAATAAGAGTACCAAGAAATCTTCATTAAACCTCAGGATTATCACTAGGATTTTGAGAAAGTTGTGGTGGAAGCTTTCTGAGACTGGACCAGTGTGAGTGGGAAGTATGGGAAATAGCTCTGGATTAGTATTATACTAGTAAAACTTTCTACATATGACCCACACATAGCTGGGGCTCATCATTTGTTCAATATTCAACAAGAACTTATTTAATTCCTTCTATGTAGCTAGCATTTGATGTACAAAGATAAAAAAGATTCTGCCTTCAATTAAATAGGTTAATTCTTTTAAAAGGAAACATGAAAATAGAAAATTTCTCAAAGGAGTTGTCATTTGAGCTAGCTGTGAAAGAATATAATGATTTTATGAGGTGATGGTCAGGAGAGGAAGTTTTTCAGCATAGGGAGCACTGCCTATGCAAAGACATGGAGATGGGAGATAGCATTTCAAGTATAGAAGGCAGCAAGCAGAACTATTTGTTTAGAATGTAATGTGAAAAAAATAATTCCAGGCTAGGAAGGATTTTAAAAGCCAAACATAAGGGTTTGCAATTGTTTTATAGGCAAGAGGGAAGCACTGGAGTTTCTTGAACAAGAGACCTGGTGGAACTATGTTCCCTTAGAAATATCCATGCAAGATTGGCTAATATGACAGTAATGGAAAGTAATGAATGCTGGAGGGGATGTGACAAAGTTGGGACATTAATTCATTGCTGGTGGAGTTGTGAATTGATCCAACCATTCTGGAGGGCAATTTGGAACTATGCCCAAAGGGCACTAAAAGACTGTCTGCCCTTTGATCCAGCCATAGGATTGCTGGGTTTGTACCCCAAAGAGATAATAAGGAAAAAGACTTGTACAAGAATATTCATAGCTTTGCTCTTTGTGGTGGCCAAAAATTGGAAAATGAGGGGATGCCCTTCAGTTGGGGAATGATTGAACAAATTGTGGTATATGTTGGTGATGGAATCCTATTGTGCTCAAAGGAATAATAAAGTGGAGGAACTCCATGGGGACTGGAACAACCTCCAGGAATTGATGCAGAGTGAGAGGAGCAGAACCAGGAAAAGACTGATACACTGTGGTACAATTGAATGTAATGGACTTCTCCATTAGTGGCAATGCAATGATCCTGAACAGTTTGGAGGGATCTACGAGAAAAAACACTATCCACATCCAGAGGAAAAACTGTAGGAGCAGAAACACAAAAGAAAAACAACTGCTTGAATATGGGTCAAGGGGATATGATTGGGGATGTAGACTCTAAACGAACATCCCAATGCAAACACCAACAACATGGAAATAGGTTCTGATCAAGGACAAATGTAATACCCAATGAAATAGCACATTGGCTATGGGAAAGGTGGGGGGAAGGGAGGGAGGGAAATAATATGATTCCTGTAACCAAGGAATAATGTTCTAAATTGACTAAATAAATTAATAAAAAAAAAAAAGAAATATCCATTCAAGTTGTATAGAGAATGAACTAGACAAAGGAGAGACTGGAAGCTAATATCATATCTAGAACTAACCTCTCCTATGAATATTGCTGAGATAAAAGACTTCTAAGTGCAAATGATTTTCTATTCCAGTGAATAACACTCAGATTTTCCTTAAATATCTTCTCTGGTTATGGGCTAAAACTCACTCAAAAAAATCAGAAAGAATTTCACCAGGGATGAGATAAGACAGTGATATAGAGAAAAAGATAGAGATAGATAAAGATATACAGCTATAGATATACATAGATCCATTGATAGATATAGATGTATCCACAGTATCCACATACACCTATATCTATGTATCTGGCAAAATTCATCTACATAAACATTATATATGCACATATTAGCTGTATTTTATCTATAGATGGGAACATTAATTGATTTTGACATATTAATATTATTTTTCACATTCATTTTCTGACATTTGTAAACCATGTTCTCTCTCTCCCTTTCATCCCTCCTCCCTCCCAAAGAAGGTGGGTAATATGATATAGATTGTGCCTATATTATCAAATAAACATATTTTCATGTTTTTCATGTGAAACAAGATAGAATGCTTATATTCTTACACTAGATATGCTTATAGAACTTATGCTAGAGAACAATTCATAGAGGAAACAAAGAGAAGAATGGGATGTTTCAATCTGCATTCAGTCCATCCATTCCTTCTGTGGTGGTCAATATCTTTTTCACTATGAATCTCTTGGAGTTGTACTGGATCCTTGCCTTGTTGATAATAGTTGTCATCCATAATTGATCATCATACATTATTGTTGTTACTGTGTACTTCATCCTGATTCTACTCACAGTTCACAGAGACAGAGAGATGGAGAGACAGATAAAGAAAGAAGAGAGAGGAGAGATACAGACAAAGAGGTAAGAGAAATGAGAGAAGAGAGATAAAAAAAGAAGGGAGAGGAGAGGGAGAGAGAAGAGAGAGAGAGAAGTTAATGCATTTGGGGGGAAATTTTCTAATTCACTACAAATGTTCAAATACTTCAAAAACAACTTCTTCAAATTAAGAACATGACTTTAAACAATAACCACACATTTCCCCAACTCCAGTTCATGCAGACATAACAAACATTCTTGCAAAGAAGATAACATTACATTTCAAATCAATAAGTTCAGCTATGTAGTGCAGAGGCTTGAGTGAGTGATGGTCTTGGAGTCAGGAAGACCTTAGTAGTTGTATAACCCTGGGCAAATAGCTTAGCCTCAATTGGCCTCAGTTTCTTTATCTGTAAAATGGGGATAACAATGTAACCTACTAAGGTTGTCATAAGGATCAAATGAGATCACATAAACAATGCATTTTCAAATCTTAAAGCACTATAAAAATGCCATAGTAGTAATAGTAATGAGTAGGAGTTGTAGAAGTCGCAGCAGCAGTGTATTAATAGCAGTCACCATTATCATCATCATTATCCTGTGGGTGTTATACAAGGCCATCAGCTTGAAAGAACTGGTAGAATAAGAATGAAGGACAGAAACAGAGAAAAATAGAACTATATCTGAGCTCTATGATTATCTGAGAAGGGAAAAGCAGTTTTGTCTAATGTGATCCAGAGTACCAGAACTACCCAGAAAAGAAAGCTCTGACCTCTGGCTTGGAGCCAGAGAAAGAAGAGCCAGGGGCAACGTTTTTGAACTTCTCTCAGGAAAGAAAAGAAGAAAGAGTTTTTAACTACTTCCCTGAGAGAGAGAGAAAAGAACAAAAACCTGGAGCATTCATCAGGATCTTGTGTGAAAACATTTTCTCCAGGATTTATAAATATTATTAAACTATTAAAAGGAGCCTCAAATATCAAGTAGTTCAATCTCCTCATCATGCAAATAAGAAAACTGAAACTCACACAGTTAAGTGACTGGGATTAGAATACAGATCATCTGTCTGGAGCATCAGAGCTCTTTCCATTTTCCCATGATGTCTAGGTTATAAGATCATCTTTCATCTTCCTTGGGTATCTATATCTTGTTCTTCAGCTATCCCTTTGAGTTGAATTCTGAGCTCTAGGACAGTTCAGAGAGTTATTGGGGAGTTTGCAACACATTAGTTTTAAACCAAAATCTCACTCTAATAACAAGAGAAAGCTTCCTTTCTGGAAGTTATTTTCTTTTTTCTTCCCTTTTCCTTTATTTCTTCCTTTTCTTTCCTTTTTGTGGAGACCTTGTGAACTTCCCTTCTATTGTGTTTAGCTCTCTGCTGAAACATGAGGTCAAATTCTTTGTAGAGTTCTAAAAGCTTTCTTTTGTCCTTACTGTATCTGGTCTCTCTGAAGGTGTTTCTATCAACTGCTGAAGATTTGGAGACACTCTTATGGAGGATGATGTGGAGTCCAAATATTCCCAGCCTTTCAAAGTTTACAAGTTCTTCTTCTGGTTAAGGGGGCAAGAAGGAGACAGAGACTTCTTCTCATTGAAAGTGAAAATTATCAGACTGAGAAGAAATTGCTCCAACATTGGCCTGACCTGTTACTAGAATGTGGAATTAGGAACTAACTTGCTGTTTGTTTGTTTTTCAATCCCTGCTGGATATGATGAATTCTCTTGAACATGGCTCTTCTCTCATCTAATGAACAAAGCACTCTGCTCCTTCAGTGTAGTTTGTAGTACCCTATCAAAGTGGCATGGTGTTGAAGCATATTGTCATCACCAGGAATGTTTTTTCTAGGTATATTTTCTACCTTTCTGTTTGTTAGTAAAAATACAAACTCTTATAAATTAGGAGTGCTTTGGTACTAACTTGATTTAAGCATAAATATAGTCTGACCTACTTTTGTAGCCTCTCCTAACATTACTGTCCTTCAACTACTCTAGCCTTGCACCAAACTGAGTTATTGATGTTCTATGAACATGGTTCTTAGTTTTTTTCCTCCATGTCTTTACTTGTTCTGTTCCCTGTAACTTAATTATCCTTTCCACTCCATCTTTGTTGAAACTCTACCTAGCTCAAATGCCATCTCCTTTAGGAAATACTTTTCACATATTGTTCTCATCTTTGTGATCATCTTTGGCCCTATTTTGTATTATACTTTTATGTGGTTTCAGAATATTTGGAACTCCTTTGAGAGCCCGCACCACCTCATAGAAGTAATGTAGTATCATGGTAAGAGGGCTAAGCTATGAGTCAAGCAATATCTGGATTCCTATTTTAGTTCTGATGCTTATTAGCTGTATAATCCTAAGCCAGTTACTCAATTTCTCTGAACTTCAGTTTTCTTAAATGTGAATAATAATCCCTGTAGTAACTGCCTCAAAGGGTTATTATGAGGTTTACATAAGAATGTAGTTGAAGTAAATTACAAATTTAAATTATTTAATGAATATAAAGCAATATTATATTTTCCCCTTGGGACCTAATTCTATGATTTTAATATAGTAGATACTTAGAAGATATTATTGACTTTGAATTTGTTGAAGGTTATGGACATGTCAGTAAATCTTTGAAATGATTTTTGTATAGTGTGAACTAAATAATAACTACTAATATTTGTAAAGCACTTTTAGGTGTGGAGATGCTTTACAGAATTCTATCAAACAATTTTATTTTCTAGAATGATTTGCTTGAAGGGGAGAACCAAGACTCATAGTAGAGGGAAAGAAAAATAAAGAAAGATACCAATGGATAAAGCCTGTGGTGTACTTCAAAGCTGCTGCTGAGGAGAATGCAGAGTAGGGAAGGAGTATGGATCAGGGAAGATACAAAGATGGAAAAGACAAGGTGTCTTGAGGTATGTCCATGTCCAGAGAGATAATTGTCTATTTTAATTAATTTTCTTGTGAATTAGATGATAAATGTAGCTATTTTATGCTACAGTAGTGCAAACTTTGCCAGTACCATTTTTGCTTTATGTACATGCTACTTATGTTTCACATAAACTGTACATTAGTTATTACTATTCTAATTTTACAGGTCAGCAAGACAAGAATCAAAGAGGTTAAGTAATTTGTCCAGACACATAAGCAGTAATTGTTATAGACAAGATTTGAACTTCTGACTTCTAATTTCTAATTCTGTATGCAACCAAAAAGCCATGTTTGAGTACATTTGGGAAAACTTAGATGCCTAATTTGTATCACTCAAATACAAATTCAGTATGACATTCTAGTAAGGTGGAATATTGGGTCTTGTATTTAAAATAGCATAACATATACTTTATTTGAAATTTATTTACATTTTAAATCTCAATGTGATCAAACATAATTCCAAGAAAAAAGCTTTCTATTACAGGCTAGTACTTAAAAATGTTGAAGGGTCCTAGTTCAGAAAGAAATTTCACAAGGTCACTGAGTGTTGCTCCCTATCTATGCAATTACTAACACCATCTCAGAGACAATATTTCCCCCTTTTTCTCAAAAACAGACCCAATTTCCTAGTTCCAGTTTCTTAATAAGTATGTTAATCAGAACTGAAGCAATATAATCCTGCATTTGTCACTAAAATATTTTATTTATTTTTCTCTATTTATATTGTGCTGCCAAATTTACTAATGTGAAACAAATCTTTACTTTAATGATTCCTTATTTAACAAAGGAACAAAAAAGAAAATCAGATGATTCAAGTTAGATTTTTCCCTGCTTGTTCTTGTTGTGAATTATTACTGTTGGAGTTAATCAATTGTTTCTATATCTATTATTTTACATGGTTCCCTTTTAAAAGGCTCATAAAATTGCATTACTTGAATTTATTGTTACAGTAGGATTTGTTACACTAGAGTGAGTGAGTGTGTGTGTGTGTGTGTGTGTGTGTGTGTGTGTGTGTGTGCATTAATTTAGCTTTGGTCTTGTTATAGTCAAGTTCATGTTACAAGGAGATTTTCTTAATGAAAGCCAAGTTCAATAAAAAAGAACTCTGTCCTCTCAAAACCATGTATGGGTTTTAGTTTACAAATGTAGTTTAGAAGCCTCTGAGATCATTAATATGGCCAGCATCATAGCCTTTAGAAGTGGAAGAGATCTGAGAAACCACTTGCTCTAACCTCATTTTATGAAAAGGAAACTGAGGGACGGAGAAGCAAATACTGGTTCTACCACTTATTACCTTTGTGATTTTAGGCAAACTACTTAACCTAGATTTTCTCAATTATCAAATGAATATATTGGACTAGATGACCTCTGCTGTACCTCCCAACTCTGAATCTGAGATCCTGTCATTTCTACTTTGTTGGAAAGAAAAGAAATACAAATATTTTAAAGTACCTATTGCCTACTAAGCACTGTGCTAAGAGCTTTCACACTTATTATTTCATTTAAGACTAACAACAACTCTGAACCGTAGGTGCTCTTGTGACTCCCATTTAGACTTGAAAAACTGAGCCAGACAGTGTCTAAGCAACTTGCCTAGAACTTCACAGATAATGATGGAGATCAGATTTGCACTCAGGTCTTACTGACTCTAGGCCCAGTCCTGTATCCATTGAGCCACCTACCTATGTCATTAACTAAAATCAACATGTCGAAATCTGAAGTCATTATCTCCATTCCTTAATCTATCCCTCCTCCAAATTTTCCTATTTCTGTCGAGGGTGCTACCCTTTTCCTTGTCATTTAGATTCAAGATCTCAGAATGATTTATATTTTCTCTAATTATACAACTTCAATTATTAGTCAAGTTGTGGCCAACATACCTCCATATTTCTTGCATATATCCCCTTTTGCTGTCTTACTTCAAATCTTCACCACCTCTCTCCAGGAATACTGTAAAACTCTCTGTGATTCTATTCTTTTTCTCTTCTATGGAATCTTCCACCTAGCTGTTAAACTAATCTGTCAAAGATACAGATCTACTAATGACACTTGATCGAAAACTTTCCATGGCTCCCTATTGCCACTAAGCTTAAAAATAAATAAATTCCTCAGCACAGAACTTTACATATTGTAGGCATTTAAATTTTTTAAATTTATTTTAAAATTTCTCAGTATGTCTAGACAACACTCCATTGCTATAAACTCTGAAACATCTCTAAATCCCTCTCTAATGTTAGTTAGTGTTGGGTTGGTTTAACTATGACTAAGGAATGGAATTGACTAGCTATGGAACTGATCTTGGGCAATTGAAAACATTGACAGTGACTTGAGTCCAAATCATGATTTTAACATCTGGTAGCTGTGAAACCCTGAGCAAGTCACTTAACTGCTATAAATTGAATAACCTATACCATCAGAATAATTACCAACTAATTCACAACCAAGTTTAGTGAAGTGCTTTGTAAATGCTAATGGTCTAAATAAATGTGAGTTACCAGTTCTCATATTATGAGACTCATCATCAAAATTATCATAGTCATCCTCATTAACATCATTATCGTCATTAACATTATCATCATCATCATCATCACTAACATACAGAGATTTTTATTAGTATTGTGTTGTTATTACAGGATTTGACCTGAACTCATTTTTTTTTGAGAGGGACCCATAGTTGAGTTAACACATAATTGAAATCTATAAATGACCTCAGACCTTCATCTTGGTTGACATTTTCCTCTCCATCTCTTGCAAATCTTTTCCTGGAATTACCAGCAGCAAAATGACTCACTGGCTCACAGAATATAAAATTTTATATTGAGAGCTGGAAAGACTTGCCAATTCATCAGGATTGTTTTACATTTCTGGGAAACTGAGGACTGGAAAGGAGAAGTAACTTCCTAAACAATCTCAGACAAATAAAGACAAAGCCTGAACTGGAAACCATACATTTTACTTCCCAGTTTAATGTTCCACCCGCTACGTTATGCTTGATTAAAGCATGGAGGCAAAGTCTGTAATAGATGTGACAGTTAGATTCAGTATTTTTCACATAATGGGAAATTTAATAGCTATAGAAGTATATGTTTTGCAACCAGGAAAAGTGGGAGCTCCTACTGACACATGCACTTGGTGATTGCAGAAGGGGAGGAGGTTGCAATTTAACCTTATGCCAAAGTTAACAAAAGTATACACTTGCATAATGTTAAAAGGAGTTTATAAACAGTAACTCATATAACCCTTACCTAATCCTCTCAGGTGAGCAGGACAGATAAGATGTTCTTTTTTAAAATTAAAAAACCCTTTTTTTTTCATTTTTAAAGTTTGCTAATAGTCTGAGAGGTGCTAAATAACATTACCAAATCTGCACAATTACTAAGGAGTAAGCTGACTAGAACCTACATCTTCTGATTCATAGCCCAGTCCTGCACCATCTACACTTCTTCTTCAAGTTATAGGGTACTTATTTTCCTTAAGTTGAGCCTGTGTTCACCATATATTAAAGTCTACCTATAGTATAGTTGTGACATTAGTTGTGAGAAGCTATATCACTCTCCATTTTTTCTTAATTAAAAACTTTGGAGAACATATTTTTAAGGTTCATAAGCCCCAACAGTAATGCCTTTAAAAGTTTCCCCTACTAAAATCTTTGAATAATTTCTTCATTAGAAACTCTTAAAAAAACCCAAATTTTACCCACAGAATTTTAAATTTGGAAGTACTTTAGAAAGATCATCTGGCTCATTGCATAGACTCACTGTAACTTGCCAAATGTTAAACAGGGGAAGAACTCAAGCCTGCCACTTTTAATGGGAATCTGTGGAATATAATAATTATGAACTGGCAGTGCAGATGTAGCTCGTGGAGTACCTCCTCTTACATGTGGGTCCTTAAAAAGTTCATCTAGATCCAGAGTACTTTGTAGATCTTTATTTACTCAAAAACATAGTTCATAATCCCCTACTAAGAAATTTACTTTTACTATTCATCCAGAATATATTATTAACTTGAAACAAAGAAAATGATATACCATAGTAAGAAAAGTAGTTATAAAAAATTCTCCATAAATTTGGGGCATATTTTCCCACAAATGTACCCACAAATTGTGGGAAAAGTACAAAACTATATTTATCATGCACAGGGTAGACAGGTGGGGATTACACATGGTCATGCCAAGGAGAAATTAATTTCTCAAAACTGTAGGATTGTCATTGTTCTTTGGTAATGTTACCACACTTTTTCTGGGTTTATTAACCCCTGCCCCAAATATTATTTTATTCTTATTTTTTTCATTTTTTGAGAAATTTTTATTTATTTAATTAATTTAGAATATTTTTCCATGTTTACAAGATTCATGTTCTTTCCCTGATCTCCCCCAAGCCCCCTCCCATAGATGACATGCAAATCCACTGGGTTTTACATGTGTCATTGACCAAACATTAATTTCTGTTAGATTCATGTTCTGCTATTCAGGCCAAGTTTCTGGTAGTCTTATAGTTGTCAACTTTCTCTATACCACCATTTTCACAGCCTCATCTCTGCTGGGTACTTACTGACCTTATTAGCCCTATTAGCTTCCATCTGCTAGGGTGAAATAAGCAGGCATCCTCTCCCTAGTCATGGCAGAGTGACAGTTCTTTAGTCATACAGTGGTTTCCCAAGGGACACATAAAAGACAGGTCCCTGGAATGTAAAAAGAAGCTATAAGAATAGGTTTTAATGAATATACAAGAATTTAATCTAACAAAATAAAGAAATTATGTTTTATGAACATTTATTAGATAGACTGACATTGGTTACCTCACTTGGAGTAATACAGCACCCTTCAGTAGTTGCTTCTAGTCATATTGCTAATGTGGCAGCATATCTGTGCTCATGTTGTCCTTTTATATCACAAATAGCAAGAAATTCATGTTTCTCTTATGGGACTAGCTTCCTCTACTTACCCTTTTTACTCTCAACCTTTTCCATAAACATAATGCTATGATTAGCTCACTGAATGTAGAAAACATATCTTATTTATCTTTGTGTTTTAGTGATTAGGTCTTTAAGAATTGTGTCCTAATTATCAAATATTTCATGCTTCAATTTACTACAAAACCCAGCTTGGATGTAGTAATAATTATGTGGAAATTAAAAATAAACATATTTTTAATAAAAGCCAAAAAGAGCAAAAACTTTAGATGATTATTTTTAAAAAACCTTTAAAATATCCTTATTTGACAAATTAATGATTTACAATTTAAAAAACTGTTAAAACCTACTAGGTTCTGTATCTCATCACTCTATCTAATCAGGAGATCACTCAATTAGCTGTTTAACTGTTCATTCTCTAGGTAGATTCCCTACTGTAGACCCAGCTTTTAATTAAATGTGTTAACTGTCATGGATGTCAATGGGAAAATGGAAAATGACTATACTGAAAAGTCATCTCTTAATTTTCCTCTAGGTATATTTTCCTACATGTATTTTAGAGATGGTTTAATCTTATTTGCATAAGAATTTAAATGATTGATCTAAGAAGTACCTACATAAATGCTCTTCGAGAATATTCAAAGGCATGATTTCTTACTTAACTTTCAGTATTTCTTGGAAATTTCCTTCCAGAAAACCTAATAGACCAAGATCACCAAGATAAAATATCAGTAAGAAAATATTAGAGGAAAACTCATCAAGGATTAGTGAATCATAAACAATCAGGATTGTGTCGTATTATGAAAAAGAGCACAAGATATGGAATGAGAAATCCTGGGTTCAAATCTCAGCTCTGCTATTTATTTGTGTAACCATGGAAGAAACATCTAAGTCTCAATTTTTCTATTTAAAATTGAACGTATTGGAATAGAAGAAATCTAAGTTCTCTCATCTCTAAATCTTATGATCTTAAAATTCATATGAGTAATGGCACTCTCTATAAAGAAGTTTGATATTGTATTGGTGTGATTAAGGATGATAATAATAATAATAATAGCATTTATGTTACACTTTAATTTTTGTAAAGCTCTTTATATATGTTAACTCATTTGATTCTCACAAGTCTGGCAAGTAGCTCATAAATGTACTTTATGGGTTGGGAAACTGTGACAGGCTCATTAAATAACTGAAGTCCAATGTTCCATTGTGCCATGCAGCTGTCTCTGAACCATTAGGCTTTTCTGTTCAAACAGTTAATTCTGAAGATATATAAAGAGGGAAAAATGTGTTTCCTCCTTACTTAGCTATGAAATGATTAGGTGAAAGTAAAGAAATAAGCATAACATTTATAGAAAATATTTAAATCCTTCAGGACTGACAAAGGCTTCATATCACAGTTTTTCAAATGGTACTTCCTATTTCATGTGAGATACATATCTTCCATTTGGCAGGCTCTGGAAAGGGAATGGTATAATTTAAATGGCATCCCAAAAGCACAAAGATGCCAAAATATATAATTATCCAGCCTGTGCCAGGGAGGCACTGCTCTAGTTTCTTACCAATTTTCTCTCATATATTTAGAAACATGGGTAATAATATGCAAGATGTTTATATTTGAACCTTTGTACAGAAAGAAAGGTAAATACTAAAGCTACTTATAGTCAAAAGCATTCAATTCTCATTTTCCTCTCCCCCCTGGATTTCATTTCCAAATTTCAGTACTATAGATTTTTAAATAAGGTGTCCAGGGGTGCCAGAGAAGTATAAAAATAGAACTTAGCATTGCACTAAGGGCCCAGAATTCAGTAAGAGCTCAGGGCTCCCTGGAATCCACAAGAGACACTGATTTCTTCAATAATGAAGAAATGAATAAGTATTATTCTAGAGGTGAGTGTAGTTACCCACATTTCTTTAGCAGTTGAGATTGTAACACCAAAGAGAAGCTACAGCATTAAGAAGAAAAAGGAGCCCATCTACTACCAATGTTGATTCCTAAACTCTTGGAAGAGGCCCCTGGAGAAAACTCACCATCCATAGTAGACAGAGAAATATTAAATCTTCCAAAGTTCAGAAGTTAGCTTTTCAATTCCTAGAACTGTTTGGTGATTATCAATCCTGACTCTGTGAAATATAGGGATTTGGAAGGGATGAGGAGGAGAAAGAGGGAATGGGATTGAGAGAGTGAAGAGTTTGTTCTTCCCCTCCCTTCCTTCTGGGAGGAGATAGCCTAATCCTGTCTCCTTAAAAGGGAAGTATGTCTCTGGAGAGAATTCTTTCTGAGAGATGAATGAAAGGACACTAGAGAGAGAAGCCTTAGTGAGTTGACAAAATACCCCCTTCTGAGGAGCCTTGAAAGGTAAGGTGATTTTCTTATGCCTCTGCTTTCCCCCAGAGACATCAACTGTCAATCCCCTTCAGGATCTTAGGGCTACCCAATTGTCAGGGAGAGATGTCTATCCTTTGGGTCTGGCAGTCTTACATACTGGGAAGTCAATCCCCCTTTTTGAGGAGAGGTGTGACTCTCCCCAAATCTCCAATCCCCTTTACTATTGTTAGAAACTGGCCCAGACCTAAATCTAGAGTAACAGGTGATTTATTGGGGTTCAAACAGGGAAGGAGTGGTAAGAATATCAAGCAGGGAAGTGTGTGAACAAAGAAGCCCTACAACTTGTCCCCTTTGGAAGATTAGCCCTCCAAAGTCTAGGGGTTCAAGGCTTCTCAGACTTGATCCCTCTTGTCAACTGCCTGTTGTCCCTACTCCTAAGATAACTAACTTGAATATAGTAGTCCAAGGACAGGAAAGGGAGAAAGACAGGAGGGAGATCCTTGGAAGGGATCTGTGGATGACTCTCTTCAAAGTCCCAGTCCACAAAATCCACTGATAATTTTAGATTACTGTTATTGAGAGTTGAGTGAGAGGTATCCAGGGGTGCAGAAAGAGACAGTTGATCTCCAGAGAGACAGGTCCCAGCCTAGGAGATCTACCTCTATTCTCAGGCTCCCAGATGGAAATGAGTGGCCTGATTGACCTCCAAGCTTCTGATTCACTCCTGGAATTTTCAGTTTCTTCTTCTTGCTCCTCCCCCACTCTCTCTTCAGCTAGTCTCTGCCAGATAATATTCTCTGATCAAAGTGGACTATCTCTCCTCCCACCTTACATCTGCTGACCAAAATCAGTAGTCATCAGAGGAATGAGGCCAATGGAATTCTACTACAATATAATTCCTTTATGTATACATTATGGTTTCCAATGTCATTTCTTAGGATTGTAGGCTCCAAGATTTCAAACTAGGTTATGTAGTCCACTGCCCTTAGTTGATGAGAAGGAAACCAAGTCCTAGGAAAGTTCAGTGACATTTCCAAATCATCGTAAGTAGTAGCAAATGGCTAGGTAGGATTTGAACTTGGGTTTCATGACTCCAAATTGAACTTACTTTTCAGTTCACCATGTACTTTCTTCTTATCCTCCTCATATGCCATTGTATATTGCTATCAAGGTATTAGAGTTGGGGAATTAGAATCTGTCCAGATCAACTTTCATTGCACAGCACTACTAGACAATTCCTTATTTAAACAGATTACATGTTGATATAATGTTCAATAATTGCTTTCTGACACTTTGTGATCCATGTTCTCTCTCTCTTTCACAGCACTTCAGCATTCCCAAGAAAGCAGCCAACATGAAATAGGTTATACATGTATTATCATACATGATTCTATATTCATCATGCTGTGAAATAAGACACATATCTAGAGAAAAATTAATGGAGGAAATAAAATGAAGAATAGTGTGCTTTAATCTGCATTCAGATTCTGGCCTTTTCTGTCAGGAAACTCTTGGAGTTGGCCTGGATCCTTGCATTGCTGATAATATTAAGTTATTCATAGTTGATCATCAAAATATTATTGCTATCACTGTACACATTGTTCTCCTGGTTTGGCTTGCTTCATTTTGCCTCGTTTCATATGAGTCTTTCCAGGGTGAGTTTTTGGTGATCATCTTGTTTGTCATTTCTTAGGGTACAATATATTCCATTTTATAAGCATATACAACAATCTGTTCAGACATTCCCCAATTGATGAACATCTCTTTGGTTTCCAATTCTTCACCACCATGAAAGGAACTGCTACAAATATTTTGGTGCAAGTGGGTATTTCCCCCCTCTATTTGATCTCTTTGCTATATAGACCCAGATCTAGTAGTGGTATTCTGGATATTTCTGGTATACAGGGTTTTATGGTCCTTTGGACTTGTTTCTAATTTGCTCTCCAGAATGGTTGTATCAGTTCACAGTTCCACCAACAGTGTAATAGTTTCTGAATTTTTTCACCCCTCAGGCATTTCTCATTTTCCATTTCTATCAAATTAGTCATCTAATCAGTATGAGGTATGTGGAAAGGAAACAAGACTGACAGTTTGTGGGGGAAGGGGCCAACTGGGAGTGGCAGTTGGGTCTGGTGACTAGCACTTCCTTCCTGCCGGCTGGGGACTAGCTTCCGGGTGTCAGAGGAGAGAGGAGCTTGTTCAGCCCAGTCTGGAGTGGCATGCTCTTCTTGGTTCAACCGGAAGACACAGGCTTCTGAAGGTCAGATTTTTTCTTGTTTGCTTTCTGTGTACTGCTAAGATTCTGAATTAGAACAAAGTAGACAGGAGTGGGACAAACCCTCCACCAGCCTCTAGGGCCTGGCCCTATACTCTGAAGCTAAGGAAAAACTCCAATTCCAACTGGATTATTAAGCTTTATATTATTTGAATCACAGTCAGATGAGTGGACTATCCTTTCTGGTCATAGAGGGAGCTGAACTTCAGTTTCAGTCATTCAAAGACAAACCTTATTGGACCCCTGCTGTTTCCTCTCAGCAGGGGGCATCTCCCTCCCCTGCTTCACCAGAGTTCCCTCTCTCCCCTTAACTCCTCCTTACCCCTATACAAACCTCACATTTATCCCCCTGTTTTCCAATTTTCCTATTTCCTTTCCTAACAAATTTTACAGTTTTTAGCAGGGCCAGCTAGGTTTTCCAACCTATTTTTGTTAAGAATTTGGGAAAAGAAGGCAATTGGAGGTTTCAGAGAAGTTGGGCCTGCATACATTACAAAAGCCTGTGTGACTGTGAAAAGTAATCATTTTGAGAGCAGTGCTGAGTGCAACTAATCTGCCTAGCGATACCACGCCCAAAAGAAACCACTCCTCCTGAAGGGAGAAGGCAACTCTTAAAGGGCCAGACTTAAAAACATTTTTTCTGTTGCAAAAAGCTTTTCAAGATACAAGACGGCAAAGAAACTATTACTTGCCATGGGTACTCTAGCCTGGATTGCATATTTCATTTATATGTTTTTTGACTTATTGTTTGTCACTATTCCGGATTATATTTATTTTCTGCTTAGCATCTATGAAACTTTAAAATGGCTGAATATAAGTATGTATTGCTTTATTTCATTCATTCCCACATATGCAGGAGCATTATTCTTCTTAATCAAATTATACTATGCCCTAAAAATAGGTATGCATCTAATTTTTGGAAAAAAAGCAAAAGATAATGAAATGGCTGTGACTATTTTAGCCATGAAGGAGGAGATGATGCAAATAAAGGAAATGATGAAGCAACTAACTGAAGAGAAACCATGTGGCAAAGGTATTAACACACAACAAGACATACCTAAAAATAACAATGTAGTTCAGCAAGAAAATACAGATGGGGCTGAAAGTGGAATACCAATATTGCCACTAAGAGATCAAACAAGCCTACAACCAGATAGCGGCATAATTCATATTAAAACACATAAACCATTTACAACAGCTGACCTTGAAAGTCTGAAAAGACGGATGCCTTCCTGGTTTTCAGAACCGATGAGATGTTTTAAAGAATTTAAAAGAGCAATTAGGCTTTATGATCCAGATTTCCAGGACACTGAAATTCTTCTCAGAATTATTTTCAAAAAGGGAAAAACAACGATTCCTTGATGAAACTAGAAAAAATCCAAATTTAACATCATGGCCAGAGGAAGGAACAGACTTAGAGTTATCTAATAATGAAAATTTACGTTACCTAAGAAAGGCCAGAGAAGATTTATTAGAGGCAATGAAAAGTTTTTCAGAAAGACCAGATACTTGGGGAAAATTTGAGAGATTGAGACAGGAAAGTGGGGAACATCCATCAAAGTTCCTCGATAGAGTGATTGAAGTAGCAGAGGATGTGCTTGGATTTGAAAATTTAACTGAACAAAATCTCGAGTGGATAAAGTGGATAGAGACACTAAATTTGCAGTACAAGAAAATCATATACCTGATCCAAAACAAAAGGAAGAAGAAGAAAGCAATGTAATGCTCCTATCACATCTTCCTTTCTCTGACATAGAGCTTCTCACAAACTAGACTGTTAATTAACAAAATATATACAAGCTTTAAAGACAAGAATAGCAGAATTGCATGAAATGGGCTTGATAAAACAAACAGTGCTCCTGGATTACAATTTGCACAACATCAAACCAAGAGACATGGTATACTTAAAAAATTTCAATAGAAAATTGGCTACAGACATAAAATGGACTGGACCAAATGAAGTATTGCTTACTACCCCAACAGCTATAAAAGTTGCAGGGAAAGACTCATGGTTTCATTGTTCCCACGTGAAACCAGAAAAAGTTCAACACCATTGTAACAGACATCGAAGATAATTAGACAAGAGATAGTGCTGAGAAATGAAAACAAAAACTGATTAACATAAAAGCACATCATGAAGAAATAATAGTGACACATAATGTTTGAGACAACTTTCCAGCCCAGAGGAAAAGCAACCCAGAGGAAAAGCAACCCAGAGGAAAAGCATCCCAGAGGAAAAGCATCCCAGAGGAAAAGATTTTAAACCAGCCCAGAGGAAAAACATCAAGAAAAGATGCTAGAGACAAGAAACAAAGAGGAAAAGCTGAAATGGACAGCTAAGACTTTGAACTTGTAAATTTGTTTATATTAGAGGATAGATGGAAAATGAGACTTATATGTAAGATTGAGTGTGTTGAAATAATAAAACAAAAAGTAATTTCACATATTAGGGAAATATCATGCATCACTACATAACATGGAAGAAAGAAGAGATCCATCAGTCAACATGAGAAGTGCAAATCTGAAGAAACTTGAAGAGTATTAATTCAACACAACACTATTAGACACAAAACACAAAATCACAAACTGACATTGAGAGACCTTGTTTATATAAATAAGGGTCTGAAATTGTATTTATGCAAAATGTAAATATGTATAGGTCTTAAGCAAATAGAAAGATCAATAGATATTTCTATTTGACTGACATTATGATGTAGAACAATGTATATTGTTGTATTATACGTAAATAATTTCTATAAATAAGTTATTAATTTTAGTTAACTTAGAATAAGTAGTATTAGCACTAAGATTCAAATTTCTTGTAATAGTTTTGTTCAAAATTTATTGTACTGAATTTATTGTAAAACCCCAAAACTACCCTTGCCCAAACTTTCCTGCTAAGATTTCCTTAGAGTAGATTTAGTAAATTGGTAACTATAATATAAATATGTGACCTTGGGAAGCTCACAACAAAAAAAGGGGATGCTTGTGGAAAGGAAACAAGACTGACAGTTTGTGGGGGAAGGGGCCAACTGGGAGTGGCAGTTGGGTCTGGTGACTAGCTCTTCCTTCCTGCCAGCTGGGGACTGGCTTCTGGGTGTCGGAGGAGAGAGGAGCTTGTTCAGCCCAGTCTGGAGTGGCATGCTCTTCTTGGTTCAGCCGGAAGACACAGGCTTCTAAAGGTTAGAATTGTTCTTGTTTGCTTTCTGTGCACTGCTAAGATTCTGAATTAGAACAATGAGAGTAGATGGGAGTGGGACAAACTCTCTGCCAGCCTCTAGGGCCTGACCCTATACTCTGAAGCTAAGGAAAAACTCCAATTCCAACTGGATTATTAAACTTTATATTATTTGAATTCGCAGTCAGATAAGTGGACTATCTTTTCTGGTCATCAAACAGTAGGTTACTATGGTCATTTACTACTATATGTTGAGTGCCCAATTTAGTCCACTTATCCATAATTCTTTCTTAAATCAGTACCAGATTCTCTTGATGGTTTCTGCTTTGTAATACAGTTTGAGATCCAGGACAGTTAAGCCACCTTTCTTCAGCCTGATCGTATCCTTTGGCTATTTGTCAATTGGGGGATGCTTTGTAATCTCATAAAAATTTGATTCCATTCTCTCTATATTTGATAAATGGGACCTTTATCAGTACTTCTGGGTAAACATGGCTGCAATCTAGACTCAAATCGCTCCCTCTCCCCCGACACTGAATGAAATAGACTAACTCAAAAGAGCATAAAAACCATCTTTGGAAGAATGGAGGGACTTTAAAGTAGGGCACAGCAATGAAGGTAAGTGGGGTTTGAGCATTTCCACACTATAAGAAGGAGAAAAAGCTTGCAAGCAAACATGAGCTGAGCTACCCTCCCCCACCTCACCTACTGAACCAGAGTACAAAAAGGGAGGGAAGGAGAGGGGGGAGGTGAAGGGAACAAAAAGGGAGGGGCCAGAAAGGGAAGCACAAGGGAGGGGACTAGGGGGACTGAATTAAAGTAAACAGCTGATTTAAAAGGTTATAGCAAAAGAAGAAAGGTCAGAATTAGGGGAAGATATAAAATGCTGAGGAATTCACAAATGACAATCATAACATTGAACATGAATGGTATGAACTCAACTATAAAACGTAGACAAATAGCAGAATGGATTAGAATCCAAAAGGAAAATAATAAATGTTTGTGGGGATATGGCAAAGTGGGGACATTAATTCATTGCTGGTAGAGTTGTGAATTGATCCAATCATTCTGGAGGGCAATTTGGAACTATGCACAAAGGGTCATAAAAGAATGTCTGCCCTTTGATCCAGCTATAGCACTGCTGGGTTTGCACCCCAAAGAGATAATAAGGAAAAAGACTTGTACAAGAATATTCATAGCTGCGCTCTTTGTGGTGGCAAAAAATTGGAAAATGAGAGGATGCCCATCAATTGGGGAATGGCTGAACAAATTATGGTATATATTGGTGATGGAATATTATTATGCTCAAAGGAATAATAAAGTGGAGGAATTCCATAGAGACTGGAACAACGTCCAGGAAGTGATGCAGAGCAAAAAGAGCAGAACCAGGAGAACATTGTACACAGAGACTGATACACTGCGGTACAATTGAACATTATGGAACATTTTCCATTAGTGTTAATGCAATGTTCCTGAACAACCTGCAGGGATCATGGAGGGAAAAAAAAACACTACCCTCAAGCAGAGAACAAATGGTGGGAGTAAAAACACCGAGGAAAGGCAACAGCTTAACTACAGGGGTGGAGGGGATATGACTGAGAGTAGACTATAAATGAATACCCTGATGCAAAAACCAATAGCATGGAAATGAATTCGGATCGAGGACACTTGTGATAACCAGAGGAATCATGCATTGCCAATGGGAGGGGTGGTGGGAAGGGGCGGGGGGAATGATCTTTGTTTCTAATGAATAATGTTCAAAAATGACCAAATAAAATAATGTTTAAAAGGGAAAAAAAATGAGGTCTTTATCATAGATATTTTTATAAAATATTTCCCAAACACATTGTTTCCTTTCTAATATTAGTTATATTGGTTTTGTCTGGTTACAGTGGTTTTATTTGTGCAAATTTTTTTTAACTTAATGTTGTCAAAGTTTTCTATATTACATCTTGTAATGTTCTCTATGTCTTCTGTTGGCATAAATTTTTCACTTATCCATAAATCTTGTAGTTAAACTATTTTGTACATTCCTAATTTGTTTACAGTATCACCTTTTATTTCTAAATCATGTATTCATTTTTACTTTACTTGGTATATAGTCTGAGAGTTTGATCTGTGTGTAATTTCTGAATACTGTTTTCTAGTTTTTCCTTAAATTTTTTTTTGGTCAAATAGTGAATTCTTCTTCCAAAAGCTTAGATCATTGTGTTTATCAAACATTAGGTTACTATGGTCATTTACTACTGTGTATTGAGTCCCTTATCTAGTCCATTGGTTCATTACTCTTTCTTAAGCCAGTACTAGATTCTTTTGATGGTTGCTGCTTTGTAATACAGTTTGAGATGCAGAAGAGTTAAGCTACCTTCCTTCATTTTTTTACCCTTTTATTTTTGACCATTTTATTCTTCCAGTTGAATTTTTAAAAATTTTTCTTCTGGCTCTATGAAATGATTTTTGGGAACTTTGCTTTAGGATTTAAGTAGGGAACATGAAAGCGTTCCTTGTTAGGAACAAAGGAAAGAGGTTTGAAAGACAGACTGAGCATTATATAATGCATTACTTAGAAACAGAAATGATATAAGATTAGAAATAAATCTTCTAAAAGGTCACAAAAACAGATATCACAAAACTCTGGACTCTGTTTATACTTGCTAATATTATCCCTTAGGTTGTCATTGTACAGTTGTGTCCAAAGCTTTGTCACCCCATATGGGATTTTCTTGGCAAATATACTGGAGTGGTTTGCCATTTCCTTCTACAATCACTTATGTCTTAAGTAGCTAATACTTTTATATGAGTACTCTAACATTCTGGTGAAGATAGTAAGGCATAGTCAAGCAACATTTTTGACCTTTAGAGACAAGTTGCTGTTTCTCTGAATAATCCCAATTCACAGATTATTTAATCACAAATGTCCAAGTTCAAATACATGTATATGTATATTTGCTATATGCTATATATGACTCACAGAATTTTAGGGTGCCAAGTAGTTTGGGAGGATCATTACTCTTTAGCCTTAGATCAAACTCACCACTGTACCTATCCGCATTGTTATGCAAATCAATTTCAGAGAATGCCATGGCATTAATAGTTTACTTGGTAGTTAAAAGTTACTTGGCAGATGAAATCTGAACAGCTCTCTTCCTTGGTTTTATGGGATGAGATGAATTTTGGTACCCAGCTCAAGAGTTACAGTATGGGAAAGGCAAGCTCTCAAATTTAGTTATATGCTATGTAAATTATTCAAAACCAAAATTTTAAATCCTACCTTCTCTCCTTCCTCCCCTCCTTCTCCCAGCATGCTTCTAGCCCATCTGGTGTGTGCTCAGGGAATAATTTTAATATTAGCTTGAGTAAAACATAATTAGAAAGGTAAATCTGCTGGGGAAGAAATCATTTAATGCATCCCAAAGCCAAATATAAAAAGTTTGAGATTATGTGCTGTTGGGGATCTCAGCATTACTGTTTCCCTCCATCAGCTGAATAATCAAAAGTGTTTGTTCCTAGTGATTTATTATAAATCACCGTCATCTTCACACTGTTCCAAAAAAAAAACGTGCTTTTCATATCATTGCAAGGAAACCACTGGTGGTGACCAGTGATATCCCAGGTGACCAGCACTATCCCAGCAGTTTCCAAATAGAAAAGTCCTAGCCAGGACATTGTTGGGGCAGACTCAAGAGAGGCAGGGTTGGTGGATTTCACCCTTTCTCTTTTTTTTGACCCCTAAGAGAAAAAATGACCAATGAAAAGCAGTGGCTTGGTTTAGTGTATAAGATTCTGGACATAGAATGAGGATGACCTAGGTTGAATTCCTTCTCAGACACTTGCTGGCTGTATGAGCCTTCACAATAAATTAACCTTTCTGGGTCTCAAGTTTTCTCATCTGTAAAATGAGGAGGGTTGAATTCCATGACCTCTAAGGTCTTTTCCATTTATAAAATCTATCATCCCACGTCTCTCTGGCTAGCTGGATTAGTAGTAGGGAAGCAATATAACTCAACTGAGAAAAAAAGAAGGGGGAAATAATAAAAAATCAAAGGTTGCTTCTGAAGCAAGAGCCCCATGGTTCTCTGCACAACTTTTCTGAAGGCCACAGGGATATAAATTATGGTAATAGCAGTCAATTCTCCCTGATCTCTGGGGAGATTATCTCTTTTGTGACTTTTTCAAAGTAAACCTTGCTTTCTATTTCTTGTTAGCATTATCACCTCCTATGTTTACACTTGTTCTGCATGCAGGCTGCATCCCAGCAGGAGTTGGAAAACAGAAAAAAAAAAAAGGAAGAAAGCTTTGAAACCTATTTCCTGCTAACAGGAAATATTTGTTAAATGTAAAGACTCCCTTAGAATGACCTTCTTTTTGCTCTTTTACTAACTTCGTCCCCTCTGGATTCTACTGCAATTTGTCTTCCATCCTCTGGATCCCAACTGAGTGATATGCTATGAGTCCTGACTGCCATTCACAGACAATTCATCTTCTTCAGTTTAGACTCCTAGGATGATTTTAAGCAAAGATTCCCTTCGTATTTCCTGCTAAACTAGATACTTATGCAGTACGTGAAATAACCTCTGCACACAATTTCCATTTGTCATACTCAACTAGTCCTGGACTCATTCCAGTAAACATTTATTAAGAGCCTACTATGTGTGCAAGACATTGTGCTAAGCATTAACCTGAATGCATGTTTTGCTGTTGTTTTGTTGTTTCCCTCATGTCCGACCTCTGTGACCTCATTTGGTGTTTTCTTGGCAAAAAATATTAGAGTGGTTTTCCATTAACTTCTCCATTTAATTTTATAAATGAGAAACACAGGCAAATAGGCTTAAGTGACTGCCTTTACCACAGTCCCACAGCTAATAAGTGTCCAAATTCTTTCAGCCCACAAGGGAAGTCCAGTACCCTTTTCCTGATCTCTGATCAATGTCACATTGGAGCACAATGCCCAGACCTACCACCCCCAAAGTATTCTACAGTTCAAAGCTGCAGCTTGCTCCTTCCTTTCAACCCAGCTACTGTCTCAACTTTCAATCCTCTTATTGTTTTTGTTGTTGCTGTTGTTCAATCATTGCACTCATATCTGATTCTGTACCTCCATTTTGGATTTCTTGGGATGGTTTGTCATTCCCTTTCCATCTCATTTGGCAGATGAGTAAATTGAGGCAAACGGGGTGACAGGACTTGTCTAGGGTCACACAGCTAGTAAGGGTCTGAGGGCAAATTTGAACTCAGAAAGACTCTAGGCTCTGTATTCTATTCATGCAGCTGCCCCCTTATAGGATTCTACACTAATTAGGTAAAGAGGATAAAGGAAGCGAAAGAAACCAAAGACAAATCCCTACTACTGATCTCATCCCAACTATAGTTAACTTTATGTTAAGAGTGGGGCTGGAAACCATAGATGTTGCTTCTAGAATTAGAGAACTTGGGCTCAGATCCCACATCTGATGCTTACTACCTGTGTGACCTTGAATGGTAAACTTGGTTTCAAGAATTTGAGTTCCACGCTATCCACATCCAGAGAAAGAACTGTGGGAGTAGAAACACAGAAGCAAAACAACTGCTTGACCACATGGGTTAATGAGGATATGATTTGGGGATGTAGACTCTAAACAATCACTATGGTGTAATTATCAATTATAAGAAAATATGTCTTGATCAACGATACATGTAAAACCAGTGGAATTGCACATTGGCTACAGGGGGAGCAGAAGGAAAGAACATGTAACCACGGAAAAATATTCTAAATTAATTAATTAAATAAAAAATTTCAATTAAAAAATAATTTGAGTTCTAAACCTGCCTTTGCCATGAATAAGTCACTTAACCTCTGTGTCTCAGTTTCCATGACTGTAAAATGAAGGATTGAACTAGCTCTCTTTTGCTGCCTTTTTCAATTTCTCAGTCTATTATCCTATCATGAAGAAAAATCACTTGAGCTTTCATGGTATTAGTTTCCTCCGTTATAAAATGAAGGGGTTGGATTAGGTGGTTTCTATGGTCTTTTTTAGCTCCCAACCTACTATCTTCTGATCCTATTTGTCTCTCAAAACAGATTTTTGTGATTTAAGGAAAAGTCCTCCAGGTATCCTTTGTAATGTCTAAAATTTCATGCTATGAATGGTTATTAGGGAAACTGTTTAATCACTAGTACCCTAGAGATTAAGTGCCCCAATAACTACTTCTTTTCTCTATATCTGGAAAAATCTCACTTCTTATTTTCATGATCTGTGAATCTCTCTGACCATTAAAATATCATTCATTATTCCTAATCCAGCTTGTCTCTACCCCTCCACAGTCTCCATCCTTCTCTATTATGCCCAGATTTTTGTTAATGAATTGCCATTTATCCTATATATTTTTATCTCAGATTCTTTGCCTCTTTGAAAACTTGGTTCTCTTGAAGACATTATAATCTGTCAACTACACACATTCCTTTTTTAAAAACTTGCTTCATACTCTTCCTCTCTACTTTTTTACCTGTTTTCATGCTTGAAATGTCAATATATATTTATACATCTTCTGAAATATCAGGATTTCAATTCAATTTACTTGATTCCAATGATCTACTGTGGGGAAACATGTTTGAATTTAGCTTTGTGTGGCTAGATATTGCTTAACAGATGTGCAGGATATATAGATGATGTGGACCCTGGAGACCTTCCACATCATGTGAAGTTTGCTGCAAGGAATGCTTAGATGCCACCCAGGTCTTCTTTTGGTTCCTCACCCAAAGCTTATTTGTTTGTCTTGCCAAAATTTTATTAAATGTTTAGACTAACTTGGTGATATACATCTTCAACAACCTTTGTGACTTATATGAAAACTGCCCATTTGGGGGCAGACCCCTCAGAGGTTTATGCTTGCACTTCTAATTGAATTCTAATGTAAAATTAACACAGGTTTAAGGGGAATGAGCCACACCTTTTTTCAACCTTCTCCCCTCTAATGACCTAATAACATCTTTGTTGATAATAAAGTGACAATAACAAAAATAGAAAAATCTTTAATAAAATTAAAAAGGATAGCAAAAATCTTCATAAAACCCTTTTTTTTGTTTGTTTTGTTTATTCTCAACCAATACCACTGCCTTGGTGACCCACATATATAGTCACACCTTAAATTTCATCATTATGGTGACTGTGCTATTTACATGATTTTTAGTTTTTCATTTTCCTCTCTGATCCTAACCATCTTTCTTTCCTCTTCAACCTCTGCCTCATTCTTCCTGAATCAATTCTTTATTTTCATTGTATTCTCCATTACAGCATGTCTTTATTTCTTTGGGGTCTTCCAGCTCTCTCTACTCTCTCCTTGCTTTTCACTTCACTTTTCTGTCATTGCAGCCATTGCAGCCATTCAGTTATTACCACTGAAATGGCATTCTATCCTTTGCCCTTGATTCCCCTGCCTACCTTGCCCTATTACCATTAACATCTGGCTGATCCTCAGTCCTGGGCTAGCACCACTGTCTGATATTTTCTCCTTCTCTCAGACTGGAGTAAGTCACGTAATTATGTAGACTGGATTTAAAACATCTTTCTGTTTTCCCAAATGGGCCCTCACTTCTGCATAGACATATTATTCTTCTTCTCTAATTGATACTTTTTGTGGCAGCTATTTTAAAACTTCCCATTCTTCTGTCTTGTATCATCTATATCCCTCTTTCCTCTTCCTTTTACCAGGTGGCCTCATCTCCTAACTTTCTGAAAAAAATAAGATGGTTTTGCTATGAACTCTTTTTTTTTCTCAAACCTGAAACTTCTCCATCATTACTCATTCTCTTTTTTTTGGTTAGATATCTGAGGAAGAGCTGGGTCTGTAGTTTGCCAAAACCAGCCTTTCACCTTGTGATTTTGATCCCAATTCCACATATCCCATATGTTTTGTATGAGATTTTTTTACTTTACTGCCATTTCCTAGCACTCATGAGCTCTCTCTGAGTGACTATGTTTCTGTCTGTCTGTCTCTGTCTCTCTCTCAGTGTGTGTGTGTGTGTGTGTGTGTGTGTGTGTGTGTGTGTTTGTGTGTGTGTGTGTGTGTGTCTTTCTCCCTTTCACCTTCAGTAGTTATAGTTTTATGTATACATATACTTTTTTGGTCAAATGAATACCTCTCTAAAGGATGCTGGGGAAAGATGAAGGGAGTTAAACTGGGTAGTTTAATGTAAAAAACAAACAAATAAATTTTAATTTTAAAAGAGTAGAATGGATACTGTTCCAATTTAGGTGGGGACTGTTAGCTATGTCTTCCTGTCCCTAGTGCATATCATAGTGTCTTTGCACATAGAAGACTTTAAATAAATGCTTGTTCAGTTGTATTAAAAGGGTCATAAGACCATATCATACAAAATCTAGCTAAAAGAACTAAGGATGTTATGTCTGGAGAAGGGCAGTTCTCAGGAGAATATGATAAGTATTTCTTCAAGCATTAAAGGACTGTCACAAAGAAATTATGTTAGACTTGTACCCCTTGACCCCGGGAGGCAGAATTGGGAACAATAGAGCTGTGAGTAGTAGGTTTTGACTTGATGTAAAGAAATCTTCCTAACAATTAAGGGCGTCCAAAGGTGTAATGGCCTATCTCAAAAGGCAGAGCTTTCTCCCTCATTGGAAAACCACTTTAGGGAGGATTTTATAGAAGCTGTTCTCAGTTATGTGTGTATTGAACTAGATGCCTTTTGAGGTCTGGAGATTCTATGATTCTGAATAAAAATTTAAAAAATAAAATAAATGAAATGTTTTCTAAATACTTAATCATCATATTTTGCTGCTTACACATTGGGTGTTTTTTTCCTAATTATTGCCTAAAAAAGAAGAGAGGGAACATTGATTGTGTTACCTTTGATCAAATGCAAATTAAGTATCTATACAGCAAAAGGGAAACTCTAATTTCATGTGCTACTTAAATGTAGGGGAATAACTATGACATTTCCCCATTATATTAACCTACTTTTTATTCTGTAAATGTGAATGTGTATAGGAGGAGCCATAGTAGGATTTTTTACCCCAGATGTGATTTGATTAGTACAAATTTAATTAAACTTTAATAATTAAATAATTAAAACTAAAAATGTTAAAATAATTTAATAGTTGATTAAAGCTTTAAGTGTATTTAAGTAACTTAAATCTCCACCAACTCCTTTAGGACACCCTATATTGATACCTTCTGATCAGGAAATTCCTTTTTACCAATGAAGATCTACAAAAAACTTTCAATTTATAGTCTCAGAAACTGAGATTAGGTGATTAGTCAGTGTCAGTTGTGGGATTTGAGCCCAGATCTTCCCTGGGCTCTAAGGTCAACTATCTATTATGTCATCTTGTCTATTTTATTGTCTATCCTAGTAAAAATAAAAGTGATCATTCTTAGCACTTGGTTGCAGGCCACTTTGCCATACTGATAATGTCAGATATACTTCATTATGTCCTATCACAGAGTACAAAATGAGTAAACAACTGAAATCTAAGGTTCTTTCTAATATAAACATTCTATTATTTTATTAGGCAATATTACAATATATACTAAATGAATATTCTTCATGCTAAATATGATTAGAGCTCTAGAAATTTGTTCATCCTATTTCAGGGGTGGAGGATAGGGTTGTAGATGGAAGTATGATTGAGAAATGCAAAAAAGGGAGGAGTGGAGAGCAGCAAAATCAGTAACCCAAAGGACAATCAAAAATCAGATATTAACTGTGAAAACTCTTCCTAGGTTCCCATAGTAGTTAGGGAATGGAAGTTGACCATTGGGAGAGTACTTGACTCTCTTTGAACTACCTTGGCGAACACACACTCCTGAAAAGGAAGCATATTCTCCTGAATGTTGGTACCCAGAGTCAAAGGACTGATTAAGTTTACCTAGTTAAGGCTTTGGTGGTAATAGTGGAACTGATTTACTAAGAGGAAGAACAATTTGTAATCCAGAGGAATAAAAAACCTTTTAGTCTTATTGCAAAAATTATCCTCAAACATTATGATGCTTCACATTTTCAATGGTAATAACTCATATTTATACAGCACTTCACAGTTTCCAAGTACTTTCTCACATTCTGTACTAATCAATCCCTACAACAATCCTAGAGATAGGTTAGAGCATTATTATTGTTGTTGTTTTTATTGTTACCATTTTGCAACTGAGGTTTAGAAAATTCAAGAGCCTTGGCCAAGTTACACAATTAATATGGGGTAGAATCAAGACCTCCCAAGTCAAAGTTCGATCCATTTTTCACTAGACCCACTGCATATATAAATAATATAACCTAAAAGTCACTCACTCCAGTATATTCTCAGTTGGTTTAGAGACTTTCTTTTGGCTTCATTCTTGTGTAAATGGTCTCAGCACAATTAACAAACAACAAGAGGCAATAATTGATTTCAATAAGAAGGCTATTCACTTCAATTTGAAGAATTGGCACTGGATTTAATAAAGACAGAGGAAAAAATGGCCTCTAGCTTACTAAGCAACCATAGAAGAATAATTAACTGATAATGAGAAACCAACTAGGTCCTCTTATATTTCATCAACTTGCTAGCATTGTATACCTAAAAAATAAAGGGGAAAAGCTGATTTTGTCTAACAGTAGTAACCTTGGAGTGAGATTAAAAAGATGTAAAAGGAAGATCATTTTATACACAACTTTGAAAGTAGGCATCTATTCCCCAAAATTATTCAAAGTTCATCAGGAATAGCAGGGACTTCATACTTAAAACCTTCTAGGCAAAAAATGATCTACATCAACCCTAAAAAATATTCTGGAAAGGAGACTTCCATAACTTAGTCTGATATTATGCCTATGTATGATGTAGATAGAGTAGAGGGAAATGGAAGCACAGTGAGATTAAGTGACTTCCATAAAGTGATTTAATTTACCCTAGTACTGTTATAAAGAATGTCCATAATACAAAATTAATCAATTGATTTATAATTACTTGTACATTTAACAACAATTTATTAACTGTGTACTATGTATAGAGTGCTGTGTAAAATATTGAAGGAGAAATAAATGTGGATAAAACAAGTTTTAACATGACAGAGCTCAATGCCTTCTGGGGATATATAGCACTCTTAGATGACATTGCACTCTTCCTAACTCTCCCTTTTTCATAAATAATCAGTTGTCAAGCCTTATCTATTACACCTCCACTCTGCTCACTTAGTCTCCCTCTTAACTCTTGTCACTTCTTACCAGAACAATTGCAATAGCTCTCTAGTTAGTTTTTCTAACTTCAGTCTCTTCAAAAACCATCAATCAAGAAACTCATCATCCTGCTAATTGTATCCGCTTTCATACTCTTTTGTTATTGCTGTTTTAACTCATGTCAGGCCAGCTTCTGACCTGATGTCTATTTGGAGGGGATAGAGCAAAAACTTTCCCCATAGCCTTTATTTTAGGGCAGCTAAGTGGTACCAGTGGATAGAGTGCCAAGCCTGGAGTCAGGAAGATTCATCTTCCTAAGCTGAAATCGGACTTCAGATACTTCCTCTTTGTGTGACTCTGGGTAAATCACTTATTTCTGTTTGCCTCAGTTTCCTCATCTGTAATATGAACTGGAGAAGGAAGTGAAAAACTACTTCACTGTCTCTGCCAAGCAAACCCCAAATATGGTCAAGAACAGGACCAAATGACTGAATAATCACTACTTGTACTTGACTCGATCATCATGCACCATGGCAGGATACCCTCTCCTTTCCCCAATTCCTCTGCTCTTCTGCTCTTCCTTTTATGTGAGATTTTCCTGGTTAGATTTCAAACTCTGTGAGATCAGGGAATGTCTTTCTGTCATGCCCTTAGTATTTAGCACAGTGCCTGTCATATAGTGGGCTCCTTTTAAAAGAAAAAAAATTGATGTATGTCAATTCAATTTTTAATAATTATTTTCTGACATTTAGCAATTCATGTTCTCTCTGTTCCTACTACCCTTTCCCCTTTCCTAAGTAGGCAAATAATTATGATACAGGCTGTATATATGTTATCAAATAATATGTATTACCATGTTTTCAATATGGTAAAATAAGACTAATTTCGCTTACATTTGAGAAAAAAATTCATGAAGGAAATAAAGTGAAGAATGATGTGTTTTAGTTTGCATTTGAAGTCCATCAATTCCTTCTCTGGTGGTGGATATCTTTTTTTTTAATGAGTCCTTTGGAGTTGTCCTGGATCCTTGCATTGTAGACAGCTGTTAAGTCAATTAAGTCAAGGTTGATTACTGTATCTTGTTGTTGTTACTATGTACAACATTATCCTGGTTCTGCTGATTTCACTGTGCATCACTTCATGTAAGTCTTTCCAGGTTTTTTTGTGAGCATTTTATTTGTCATTTGTTGTGACACAATAGTATTCCATTATAATCATAGACCACAACTTGTTTGGCCATTCCCTAACACATAGTGATCTCTTAATAAATAGTTTTTATATTGTATTATATTGAATTTTTACATTTTTAAAACACAGATCTATGTCACTCACCTGTTCAGAAACCTCCAATGGTCCTATTGCTTCTAGTCCCAAATACAAAGTCCTAGGTATGGCATTTAAGGCTCTTAGCAATTTTGCTCCAACCTACAGTTGCAGGCATTATTCTCCTCCACATACTTATATACTTGCCAAACTTGCCTGCTTGCTGTTCTTCATATAACATTCTTTCTCCTATCACACAGGCTGTCCCCCAAGCCTGAAATGCACTCCCTCTTTCCCGCTAGCTCTTAGAATCCATTGCTTCCTTTTAAACTTCATCTCAAGTCCCAGTTTAAATTTGAGACCATTCTTGTACGTACCAGTTACTACTACTTCCTGCTTCTGATGATGTTTTGTTCACTCGAATACATCTAGTATTAATTCATTTTATGTGCATATGTTGTTTCCCTTCATAGAACATAAGATCCTTGAGGGTAAGGTCTACCTCATTTTACAGTTAGGTGCAAGTGCAGTAGATTCAATTGTATAAACCTAGGTAAATTCCTTAATCCATCTAGGCATTAATTCCCTCATCTGTAAAATGTGGATAAGAATAGCACTGACCTCATAAAGTTGTCAGGAGGATCAAATGAAATAATTTATACAATGCATTATGCAAATTTTAGTTATATGAGTTTTTGTTGTTTTTCCTCAATCCTTTCAGTTGTGTCCAACTTTTTGTGACATCATTTGGGCTTTTCTTAGCAAAAATAGTAGAGCAGTTTGCCATTTCCTTCTCCAACTCTTTTTATAGATGAGGAAACTGAGGCAAACTGAGTTAAGTGACTTGCCTCATGTCACAAAGCTAGTGCCTTTCTGGGGCCACATTTGAACAAAGGAAGAAGAATCTTCCTGTCTACATTCCTGACACACATATCCACTGTGCCACTTAGGTGGCCTGTACTAATTATTATTTTATTTGTGTCATTTTATTCCCAGAACCTAGCAAAGTTCTTAGGCCATAATAAATGTCTGTAATTTATTGATTGAATAAATAACAATACTGCAAAAATATAACAAAATAAAGTATAACAATATAAGAAAGGTATAAAGTATTGTGTAAAAAAATGAGAAAATAACAATTCCTTTTGAGTGTTCTAGACAAAGCATCTTGCTAAGTATAATAGAAAGCAGGAGTTAATGAATCCATCATGTAGAGAGAGGAGAAGGAAAGCTGTCTTATGTGATTCTACACAGGTTGAACAAACAGTATTTGCAAAGTCATGGTGCTAGGAGGCGATTCTTATTCAGGGTAAAGCAAATAGACTAATAATTACAAAATGACTTTGTTGTTTTTGTTCAGTCATGTCTGACTCTTTGTGACCCCATTTGGGGCTTTCTTGGTAAAGGTAATAGAGTGGTTTGTCATTTTCTTCACCAGTTTATTTTATAAATGAGGAAACTAAGGCAAACAGGGTTAAAGGACTTGGCCAGGGACTTGGAACCAGTAATCCTCTGATACTGTATTTGAACTCAGATCTTCCTGCCTCCAGGCCAAATGTTTTTGTTTTTTCCACAACACCACCTAGCTGCTCCAAAAGTGAGTTTAGGATTTCTCAAACAAGTGAGGATGAACAGGAAGGAAATTGTAGATCTGAACAGAAAGTTTAAAAACTAGATTTGATAGGCATGGCAATTTTTGAAATGATCGATATTAAAGTATAATATGCCTCTTTTTTAGCATCAACAGTAACTTTACAAAAATTGATCATGTAGCAAGGAATGAAAAGTCATAAATAAAACTCGAAAGTAAAAATATCAAGCCAGGAAGGTCAGTACAGGATCGATAGGAGTGAAGCTCATTCTGATAAAATTTCTCTTTTAATAGAGCAAAGTGCCGGTTCCACCTCCACCTGACTTAGAGGCTCTGGACCATATCTTTACAACGTTTTTTTTGTTGTTGTTTTTTGTTGTTCAGCTGCTTTTTGTTGTTCAGCCATTTTTCAGTCGTGCCTGACTCTTCGTGACTCCATTTGGGGTTTTCTTTGCAAAAATAGAATGGCTTGACATTTCCTTCTCCAGCTTCTTTTACAGTTGAGGAAACTGAGGCAAAGAAACTAAGGTAAACATTTCTGACTCTCCACAACCCCATTTAGGGTTTTCTTGACAAAAATACTAAAATTCTTTGCCATTTCCTTTTCCAGCTTATTTTGCACTTGAGGAAACTGAGGCCAACAGGGTATGGTCACTTACCCAGGGTCATATTGCTGTCATGCCGTCCCGTTTTGAACCCAGGAACATGTATCTTTTTGAACCCTTGCCTAGCACTTTCTCCACCTAGCTGCTTACTCTTTTTACTTAGTTACATTATAGAAGTACATGCATAGAATTGCATAAGACAATATTCCTCTTCCTCTCTCTACATGGTAGAATCATTAACTCCTACTTTCATTATACCTAGCATGATGCTTTGTATAGAAAACTCAAAAGAAATCTTTATTTCCTCAATTTTTGCACAATACTTTGCATCTTTCATTTATTGTTATATTTTGTTTTCTTATATTTTTGCTGCATGGCTAATTGTTTAATCTATAAAATGAATAGACATTAATTGTGGCCTAGGAACTTTGCTAGGTTCTGGGAATAAAACAACAAAACTAAAACAATAATAACTAGTACTTATCCAGGCTAGCTAGGTGACATGGTAGATAGAATGCCAGGCCTATGGTCAGGAAGATTCATCTTCCTAAGTTCAAATATGACTTCAGCTGCATTGCAAAAGGTAAGAGAATGACCAGTCTCTATCTTCCCAGAGACTGTTCTACCTCATTTCCCTTTTCTAACTTCACTCCCAATCAAAATTCAGAGCCATCCAGTAAAAAAGTGAATACCTGCCAATATGTCAATGGCTGACAGCTTAATATACTCCTCTTTTTAGGTATCATTTGCATTTAATATTAACCTTTAATACCTTAACCCAAAGTAATGTGATTTGGTAGGAAAACTGGGAAAAGGTCAATGCCCCATTCATCACATTGTATTTGATGGTGTGAAATCTAGGAGAAGGGAGAAACTGTCTCAACATGGAAACTGTTTTTCACACTTCTTTATAATGTGTGAAGGCACGGAATGGAGAAACATTAGCAGGTGACTCAAGAGAGTAGGAGAATAAAGTCTTCAACAATGACAAGTACTATTTATGTGAAACAAGATAACCTCAACTAAAAATATACACTAAGCAGAAAATTCTTGTTCCTGATGTGAGGATCCTACAGATAATAAAAATAATTTTCACTGTGACCCATCCATCTCCCTCTGGAGTACCTGCCTAGATTATCTGCAGCATGTGCCAAGTGGTGCTTGGGAAAGGGTTGGAACTGGGAAGAAGTGGATTTCAGGGTGTTGGAGGGGAAAGTGCTGGACCAAGAGTTGAGGTCACAGCCCTGGGCAGTACCCTTGACTAGTTGTCTGATCCTGGGCATGTCTTATTTTCTCAGTCATAAAGGGAAAGAGGGAACTAGCTTAAAGGTTCTTAACTTTTTTGTACACCATGTCTGTTTTCTAAGCTCTCTTCAAAGTACAGTGAAGCCTATTGACCTTCTTTTCAGAATATTGTTTTAAATAAAAATATAGGGTTGTAAAATAAATCAAAGGTTAATGAAGATATATATATATATATATATATTCTAATTTAAATACTCAGAAATACCCTGGAAATCTATCCACTGATCCTTTGGGAGTCTATAGAGGATTTTTTCAGTCCCTTTAAGCTCTGCAACTTTGTGTTTTCTGTTTATAAATTGTGGGTTTCCTGAGGGTAGGGCTTATATCATATTCTAGATTTCATTCCTCACAAGGGTGACTCTTGTCTAGTGAACTATGCCTGCTCAATAAACATGTGCTGTATAAATTAATAAAGGAGTGAGTAAATACATGAATTTAAATTTGTGCAGTGAGAATTAATAACATATTCCATCCATTATGCTTGACAAAGAAAGCCCCCAGAAAAGATGATCTATGCATGGCTGGGTGACCCAGGGCTACTCTTCTAGGTGAGTGTAGAAGCAAGTTTGGGCAGAAAGTTTCAACTCTGCATTGTGTAGATAAGAATACTCTGACCTAATAATCAGTTCACAATCTGTCTTATTACTTCCTCTCAAAAAAAAAAAAACCCTTTCCTAAACTCTATCAGTTTGGGAGTATGGTTTTTAATTTCAGTCTGACTCCATAGTTTCTCCTCAGGCAAATCCTATTCCCACTGAGACACTTCACACCAAAAAGCTGAAAAGGTAATTTTGTTGTTCAGTCATTTTTTAGTCATGTCTGACTCTTTGTGACCCCATTTGGGCTTTTCTCAGCAAAGATACTGGAGCCATTTGCCATTTCCTTCTCCAGAAAAAAAGCTGATCAGGGTCTAACTTTAGAAGACCATAAGAAAGAATTGTTAGGGGTCTAGTAGAGATGAAATTTCAATACTGTGGGGAACAGAATCAATACTGTAAGGAACAGAAAGGCAATTCCCTTGAATTATATGCAATTTCTATTTGGGTCTTTACAATTTATCAACTGATAAATGTTAAACTAGGGACAAAGGAATGTGCTCAGATACTGACATTGAAGGTAGAATGCAGAGACAGGGTGTTTGTCTTTAAGGAGCTTCTATATGGGGATAAGAAAGAACTATTGAAACAGAATAAAATGAACAAAGGGAAAATTGTACAGTATTTATTCAGATTTGTAAAGCTGCATCTTTGATTAAGGACATAATAGAAACTGAGATGAAGCTCCCACCTGGAAGAAGTAGGATTGGGATGTGATTGATAATAAGCTGGAATCTGGGTCAGGTCAAGAGCTAAGCTTTATCAGAATCACAAGAAGCACAAGGGTGAGAGGCAAAAGTCTGAAGTCTGGGGACTGGAGCAGAAATTTCGAGGCAAGGAAGTATTGTGGGAACAGGAGCGGTACTGTGAGTAATGAAAATGGTGGTTTTATCGGACGCACTCTGTGTTCTCATTATTTCTGTCGAGTTGTACGCAGCTTTGCAGAGTAAATTCTTTTTGGTTGTGAGCCTGTATAGTTTGCCTTTCAGAACATTGTTTTCAATTTTTAGAATTTGACATGTCTTATGTGATCCTGACTATTCCATGATGCTTGAACTGCTGTTTCTCCTTGGATATCTCTCAGATTATAGCTGAGAATCTGTTCCAACTGTTGCTGGCATTCCTAGGGATGGCAGGGAGGGGGAAAAAAAAGGTGGAAGGCAAAGAAAGCAAGCAATTACACCATTGTCTGAATTGTTGCTGTAAGGAAAGGAGTTTGAAGGGCATCAAATACTGTTCTGATATTTCTTATAGAAGAAGATGTGCCCATGATTAGGGACATCATATGGTTGAATGGATGGGTACTGAATTTCCTTCTGCATTAAAAAGGAACTGGATCTAAGTAAGTAAAGCCAAGAATTTGGGCTAACTCAGGAATCAAGGATTCTTAGGAACCCCAAATATCTAAGGGGTTGAGAGAAAAGTAGAAAAGCTGGGACCAAAAGAGAACTGATTTTAAGAGAAGAGATTTCAAAGAAGGGTAGGATTCGGGAGACTTGGTTAGCAAGAATTTCAGAGAAAAGACTATCGGTCTGATACAGCCTGCATCCCCAGAGCTTCTATCTCTCAGGATGACAATGTGCCTTAACTGTTTTTTTTTTTTTTCCCACTGCTCTGCCCTAATGTGGTGCATGGTGCCAGGTTAGGTCTACCTGGCCCCCTCCTGATGCAGCTAGGTCAATCAAATTGTGAGTCTGGACAGGAGCACTCTAACTAATTTCTCAATACAGTGTTTTTTTTCCCACTCAAGTGTATTTTGAGCAATCTGTCTACTTCACATATGGAAGCACTGAAATGCCCCTAAGCTTAGTAGCATCTGTACTTTTTCAGCACCATTAGCTGATGGAGTCACTTCCCAATGGTGTGACCATCTTTAATTTCCACAATACCAGAGGGTAGAACAGTCACATAACTGATAAGATTCTTTTTTCCTGTTCACTTATCCCATTCCTTTAAAGCTTTTTATCTCTTCATTCCTTTGCTAGTGGGGAGAGATTTGATAGGGAGCTGGGAGTCTGTCAGCTTCTGCTGTAAATATTCTCCCAGATGTACCATGTCCATTTGCTTCTTTAAGACCATCAGCATTACTTTATAAGAATCAAGGTCATTAGACAAAATACTCAGGAGAAATCTAATTGGGTCATCTGAGTGCCTGTACTATAGTAGGGTAACCAGATTCTGCTCTCCTAAATGATAAAGTATTCATTTGCTTGGAAGTGTTGCAGGGGCCTAAAGAAAATGACTTCTCTCCACAAGTCTTCAAGTTTGGGACAATGAAAGACTGATTGATTGTGAATCCTATGTTCAAATAATGTTGTTTTCTAAACTTTTAAAAACAAGTCAATTAGAGATTATAATAGACTACTAATTTATTCATATTCTGCCACTGGAGAATTGTGTACATTTCTAAATATCCCATTTTATGAGAGATGTTGGCAAATTAAAGAAGAGCACAAGGAGGGTGACCAGAATAGCTTAGCGACAGGATACCACACATTGCATATTTTTTGCATTTGATAAATATTTGTTATTGAGCTTTCACTACATGCATTAGTTGGAAGAAATGATGCTCAGACTGGAGAGAGGTGGAAAAAAAACTTAAGAGAGACATGCTTTTGTCTCACAGTATTTGGAAGATTGTTAAAAAGAGTAACTGAATTTTTCCTTCTTAGTCCAAAACAAAAGAACTCATGGCTATAGGAAGAAATTGGGAGGCAATTTGCTACCCTGGAAAAAATGTTATATTTGGAATCTGAGATATCAGGTTCCAATTTCAAATTCTATATTCCACATACTTCCTTGACCTTGACTTTGGACAAGGCAAATAACCAGCACTCAACCTGTTTCCTCATTTGTAAAACAGATTTCTAACTCTCAATCTATGATCTTATCAAATTGCAGAGAGGCAGAGTTATATTCACTATAGAAGAAAAATATAGAGGAAAATGTTGTATAGTGGATAAAGAGTCAGTTTCAGAACCAGGAAGACCTAGGCTCAAGTTTTGCTTCCAACACACATTGGCTTATGATCCTTAACAAATCACTTGAATTCTAATTGTGTTTGGCAGTGTTCTAGGGTTATACATTTCAGAGATTATTTGTTGTTGTTCAGTAGTTTTAATCACATCTGACTCTTGGTGACCCCATTTGGGGTTTTCTTGGCAGAAATACTGAAATAGTTTGCCATTTCCTTTTCCAGCTCTTTTTAAAGGTTAGGGAATTAAAGCAAGTAGAGTTAAGTGATTTGCCCAGGGTCACATAACTAGTAAGTGTCTAAGCCCAAACTTGAACCCAATATGATGTCTCAGTGCTCTATCCACTGTTGTTACCAAGATGTTATTCAGAGATGGTGCCAACCTATATTGGTAGAATAAGTTTCTTCATCTAGGAGTTCCCTATACCATTGAAATCATAAGTCTAACCCCCTAGAAGTTCTAGAAAAAAAATCTTAGCAATTAAATATTCAAAAGCAAATAATGGGTTAGAAAGAAGTGAGTTTCCTATTACTAAGCACCTTTAACTCAAGGGTTTCAGGCCAGAATGTCTGACCCTTTTGGTCCTTCCTTTTTCAGAGATCCCATGATTTCAATTAAGTAGCCAGAATTTTATGATATTAGACAACTGGCTAGATTTTCTATGGATGGCTAGTCATTACTTTTGCCAAGAAAAAAAAGAAAAATAATTTTTTAATGTAAGCCACACAGGCCACTGGGAAAATGCCCAATAACACAGGAAAGAGTCCAACCCTGATTATAACCTTGCTACCTCAACAAAGTGGGCAAATGTAAAGGCTGTAATAGCACCATTGCTCTTCTAGCCCAGTTAATTAGGCTGTCTCCATGCTTCATTAGGGCCACAATATGCTGTTTCATCCCAATGTAACCCTACTGGGCCACATGAGCCATTTTCTTTTTAGTCAGATGCCTCTTTACATCAAAGAATCATAGTCCTATTTGAAAGTTTGGCTAAAACTATAAACAGTTCAAGTAAGGTGAATCATACAAGGTTGAAGCTGGAAGGGACTTGTGAACTCAATCGAAGCCAATCCTTTCATTTCAAAGCTGAGGAAATAGACCTACAAAAATGAAGTGGCCTTTCCAAAGACAAACTGGCAGCAACTAGCAAAGGCCAGATTCATGCCCAGATCCTCTGGTTTCAACTTCAGGGCTCTTTACCTCTTACCCTATTCCTTCACCCAAAGTGACTACTTCAAGTCTGCTGCTCTTTCTCCTTCATCAGGATACCTCTCTTTGAAGTCTTTGAATCAAGTTCATTTTATTTTTATCCTGTTATATTTCAGGGAAGGTGAATCATTCCTGAATCATTTAAGCCCTTTTGAGTAATTATTATTTAGCTGTATTTTCTCTAATGCCCCAATCTCCCTTCAGGACTCACTTAAGTGATTAGGGAAGTAAATTAGCTATTTTAGGCCATCAATGGTACCACTAAGTGAAGCTTTCAGATAACCAATGAAATCGGGACAGGAAAGTGGTCCTCCTGGGAAGCCTCCAATGAACATTAATTGAGACTTGGGCAGTCTCCTCATTATTGGCCTTCTAGGCCTTCTTTTCCCAAGGTATTTTGGGACTCCTTACATACAAGACTAGCTCAAAAGAGAAGTGGTTGAATGGATAGCCCCTTTGCTCTCTCCTGTAGAAGCAAGCCTAAAGAGAAATAAAAAAGGAGAAAAGAAATCCAGGACTCCAGTGAAAATGTGATAAAGCTTACTCCTGTGGGAGATTATACCCATCCCAAATCGAATTTATCTGCTTCCTTACCATATTGCATTGAATGTACTGATTTGCCTAGGAGTAAAGATAGTGATGAGATTACATAACACCAATACTTCCAACTGCTGGCCTCCTTAAATAAGTATTACTAATTAATTACACTCCAATTACATGCCAATAGGCAAAGAATCAGTAGGTAACCTCCAAGGACAAAACCTTTGTACTTCCTACTTCCTTGCCTCTTTGTGATTGGTTCTCCCAGAACTAACTTCTCTATCCTTCTTAATGACTAGATCCCTCTTATCAACTTCCAGTCTTCCTATTAATGACCATGGCTCTCTAGGGTGAATGACTCTATCTTATAGTAGCTCCTGGTTTTTTAATAATAAAATATCCACCCATACATGTTTTTGAATGATTAATTCAAGTCTGTGCATTGCTTTTAGCTGGCAGATGGGTACTATTAATCCATGAATGAGGATGCAATAATGTGAGGTGAAAACTAGGCTAAAAGGTGGCAAGTCAAGTCAAATAAGTGGTTATAGCTGAAGAACAGGATTCTATAGGACTATAAAGAGTGTGGCAGAGAAGAGTGGAAAGCAAGTGGACCAAGATAAAAATGTTCTAGGCTCAGGCAAAATAGTAGATCAGAGAGAGAAACCAGGATTTCAAGTGCAGAATCAATGAATCCATCCATCAGTCAATATTTCTTCTTCTGTCAGACAGAAAGCATCTGAGTTGGGGACAGGAGTGGTGTCACTGACAACTGGTTCATCTAGAAGTCAAAATCCCAGTGTGTCTAAAGCCCATAGATGATAGCTTAATTTGAGGCTCACAATTATATGTGAATAATTGTTGGGGGGAGGAATATTAAGTGGTTACTGTGTGCCAAACATAGTGCTAAGCACATTAAAGTTTACAAAGCACATCAAAATTTATGGAGGCAGCTAAATGGTACAGTGGACAGAGTACAGTGGATCTGTACCTAGAATCAGTTAGAGTTAATGTTGCCTCAAATACTTATGAGAAGTGTGACCCTGGGAAAATCACTTACTCTCTGTCTGCCTCAATTTCCTCAGTTATAAAATGAGAATAAAAAGAGGACCTCGTAGAGTGGCTGTGAGGATCAGATGAGATAAGTCTTTTAAAGTACTTAGCACAGTGCTCAACAGATGCTCATTTCCTTCCCTGTTTCATCATAGAACCCCAATGAGGTGTAGGTTTGACTAATAGTCTGATTTTGCAGATAGGAGAACATGAGATTTAGAACCTACAGATAGAAAAATAATGGGGGTAGCACTGGAATTCACCTTTTCCGATACTCCAGCCAGCACTCTTTCCATAATGCCTGCTATGTCCCTCAAGGGTAGAATTAGGATTCTTCTTTAGGCTAGTCAGAAGCTCTGGAACTAGAAATGAGGAAGCCTCGGGATGGATAGGGAAAGATAACAGATAGATGTGCTAAGGGAGTTTAAACCCATGAACTTTAAACTCCTGCATAGACAAGAAAGGAATAGGAAGTGAGAGTTGTTAGAGATCTCAGGTTTTACTGTCCCCTCCCCTTGAATTTCCTCCCATTCTAGAATGAGATTTAATGAAGATCACAATTAGGATTTGAAATGGTCCTCTTACCTAGACTACAAGGTATCAGGTTGGATAAGTGAATATTATCACACAGGAAGAGTCAGTGGAGAAAACTCAGGACCTGAGATCTCTATAAGGAGAGAAATCTCCCTTGCTTTTGCCAATGGGTACGTTTGACCCAGCAAAAAAAAGAGCACAACTGAAATCAGCCAGCACACAAGATGGGGTGTCATGCCTGTTCCATCACAGAACCTCTTCTAAATCTTCCCACAACATCTCCTTAATCCAGGCTTAAACTTCACTGGAGAAGAAAATTGTTTTTACACCCTCTGGCTCTAATACTTTTCTACATTGTTTTAGAAATGATATTGAAAAGGCAAGGTGTTGATGGAAAGTGAAGAAAGCAGAACTGAGACAATGATATACACAATAATTACAAAAATGTAAATAAAATTAACACCCAAATGAGAGCAAACTCTGATCAGTTATATGGATCGTTTTCAGAATTGGAGGACAAATGATGAAACACAGTAAAGAAGTGGCGGGTTCGTGAGTCTTTTCTTTTCTTCAAGTGTTTTTCTTTGGCATAATCCCAGAGTGGGGTGTTTTGGGAAAAATCTGTAACATAAAAATAAAAGTGTGTTAGTTTATATATATATATATCTCAACATGTTTGCATACACACATACATATCTATATACACACTACACATACACATATATGTATGTTTAGATGTATCTATATATACACATGCATATGCTAAAGTATATGTACACATATTTTTAATATATATATATATATTTTTGTTTAGTTTTCAGTCATGTCCAAGTCTTCATGACCTTATTTGAGGTTTTCTTTGCAGATATGAGTGTAGTTTGCCATTTCTTTCTCCAGCTCATTTTACAGATGAGTAAACTAAGACAAACAGGGTTAAATGAGTGCCTCAGAGTCACATAGCTAATAAGTGTCTGAGGCTGATATATATTCATTTCTTTAAACACACATATTTTTGTCTATATACATATATACTAATGTATACCTACAGATATGTGAATATATAGTAATGTATGACACACATTACATAATATAAACATAGAAAATATGTATGTATTTAAACTGAAAAAAGGCTGAGTTAAAATGTTATTCTTGTTCTAGAAGAATGCTGCCATGGTACCAAAAGTCAAGCTGCCTTGAGAGTCTACAGTGTTAGAAGAGTTTTCCATGAGCATGAGAGGCAGTTAGCAGGATTCAGTCTGTTGGAACCAAGAGGAATGAGGGGAAAAATATTTTCCCAAGGTATAAGCATAGGACAGGTTATATTCCTATAATTTCTCTAGTAGATCTTGATTTTTAAAAATATATTTTCATATTCATTTATAAGATCATAGGATTTTGATTCAGAGGTGACCTATGAGGTCCTTTTGTCCAATTTACATTTGAAGAAACCAAGTTATAGAGAAGTAAAGGAACTTGTCTAAGATGGCACAAAATTCTCCATCTCTTATGCACTAAATCTGGCTGTCCTTAGGTCCCACCCTTTCCTCGATTTATACTGTCTCCCTTCATAATCTCATGAGCTCTCATTATTTAAATGATCATCTTAATCAACTAACAAGTATTTATTGAGCTCCTACTATGTGCCCAGCACTGTGCTAGGCTCTGAGGATATAAATACAACTTATATTTATGTAAATATAAATCCAGCATAAATCTAGCCTTGAAGTCTATTACCACAATCATAATTGTGTTTGGGAGTATGTGGAGGGAGGGAATATTATGTCTCATTGACTTTTGGGTATAGTAATGGGTATAGTAGCTCATAGCCCTCAGATGAGCATGGAAGGAGACACCAACTATAAAATAGAGGATCACTAGGCTTTACCATCTTCACTGACATGTAAAGACCAATGGGTTTAATCTAATTTAATGCTGTGCTTTGATACTATACCTATAGGACGTTTGAACCACTGCAGACACACTCTAAAGACCATTAGGTTTTTCCATTTATGATTCAGCTGAATCTTCCTATATGTATGTCTCCCTCAATTAGAAAAAGAGCTTTCTGAGCATAGGTTCTGTTTCACAATTCTATTTGCTTTCCCAATTCTTAGCACAGTACATGGCACAGAGTAAGTGCTTTCTGTTCCACTATTTTCTCTCTTTCCAGATCTAATCATTGCCCAAGTCCTCTCTATTTTACATTTACATTTCTTGAAGTCACCCCCCTCTAACCACTCATCTATCCATGATTCTAGTTCAGGCCCACATTTCCTCTTCTCTGGAATGTTTTAGTGATCTAATTCATTTTCTGACTTCCAGTTGCTTTCATCTCCAATTCATCTTATATACAGCTTTGTATCTTACACACACACACACACACACACACACACACACACACACACACATACACACACACACTCACATACACACATACACACACACAAATCCTACATACCACTAAGTAATCTCCCTAAAGCACCACCATTCTCAAAAGCCTTCAGTGACTCCCTACTACTTTTAGTATTAAAATACATATTTCTTGACTAGTATTTGGGTAACTTTTACAATCTACCTCCAAGCTACATTTCTGCACTTATTTCAAATTAATCCTATTCAAGAACTCTCTTTTTTTCAGTAAAAGTGGACTATCTATTACCTGAACTTGGCATTTCATTTCCCCTTCCATGAATTTACATAAACTGTCCCCAATGTATTTGCTTAATATAGCTTCTCTGAACATTTCTTTTCATTTGAGGATCAATTCAGATGCTACATCATAGCCCCACTAAGGTTTCAATGATCTCTCTATTCCTTAGTGTCTTCTTTCTTAGAAAATTACCTGGTCTTCTTCTTATTTGGCTATAGGAGTATTGTCTACAACTTCAATTCCTCAGCTAAGAACAACACATATAAAAGAATTTAAGTTGAAACACACTCAAAGGGTATTAGCAAAATCCATGGTAAGAATAACATGCAGGCTAAAGCACATTACTAATAAAGAATTCTACCTGAGAACTCATCAACACCAAGAGAATGGTTGAGCAGAAAAAAAAAAAGATGAGCCAATAGCACTCCAAGCATGATTGGTCTCAACATAATGCTAAAGAATTTGTAAAATGTCCCTTGTATTTTGAGTAGCAGAGAAGAAATGAACAAGAGTTACCCAAATTGGTAGACATAAATAGGTTGTGAACTCTGTCATTGAAGCAAGTAACCACACCAATGAGATAATACATCCAAATCAATTCAAGCCAACAAGCATTTATTAGACACCTACTATACACCAAGGGCTGTCTTAAGTACTAGGGATGTAAAGAAAGGCAACTGCTATCAAGGAGTTCATAATGTAAAGGGAGAGACAATATTCAGACAACTGTGCAAAACAAGACATCAAAAAATAAATTGGAGACTACATCAAAAGAAAAGAACTCTCACTGAAGCAAATTAAAAGGCCTCTTACAGAAGGCAAAAATGTATTTAAGACTTGAAGGAAGCCAGGGAATTCAGGAAGAGATGAGAAGGGCAAGGATTCTAGGCATTGAGGAAAGTTAGTGAAAATGTAAAAGGTAGGGAGGAGGGTCTGGTGGCAGGAATAGCAAGGTCAGTGTCACTATAGTGCTAAGAAATGGAGGAGGGTAATGTATAAGAATACTGGAAATAAAAGAAGGGATCATTTATGATGTTAAAAGTCAGAGAATTGTACATTTGATCCTGAAGATAAAAGGAAAACAACAGAGGTTATTGAATAGAGGAAAGGAAATAAAGGTGAAATTAAAAAAAATTAACTGAAATGAAATAGTTGAAAAGAATTTTACCCATAACTAATATAAGATATTTTCTCTGAATGCATAATAGAGTAAGAGTTCTAGTCCCTTTTCCCTGAGGTTAAGCCTGGGAAGAGTAGTTGTTTTTTATTGATTGAGTTCCCATTTAATCCAGTTAGGGATGGTGTCAGTAGTAACTGCAACCCCCTGCCTTGACTGCAGCTGGCAGAGAGCAACTACTGATTTACCAACTCTGTCAGGACTTGGAAAAGAAGTAAAGGGCTCAAAAGAGACCCTGCCCACCCCTCTATCCCTACCTCTTGCTCTCCTAAGGTACAGAGCAAACCAAAAGCAGAGGACAGGATGGGAGGTGACATGTCCCTGTTGGACAGCCAAATGTTAACTACCAGTGATGAGATCAAATAATGGTATAGATCCCGAATGATAGCAAGGGAAAGCTGGGGGAGGGAGACCCCAAACAAGGCATGATTAGATCAATTAGAAGTGTGCAGATGGAAACATCCATCAACCCATCTGCTTCAGTGACATCTCCCACCATACTACCTGGAGGCATCAAATCAGTGTGCTAAAATTGGAACAACAGTATGTTCTTTGTTAGTTTATTTCCAAGGACATTTTACCCCAAGCATGTTCTCCTCTAAACAGAGAATTCCATGCAGACATAAGCAGAAATTGGTTATAGACAGATTTAAAGGGCTTCTGGATAATTATTGTCATTGAATCACAGGACCCTACATTTTGAAGGGATCTTTGGGATTTCATTCATCTTCTGACTCTTAAATCTAAATCATTAAGAAAAAGACCCTGACTCAGAGGTCTGTATGTATGTGCACAAACAAAATGGCTATGTGGCTCTGTAACTTTTAAGCAAATCAAGGCTATTGACAAGCTGGAATGTATCCATAGGACCAAGATGATGAAATGACTAGAAATTATGCTGGATGAGAATTGGTTAAAGGAAATGTGTATATTTATCCTGGAAAAGAAAAGACTTAATGAGGAATATGATAAATGTCTTCAAGTATTTTGAGGGCTATGATGTATATGGAAGAAAGATTACACTTTTTTAATTTAGCACTAGAAGGCAAAACTAAGAACAATGGTTAAAATTACCAAAGAAACAGATTTAGGCTATATAGAAGGGGAAACTTTCTTACAAACAGCTTGTTAAAAATGAAACAGGCTTACTTGGGGGGTGATGAGTTTTTCATTTTCTGAGGTCTTCAAGTTGCTGAACAAAAGGTTATCTGAGATACCTTTCAGTTCTCAAGTACTATGATTCCATGATTATCTTCACTTTAATTTCTTCAACTCAAATCATGATAACAATTTGTAAAATAAGAAAATTGGAATAGATTTCTTTAAATCCCCTCTTGGTTCTTGAATTCATAGACTTAGATTATAGTTTGAGGTTTGGGGTGAGTTTGAAGGAGAAGGAATAATAAAAAATAACTAGGTTCACATAATAAAATGGCACAAGTATCAAATGTGTCTTAGTTTGATATTACCTTTCTCTAGAGAGATAATATCCACTATCTCCTTTGGTTAGCCATGGATGTAACTAGAAACACCTACAAAACAATGAATTAATTAAATAGTATATGTTGGGTTAGGAGGAATAAACATACATATAGGGGCAGATCTAAGATAGGGGCATAGTATCAGGAGGCTTATGAATCTCCTTCTAACTGATCATTATAAAGCATCTCAAAAGGACAGAAATCAAAATCAGAAAAATAAAGAGGTTCTCCCACTGGACATATCCTTAAAGGTAAGCAGTGTTTGGGGATTCCCATGCTATAAGGGGTGAAACTACACTCATCAAAGCAAAAGCTGATCATTTCTCCCCCATACCACCTACCACAGCAGAGGCCAGAATGGGGAATCTCTAAATTCTTGGGAGTTGGCTGAGAGTACTGTAGACTTACCCCTAAGGGTAGTACAAGGTCTTGGCAAGGAGAATTGATACCTGAAGCTGAAGAGCTTGGAGCCTGATCAATAGAGTGCAGACCATGGGCAGAAACAAGGCTGGCCATAGGTGAGGCAGCAGGAAATGGAAAGATAGACTCAGAGAAAAATGCTATAAAGCACACTCCACAAAGTGTCTTGCTGTCACAGAAGACAGCAAGAATTAATAAAGCGAAGTCAAAAGAATGACAAAATAAAAAGAAACATGAAATATCTCATTGAAAAGACAATTCACCTGGGAAACAGATCCAGGAATTTGAGAATTATTGGTCTGCCAGAAAGCCAAGAACAAAATAAAAGGCTTGACATTATATTACAAGAAATATTATCCAAGAAAACTGTCCTGATATTCTTGAATAAGAAAGAAAAATAGACATTGAAAGAATTCATAGATCACTCCCTACATTAAATCCCAAAAAGACAACCCCCAGGAATGTTATAGCCAAATTCAAGAGCTTCTAGGCCAAGGAGACAATATTTCAAGCAGCCAGAAAGAGACAATTCAGATATCATGGAGCCAAAAATCGAAAAGGAAAACTATAGAACAATCTCTGTAATGAAAATCAATACAAAAATATTAATAAAATACTAGCTATAAGGCTACAAAAAGTTTTCACAAGAATTATTCACTATGATCAGGTGGGATTTATACCAGCAATGCAAAGATGGTTTAGCATTAGGAAAACCATCCATATAATTGATTATATCAACAACCAAACTAATAGAAATCACATGATTATCTCAATAGATGCAGGAAAAGCCTTTGACTAAATACAACACCTATTCCTATTGAAAACACTAGAATGTATAGGAATAGAGAAGGCTATTTCCTCAAAATAATAAAGAATATATATTTAAAACCATCAGCAAGCATCATCTGCAATGCAGATAAGTTATATGCCTGCCCAATAAGATCAGGAGTGAAGCAGGGATGCCCATTATCACCACTACTATTTAATAATTAGAGAAGAAAAAGAAAATGAAGGTGTCAAAATAGGCAATGAGGAGACCAAGATATCACTCGTAGCAGATGATATGATGGTATGCCTTGAGAATCCAAGAAAATCAACTAAAAACTAGGAGAAATAATCAATAACTTTGGCAAAGTTGCAAGATACAAAATAAACCCACATATATCATCAGCATTCTTATATGTTTCCAACAAAATCCAATAGCAAGAGTTAGATTTAAAATTACTATAGACAAGGTAAAATACATGGGAATCTACTTGCCAAGACAAATTCAGGAATTATATGAACATAACTACAAAAGACTTTTCAAAAGAATACAACTGGATCTAAACAATTGGAAAAATATCAATTGCTCACTGGTAGGATGAGCTAATATAATAAAAATGCCAATCCTGCCTAAATTAATTTACTTTTTTAATGTTATACCTATCTAACTACCAAAACAATTTTATGGAATTATAAAAAATTATTACAAAGTCCACCTGGAAGAACAAACAATCAAAAATATCAAGGGAAATAATGAAAAAAATTATAAAGGATGGAGATTTTTTTTTCTTCACCAGATCTCAAACTATACAATGAACAGTGATCACCAAAAATATATAGTACTGGCTTAGTGACAGAAGGGTGGATCACTGGAATATACTTGGAATAAATAACAGTAGCAAGATAATGTTTGAGAAACCCAGAGATCTCAGCTTTTGGGACAAGAACCCACCATTTGACAAAAAAAAACAGCTGGAAGAATTGGAAAACAGTATGGAAGAAATTAAACTTAGATCAGCATCTTATACCCTAAATCAGAGTGAGTAAATGACAAATATAAAGAAGGAAACCATAAACAAATTAGGTGAACATAGAATAATACATTTGTCAGATCAATGGGAAAGGAAGGAATTTAAGACCAGGCAGGAGATTGAGAAGACTATAAAATGTAAAATGAATAATTGTGACTATGTTAAATTAAAAAGTTTTTATACAAACAAAATCAATGCAGCCAAAATTATAAGTGAAGCAACAAATTTGGGGGAAATTTTATAACAAAAACCTCTGACAAAGGTCTAATTTCTCAAATTTCTCAAATAAAATTTATAAGTATCTAACTAAGACAATTTTACAAAAAATCAAGCCATTCCCCAATTGACAAATGGTCAAAGGACATGAATAGGCAGTTTTCAAATAAAGAAATCAAAACCATTGATAAACACATGAAAAAGTGTTCTAAATCTCTCATAATTAGAGAAATGCACCTCAAACAACATTAAGGTACCACCTCATACCTAGCAGATAGGCCAGTATGACAGTGAAGGAGAGTAATAAATGTTGGAGGGGATGTGTCAAAATTGGGACATTAATGCATTAGTAGTAGAGTTGTGAATTAATCCAGCCATTATGGAAGGCAATTTGGAATTGTGCCCAAATTATTTTAAAACACTGCCTGCCCTTTGATACAGCAATACTGCTGCTGGGTTTGTACCCTCAAAGAGATAATAGGGAAAATACATATACAAAAATATTCATAACCTTGCTCTTTGTGGTGGCAAAAAATTGGAAAATGAGGGTATATCTCTTGATTGGGGAATGACTGAACAAATTGTGGTATATGATGGTGATGGCATACTATTACACAGTAAGGATTGATGATCTGGAGGCTTTCCATATGAACTGGGAGAACCTCAGTTAACTGATGAAATGAATAACTAGTAGAAATGAATAATATGGAAATAAGTATCAAGTGATAATATTTGTACAACTCAGTTGAATTGCTTGTCAGCTCTGGGAAGTAGAAGGGAAGAGGGAAGGGAAAGAAAATAAATCATGTGAACATGGAAAATATTTTAAAATTAATTAATTAAAAATAAACATATATATGTGTATATATATATATATGTCCTGCTAAAATGTAAATCCATTTCTTTGAAATCCAACCTTATTGAAGAGAGGAAATAAAGACTTAAATTCCCTATTAAGGGAGCACAATAGTATTCCATCACCAATATATCCACAATTTGTTCAGTCATTCCCCAATTGATGGGCATCCCCTGGCTTTCCAGTTTTTGGCCACCACAAAGAGCTCAGCTATGAATATTTTTGTACAAGTCTTTTGGTCCATTGACTCTTTGTTGTACAGACCCAGCAGTGCTATGGCTGGATCAAAGGGTAGACATTCTTTTGTCACCCTTTGGGCATAGTTCCAAATTGCCCTCCAGAATGGTTGGATCAATTCACAACTCCACCAGCAATGAATTAATGTCCCTACTTTGCCACATCCCCTCCAGCATTCATTACTTTCCTTCACTGTAATGTTAGTCAATCTGCTAGGTGTGAGGTGATACCTCAGAGTTGTTTTGATTTGCACCTCTCTGACTATAAGAGATTTAGAACATTTGTTCATGTGTTTATCGATAGTTTTGATTTCTTTGACTGAAAATTGCCTATTCATGTCTCTTGCCCATTTATCAATTGGAGAATGGCTTGATTTTTTGTACAATTGATTTAGCTCTTCGTAAATTTGAGTAATTAGAACTTTGTTAGAAGTTTTTGTTATGAAAATTGTTTCCCAGTTTGTTATTTCCCTTCTGATTTTGGTTACATTCATTTTGCTTGTACAAAACCTTTTTAAATTGATGTAGTCAAAATTATTGATTTTACATTTGTGGCTCTTTCTAAGACTTGCTTTGTTTTAAAAATTTTCCCTTCCCAAAGATCTGACATGTATACTATTCTGTGTTCACCTAATTTACTTATAGTTTCCTTCTTTATGTTCAAGTCATTCACTCATTCTGAGTTTATCTTGGTGTAGTGTTTGAGGTAGTATTGGTCCAAATGTAATCTCTCCCACATTGTCTTCTAATTTTTTCCAGCAGATTTTATTGAATACTGGATTTTTGTCCCCAAAGCTGGGACCTTTGGATTTGTCATAGACTGTTTTGCTGAGGTCCCTTACCCCAAATCTATTCCACTGATTCTCCTTTCTGTCCCTTAGCCAGCACCAAATTGTTTTGATGACCACTTCTTTATAGTATAGTGTGAGATCTGGGACTCCAAGGCCACCTTCCTTTGTATTTTTTTTTCATTATTTCCCTGGATACCCTTGATCCTTTGTTCTTCCAAATGAACTTTGTTATAGATTTTTCTAATTCTGTAAAAACGTTTTTTGGAAGTCGGATGGGTATGGCACTAAATAAATAGATAAGTTTGGGTAGGATGGTCATTTTTATTATGTTAGCTCATCCTACCCATGAGCAGTTCATGTTTTTCCAATTGCTCAGATCTAGTTTTAGTTGTGTGGAAAGTGTTTTGTAGTTGTGTTCATATAGTTCCTGTGTTTGTCTCAGTAAATAGATTCCTAAGTATTTTATTTTGTCTGGGGTGATTTTAAATGGAATTTCTCTTTCTAATGGGTTGGAGATACATAGAAATGCTGATAATTTATGTGGGTTTATTTTGTATCCTGCACCTTTGCTAAAGTTGTTGATTATCTTGACTAGCTTTTTAGTTGATTCTTTAGGATTCTTTAAGTAGACCATCATATCATCCGCAAAGAGTGATAGCTTGGTCTCCTCCTTGCCTATTTTGATGCATTCAATTTCTTTTTCTTCTCTAATTGCTACTGCTAGTGTTTCTAGTACAATGTCAAATAATAGAGGTGATAATGGGCATCCTTGTTTCACTCCTGATCTTATTGGGAATGCATCTAGTTTATCCCCATTACAGATGATGTTGGCTGACGGTTTTAGATAGATGCTGTTTATTATTTGTAGGAATGACCCTTCTATTCCTATGCTTTCTAGTGTTTTCAGTAGGAATGGGTATTGATATTTATCAAAGGCTTTTTCTGCATCTATTGAGATAATCATGTGATTTTTGTTGGTTTACATGTTGATATGGGCAATTATGTGGATGGCTGTCTTGATATTGAATCATCCTTGCATTCCTGGTATAAATCCAACATGATCATAGTGAATAAACCTCCTGATCACTGGCTGGAGTCTTTTTGCTAGTATCCTATTTAAGATTTTTGCATCTATGTTCATTAGGGAGATTGGTCTATTGGTCTGTAGTTTTCTTTCTCCACTTTTGACCTGCCTGGCTTTGGAATCAGTAACATATTTGTGTCATAAAAGGAATTTGGTAGAACTCCCTATTTGCTTATTATGTCAAATAATTTGTTTAGTATTTTGATTAACTTTTCTTGAATGTTTGATAGAATTCACTGGTGAATCCATCAGGCCCTGGGGATTTTTTCTTAGGGAGTTCTGTGATGGGCTGTTCGATTTCCTTTTCTGATAAGGGATTATTTAAGAATTCTATTTCTTCTTCTGTTAATCTAGGCAATTTATATTTTTGTAAATATTCATCCATATTGCCTACATAGGCATTTTTATTGCCATATATTTGGGCAAAATAGTTTTTAATGGTTGTCTTAAATTTCCTCTTCATTGGAGGTAAGGTCCCCCTTTTCATCTATGATACTGTTAATTTGCTTTTCTTCTTTCCTTTTTTTTAAATTATATTGACCAGTACTTTGTCTATTTTTTTGTTTTTTCAAAATAACAACTTCTAGTGTTATTTATTAGTCCAATAGTTCTTTTACTCTTGATTTTATTAATTTCTCCCTTAATTTTTACAATTTCTAATTTGGTTTTCTTCTGGGGGGTTTTAATTTGTTTGCTTTCAAATTTTTTGATTTGCATTTCCAATTCATTGACCTCTGCCCTCCCTAATTTGTTAATATATGAACTCAATGATATAAATTTTTCCTGAGTACTTCTTTGGCTGCATCCCATAAGATTTGAAAGGATGTCTCACCATTGTCATTTTCTCCAATGAAATTATTCTTTCTATGATTTGTTCTCTAACTAACTGATTTTGAAGAATCATATTATTTAATTTCCAATTAATTTTTTTTATTTAGCTCTCCATGTACCTTTACTGAGTATTATTTTTATTGCCTTAAGGTCTGAAAAAGTTGCATTTTTTATTTGTGCTTTTCTGCAGTTGTATGCCATGGTTTTATGACCCAGTATATGGTCAATCTTTATGAATGTGCCATGTGTTGCTGAAAAGAAGGTGTATTCATTTTTGTTCCTTTTTATTTTTCTCTATATATCTATTAACTCTAATTTTTCTAAGAGTTCATTCACATCTTTTACCTTTTTCTTATTTATTTTTTTATTTGATTTATCTAAATTTGATAGTGGTAGGTTTAGGTTTCCCACTAGTATAGTTTTATTATCTATTTCCTCCTTCAATTCTCCTAGTTTCTCCATTAGAAATTTGGGTGCTATGCCATTTGGTGCATACATGTTGATTAGTGATATTTCCTCATTGTCTATACTCCCTTTCCAACATATGGTAGGATTTTAGATTCTAATCCACCTTATTCATCAACTTTTTATGGGTGAGTTCATCCCATTCATGTTAAAAATTATGATTGTCAATTGTGAATTCCCTAGCATTTTTATATCCTCCCATATTTCTGACCTTTCTTCTCTTGCTATATCCTTTTAAACCAGTGGTTTACTTTTAATCAATCCCTCTAATCCCCTCCCTTGATATACTTCCTTTTCTGACCCCTCCCTTTTTGTTTCCTTCTTGTTTTTTTTTTAGGGTCTGTTAATTTCCCTCCTCCTTCTCCTTCCCTCCCCTCCCTTTTTGTACTCCCTCCATGCTGCCCCCCTTAGTTTTACCTTATCCATTACCCTCTTGGATAAGATAGAATTCAAAATCCCAATGGATCTAGATGCTCTTCCCTCTCAGATTTGATTTCACTGAGAGTATAGTTTAAGTATTACCTATTAGTTCTCTCTTCCTCTCCTTCTTATAAGAGTATTCTTCCCCTCCCTTTCCCATATGTATCTTTGTGTGAAAAAGATTATTCTATTTATTTTATTTCTATTTCTTCAAGTATATCTTGGTACCATCATTGATCCCCCCCACCCATTTTCTTTTTTATATCATCTTAATGCCCCAATCTTTCCCTATGAGTGATTCTTCTTATTACTCTAATAATGAATACAATTTTTGAGAGTTACAAATAACATTTCCCCATATATTAATCTATATAATTTGATCTAATTGTAGCCCTTATAGAAGAGAGTTTGAATAAAAAAACATTTTTCTCCTTTTCCCTTTCTTTCACATTTACCTTTTCAGGTTTCTCTTGTTCTTTGTGTTTGAATATAAAACCTTCCACTGATTTCTGGTGTTTTCTTTACAAATACTTGGAAATCTTCTATTTTGTTGAACCCATACTTTCCCCTAGAAGAATATAGTCAGTTTTGATGGATAGGTGATTGTTGGTTGAAGATCCAGTTCTCTTGCCTTTATGAATATCATGTTCCAGGCCTTGCAGTACTTTAGTGTGGAAGCTGCCAGGTCTTATGTGATCCTGATTGGTGCTCCTTGGTATCTGAATTGTTTCTTTTTGGCTTCTTATAGAATTTTCTCCTTAGCTTGAAAGCTTTGGAATTTGGCAATTGCATTCCTAAGAGTTGTCTTTTGGGGATTTAGTGTAGAGTGTGTTCTATGAACTCTTTCAATGTCTATTTCCCCCCCTTGTTCAAGACCTTCAGGGCAATATTTTGGATGATTTATTGTAGTATGGTGTCAAGATTTCTGTTTATTTCTGTTTTTTCAGGTAGACCAATGATTCTAAAATTGTTTCTCCTTCCTCTGTTTTCTTGATCTGTCACACTGTCAGTGAGATATTTTATATTTTTTTTTCTAATTTGTCAGTCTTTTTACTTTGAATTATTAATTCTTGTTGTTTTGCAAGATTATTGTCTTCCAGTTGCCTAATTCTGGTCTTTCAAGACTGATTTTCCTTATTCAGTTTGTTCTGCCCTGCTTTTTGTGGCTTCCAGTTGTTTCTCCAATTGGGAGTTCTTGTTTCTCAGACTGTTGATCTCTCTTTGAATTAATTCCCATTTTTCTTACCAAAAGGCTTCCATCTTTTGGATAAGCTCCATTTGAATTCTTCCAGAGCTTGTGGACAATTTCCATTTTTTTGGTGAAGGTTTTGATTTTGTTTGAATTTAATCCTCTTTTTCCTCTGTAGCCTGGGTTTTCCCTCCATAAAAAAAAAATTTCAAGAGTCAATGTCTTCTTCCTGTTTTTCTTGGAGGCTGTCTGTTGGTCCTGGGCAGAATGAGCCATCTCTATCATGGTTTTCCTTCCCTTTTTAGTCAGAAATCTGAGTGAGATGGGCAATTTCTGTTTATAGAGTTAAGGAGCAAGGCTTTTGCCTGAGGCAAGCTCTTGAATCTCCGCAGCCTCTGCTGTTCGCTAGAGCGACCGCCATCTGTGCTCTCTAGTGGGCAGAAGTTTCCTATGTAACTTCTCTCAGGGGTAGATCCCCGGCAGTCCTAGTCAGCTCCAAAGGACCTAGAAGTGCCCATTTCTCACTCTATAGGTGTCTTTCGCTCACTCGCTGTTTCTGGCTCATGCTGGCTCTGACTCCAGCTCTGTAGGTGAGGTGGGGGAGGGTAGATTGGCTCATGTTTGTGTGTGAGCTTTTTCTCCTTCTTATAGTGAGGAAATGCTCAAACCCCACATACCTTCAAAGCTGTTCCCTAATGTAGAGTCCCTCCATTCTTCTTAAGATGGTTTTTGTGTTCTTTTGAGGTAGTCTATTTCATTGGGTGCTGGGGAGAGGAAGCAACTTGCGTCTAGACTGCCGCCATGCTTACCGGGAAGTCTTGATGCTGGATTTCTTAACTATAATTTTGATAATCTTTCCACTTTATAAGTAAACCCTTATTGGATTATAGGATGAACTTGAACTGGAAATCACAAAAAAATGGTCATCCAGACATAGGCTCATAAAATCACATATTTATAATTTGAAGATACCTTAGAAATCAGTTTTGTAAGCCCTGTATTTTTATAGATAAAGTAACTGAGGCCAATAATAGAAGTGACTTGCTTAGGTTCACATGGGCAGGAAGTTGAAGAGCTGAGATTTAAACCCATGTCTCTGACTCTAATTTGTTATTTCTACCGAATCGTGCTATTTTCTTTAATCTGTAAAATGAGAAGGTTGGACTAGATGGTTTTGATGTTACCTTATGTCTTTACATCTATGATCTTATCCTTTCTTACTTTTATTGGAACATAAAATCATCTATAAAGTTCTTATAGACACCTTAAAGATCATCTAATTCCACCCCTTCTTTTTATAGTTTGGGAAACTGAGATTCAGAGAAATTATTTTCCCAATATCACACAGATAAAAGGTAGATGAACAAAGATTCAAACTTAGGTACTATGACTCCAAGTTGAGTGAGCCTTCCTGTCTGCCACATTACAGTCTTATGAGTTTTACTTTGACATTGACAGCCTGACTGGCAAAGAAAGTAAATACTTTAAACCAGAGGGGAATCCTAAAAATGTTCAGAATAAAGAAAAACATGCCATTAATATCCAAAGGTCCTTACAAAGAGGGATTTAAGTAAGAAGTGATCATATTTGGGGACTCAATCAGTGTTGATGTCAGTGATGACAAAAATCAAATAATATAAGGTATGGTAGCTCTTGTGATGTTTAGTTGGTAGAAAATATACAGGAGATTTCCTCTAGCAGCCTTATATAATCCTTTGGGTGGTCTTGAAATGGGGTAAGGGAAAAGGAAATAAGGAAGCTTAGCACAGCAGAGAACAAATTGTTGTAGTTGTTCAGTTGTTTTTCAGTCATGTCCAACTGTTCATGACCCCATTTGAGATGTTCTTGGCAAATATACTATAGTGGTTTATCATTTCCTTCTCCAGTTCATTTTATAAATGAGGAAACTGAGGCAAACAAGGTTAAGTGATTTATTTGGGATCACACAGCTAGGAAGTGTCTGACTTGAACTCAGGAAGATGTCTTCCTGACTCTAGTACTGGCACTCAATCCATTGTCCTGACTAGCAGTGGATAGTATAGTAAGCAAATATTAGAGGTTTAATAGTCTTCCTTCTTTGGTTGATTAAAGCATACATTAGGTCATACTTCAGAAACCAAAGACATTTTGGGGCAGCAGGAAAAATATTAACCTGAAATCTATTCACTGATCCAAATATGGGGAAGTTCATGAAGTTAAGTGATTTGTCCATGATTACACAGCTAATAAGTGGAAGAGTCTAACATCGAATAGGTCTTTTGTGTCTTGGTCCAATGATCTTTGCCCTGTAGCATCCTGCTTGAGTATGGACAAATCACTTACTCTCTCTGAGTCTCTGTTTCCTCAGCTATAAAATGAGGATAATGATAGTCACATTACCTATCTTACAAAATTGTTTTGAGGAAGAAAATATGTCACCCTGTTGCTTCCTATTTGATTACTTGATTAAAGAGTTGAAATAGCTAGCACCCTTTGAATTTTGGCCCCAGGGACAAAGTCTCTAGTTCTTTGCCCTAGTTACTGTTCAGATTTAAAACATCCTTCAAACTTGTTAACAAATATACACACTCAATGAAAAGTCACTGATTTATATCTGGAGGTCAGTCAAGATGTCTTTGATGATGACTTTGATCAAATTGTTTTACTTCTTTGAAATTCCATTTTCCTCTCTGCTAATTGAGGGGAGGAAGTGATTCTAATTACATTTAATTTTCTTCACTTGTCCCTTTTCTCCACTTTCTCTTGCCCCTACCTCTCAAGTGTGCTATATAGATTTGAATTGTTGTTATTGCTATTCTTGTTATCATTAATTTTTCTATGATATAGAGAGTATACCTAAAGTTATCTGGTTAGCTCATAAATTTACTCCCATGGTCCTCAGAAAGCTCGTACCAGGAAGAATAATTCAATGAATGTAGGTGATATTTGGTCTATTAGGGTAGGAACAATATCTAAAAAGACCTAGGATCCAGGAGTGGAGGTCATGAATGTCAAAAGACTAACTCAGTCTGGATCAGCAGAAACAGCAAAAAGAACAAAAACAAGATAAAGAAAATTCAATTAGAGAAAAATATTTCATCTCTATGTAAGGGAAAAGAAAACACCAGCAGCTTCCAAATGATTAAACCTATATGAAGGGGGAATAGATTGGCTTAGGAAAGTTCTTAAATCTAAACCTGTATGATCATTTCTTGTGCAAATTATAGAGGAGAATCTTAGGTTATCTGAGGCAATACATTACAGTGGAAAAGTGTGTTGAATTTGGAATCAAAGAAACTGTATTCCAATCTTGCCCCTGCTACTTTTACTACTGTTGAAATTGCTTTAGATAAAGAAAAATAATTGGTTTTACTTACTTATACAATAATCTTTTCAATTTTTTACTTTTTTCTAAATCTTAATCTTTACCTTCTGTTTAAGAATCAATACTGTGTATTGGTTCCAAGGCAGAAGAGCAAGTAGAAAGAGCTAGGCAATGGGAGTTAAGCGACTTGCCCATGATTATTTAGCTAGGAAGAATCTGAAGTCAAATTTGAACCCAGGACACCCTGTCTGTAGGCTCTTATCCACTGAGTCAGCCTAGCTGCCCCCAATATTTTTACTTTTTAAAGAAAACTTTTAATATTTAATTTATCCTTGTTTTGTTGGTATCATTAATTATACATGATTTGGCATTGACTTCACTAGATTTTTATATGCTTTAATTCACCATTAAATATAATTATATATATATATATATATATATATATATATATATATGAACAGATATATTGCTCAAAAACCATAAGGAAACTGGAATTATCTGTTGCAAAAAGCATAAGCCAATTGGAATGATCACAGCAAAATTTCTGAGGGCAGATTGTTTTATGTATTCATGTCACTTCCAAAGGCAAAGGCATCAAAATCTTGATGCCCCTGAAGCTTTTGACAAGTCTCAATTTCTTAACAGTTGGCAGTTTGACTGGATGACCTTTTGAGTTCCAGTTTCTTTTATGTTAAATAGGCCACAAACAGAAGGCAGCAGTGACAGTCAAGCATCAAACATCACATTCTTCATTGGGTAATGTTCTCTTGGACTAGGAAGTGATTCCTTGATTTTTGCTTTTGTTTTTTAATTTTTTCTTTATCCCGACCTCTCAATAGTGCTTTCAGTTTTGCTCTTTAGTAGGTAGGTAAAACATCTGAAAATCGTGACAAGGGAAAAATAGACTTTTTTATGAGGCCTCCTTTACCAGATAAGGCATCATGGTCAGCTTCTATGGGGAACGAATTAGAGTTACCATCTAAACTCCCTCAAACCTCCCTTCCAACAACTAGATTACGTAGGGTGATTATTATCCAGGGATTTTAGGTTGAAATACTAATGCTGTTATTTCATATCTGTGTGACCTTGGGTAAGTCACAACCTCTCCTGCAGTTTCCTCATCTGGATAATAAGAAGGGTTTAGACTAGATGGTTTCTGATATCCTTTCTAGCTCTAAACTGATGGTCAGGACCTCTAAGGTCCTTTTCATTTAGAAGGAAGTATATGGACAAAATATGACTGAGATGAAATGTAAATACATAGTCTCTGATTTTGTCATTAATGAGAAAAAAACCTTTCATAACAGGAACTCCTTTCACTAATTCATATACAATGATTTAATAGAGTAAAGGATCATTAAAGGACATTCCCCATAGAATTGTTATGAGAATTGAGGGCGATCAGATTTAAAAACTGATTTGCAAACCTTAAAGTGTTATATACATGTTGACTGCTATTTGTAACTATTTGTTTATTTCTATTGGTTTTAATGTATCAATTATTCCTAATGACTAGTATCCAGTGGGAATAGAAGTTTGGCTATTTCTCCATCTACAAAATGGTAATAATGAGATTTACCCAAGCTCCTTTAGTGAATTGTCACAAGAAAGAGCTTTGAAACCATAAATCAACATACAAATATGAATTATTGCCTTATGGATTAAAAAATAAATTTCACTTACTCTAATGATAGCCCAATAGATAAAGTACTCTGGTAGCTAAGAACAGAGCACTGTAGAAATGAATAAAGAGAACATAAACACCCCTACATTTATAGCATTGCCCACCAAAATAGGGAACAGCCTTGGCTTCTAACACACAGCAATCTGTTTTATTTTTCTGTTGCTGTTGATAAAGATAACATTATTTTCATTGTACTAGACCTGGGAGTCTACATCAAATACCGACTGGATGGCTCACTATTCGACCTTTGCCGCCTGACTGCAAAAACAAAGACAACAGAGAGACTCATCCTGGAAGTCTCTTTGCAGATGACTGTGCTCTGATGGCCCACCAAGAAAATCATCTCCAAATCATTGTGGACAGGTTCTCCACCGCAACAAAACTGTTTGGCCTGACCATCAGCCTCAGCAAAACAGAGGTGCTGTTCCAACCCGCACCAGGGAGGCCAATGAACCGGCCGTGCATTACAATCGACGGCACACAGCTTTCTAACGTCAACACAAGTACCTGGGCAGCACCATCGCCAACGATGGGCCCCTAGACCACGAGATTAATGCCAGGATCCAAAAGGCCAGCCAGGCACTTGGGTGGCTGTGCTGCAAAGTCCTCCCACACAGCGGTGTAAGCACTGCGACGAAGCTCAAAGTGTATAACGCAGTGGTCCTCAGCTCGCTCCTGTACGGTTGTGAGACATGGACACTGTACTGGAAGCACATGAAACAGCTGGAGCAATTCCACCAACGCTCCCTCCAGTCAATCATGAGGATCCGATGGCAGGACCGAATCACCAACCAGGAAGTCCTCGACAGAGCCAACTCCACCAGCATCGAAGTCATGGTCCTCAAAACCCAGCTACGATGGTCTGGACACGTCATCCGCATGGACCCACAGTGAATACCAAGACAGGTATTCTATGGTGAACTGTCAGCTGGACTCAGGAAACAAGGCCGACCAAAGAAAAGATTCAAGGATCAGCTAAAGTCCAACCTGAAGTGGGCTGGCATTACACCAAAGCAACTAGAACTCGCTGTCTCTGTCAGAAGCAGCTGGCGAGCCCACATTAACAATGCCGCCACCTTTGAAGATGAGCGACGTCGACGTCTTGCCGCTGTGCATGAACACCGACACCAGGCCACAACCGCACCTCCCGTAACAACTGGCGTCCCAGGCACCATGTGACACAAACTCTGCGCCTCAGCCTTTGGACTCCAAAGCCACATGAGGGTACACCGTAGATGAAACTGCACAAAGACAATAGTCATACTCGATCACCGAGAGACAACCACTATTTTCATTGTACTGATATAAAGCAATTGGCAGTACAGTGGATAGAGTTCCAGGACTGGAGTCAGGAAGATTCATTTTCCCAAATTCGACTCCAGTTTCAGACATTTATTGCCTGTGGGACCCTGGGAAAGTCACTTAACCTTATTTGACATACTTTCCTCATTTGTAAAATGAGCTGGATAAGGAAATGTCAAATTGCTCTCTTTGCCAAGACAACCCCAAATGGGGTCATGAAGAGTCAGACACACCCAATATGATACAACAATAATACTGATAGAAGATTTTCCTGTTTAATCAGGGATTTCTAAGATTTTATAGTTATGAAGGGTCAAATGCAGAGCTGAATAGAATGCTAGACATAGACTGGGTATTTTATTTGGAGTTTTCTCTGGCAACTAAATTAATTTAGATTAGATCACAACCCTAAATTATCCTTACAGTGTGGATAGCAATCTTTCTCATGAGTCCCTCAGAAATGTCCTGGGCCATTATACTGCTGCTAGTAGAGAAGTCCATTACAATTGATTGTGGCATAGTGTATCTATCTCTGTGTATAAGGTTCTTCTGGATCTGTTCCTTTCACTCTGTATCAATTCCTGGAGGTTGTTGCAGTTCACATGGAATTCCTCCAGTTCATTACTCCTTTCAGCACAATAGCACTCCATCATCAACAGATGCCACAAATTTTTTAGCCATTTCCCAATCAAAGGGCATCATCTCATTTTCCAAATTTTTGGGCTAGACAATCTTCTAAAGCACTTTAGGCATAGTTCCAAATTGCCTTCCAGAATGCTTGGATCAGTTCAAAACTCCACCAGCAATGCATTAATATCCCAATTTTACCACATCTTCTCCAACATTTATTACATTCCTTTTCTATCATGTTAGTAAATCTGCTAAGTATGAGGTGATACTTCAGAGTTGTTTTGACTTGCATTTCTCTGATTATAAGAGATTTAGAACACTTCCTCATGTGTTTATTAATAGTTTTGATTTTTTTATCAGAAAATTACCTATTTATGTCCCTTACTCACTTATAAATTGGGAAATGGCTTGATTTTTTTTGTACAATTGATTTAGCTCTTTATAAATTTGAGTAATTAGACCTTTGTCAGAGGTTTTTGTAATGAATATTTCCCCCATTTGTTGCTTCCCTTCTAATTTTGGTTGCATTGGTTTTGTTTGTACAAAATTTTTTTAATTTAATATAAACAAAATTATTTATTTTACATTGTATAATATTTTCTAACTCTTGCTTGGTCTTAAAATTTTTTCCTTTCCCAATGATCTCACAAGTATACTATTCTGTGTTCACCTAATTTACTTATAGTTTCCTTCTTTATATTCAAGTCATTCACCCATTCTGAGTTTATCTTGGTATAGGGAGTGAGATGGTGATCTAAACCTAATCTTTCCTGTACTGTTTTCCAATTTTCCCAGCAGTTTTTGTCAAATGCTGGATTTTTGTCCCAAAAGCTGGGATCTTTGGGTTTATCATAGACTGTCTTACTGAGGTCACTTACTTCAAGTCTGACCCTCCTTCCTTTCTCTTAGCCAGTACTATATTGTTTTGATTACCACTGGCTTATAGTACATTTTGAGATGTGGTACTGCTAGACCAACTTTCTTCACTTTTTAAAAATTATTTCCCTTGATATTCTTGATTTTTTGTTCTTCCAAATGAACTTAATTATTTTTTTTTCTAATTCAGTAAAAAAGTTTCTTGGTAGATTGATGTATATGGCATTAAATAAGTAAATTAGTTTGGGTAGGATTGTCATTTTTATTATGTTAGCTCATCCTACCTATGAGCAATAAATGTTTTTCCGATTATTTAGATCTTGTTTTAATTGTGTGGAAAATGTTTTGTAGTTCTGCTCATATAGTTCTTGTGTTTGTCTTGGCAGGTAGGTTCCTATGTATTTTATATTGTCTCGGGTGGTTTTAAATGGGATTTCTCTTTCTAACTCTTGCTGCTGAGATGTGGTAGAAATATACAGATATGATGATGATTTAAGTGGGTTTATTTTGTATCCTGCAACTTTGCTAAAGTTGTTGATTATTTCCACTAGCTTTTTAGTTGATTCTCTAGGATTCTTTAAGTAAACCATCATCATCTGTAAAGATTAATAGCTTGGTCACCTCATTGCCTATTTTAAAACCTTCAGCTTCTTTTCCTTCTCTAATTGCTACTGCTATTGTTTCTAGTAAAATGTTAAATAATAGAGGTGATAATGAGCATCCTTGTTTCACTCCTGATTTTATTGGGGAGACTTCTAATTCATTCCCATTTCAGACAATTCTTGCCAATGGTTTAGATATATACTGTTTATTATTCTTAGGAAAAGTCCTTCTATTCCTATACTTTCTAGTGTTTTCAATAAGAATGAGTGTTGTATTTTGTCAGAGGCTTTCTCTGCATCTATTGAGATAATCATATGATTTTTGTTGGTTTATTTGTTGATATGGTCAATTATGCGGATGGTTTTCCTAAGATTGAGCCATTCTTGCATTACTGATATAAATCCCGCCTGATCATAATGGATAACCCATGTGATGACTTGCTGGAGTCTTTTAGCTAGTAGTCTAAGATTTTTGCATCTATTCTCAATAAGGAGATTGGTCTCTAGTTTTCTTTCTCTATTTTTGACCTGCCTGGCTTTAGAATCAGTACCATATTTGTGTTATAAAGGGAATTTGGTAGAACTCCTTCATTGCTTATTATGTCAAATAGTTTATATAATATTGGGATTAGTTGTTCTTTGAATGTCTGATACAATTCACTTGTGATTCCATCAGGTTTAGGGGATTTTTTTCTTAGGGAGTTCTTTAATGGCTTGTTCAATTTCTCTTTCTGACTTGGGATTATTTAAGTATTATATTTTTTCTTCTGTTAATCTAGGCAATTTATATTTTTGTAAATATTCATCTATATCTACTAGATTGCCATATTTATTGCCATATAATTGAGCAAAATAGTTTTTAATGGTTACTTTAATTTCCTCTTCATTAGAGGTGAGGTCTCCCTTTTCATCTTGAATACTGTTAATTTGGTTTTCTTCTTTCCTTTTTTTTTCATTAGATTGACCAGTACTTTGTCTATTTTATTTGTTTTTGTTTTCAACATATCAACTTCTAAACTTATTTATTAATTTCATAGTCCTTTTACTTTCCATTTCATTAATTTATCCTTTAAGTTTTAGGATCTCTAATTTAGTTTTCATCTGGGGATTTTTAACCTTTTCACTTTCAAGTTTTTAATTTGCATACCCAATTCACTGATATCTCCCCTCCCTAATTTGTTAACATATAAACTCAAGAATATAAATTTCTCTGTGAGTAATGCTTTGGCTGCATTCCATAGATTTTGAAAGGATATCTCATCATTGTCATTTTCTTCAATGAAATTATTAATTGTTTCTATGATATGTTCTTTAACAAAATCTGAAGAATCATATTATTTAATTTCCAATTAATTTTTTATTTGCCACTCCATGTATGCTTACTAATTATTGTTTTTCATTGCATTTTTATCTGAAAAGGTTACATTTATTATTTCTGCCCTTTTGCACTTATTTGCCATGTTTTTATGCACCAGTACATGGTCAATCTTTGTGAATGTATCATGTGCTACTGAAAAGAAGATACATACCTTTTTGTCCCTATTTATTTTTCTCCATATATCTCTTAAATATAAATTTTTAAGATTTCATTCACATCTTTTACCTCTTTCTTATTTATTATTTGGTTTGATTTATCTAAATCTGATAGAGGAAGGTTCAGATCTCCCACTTGTATTGTCTTACTATTTCCTCCTTTAATTCCACTAGTTTATCCTTTAAAAATTTGGATGCTATACCATTTGGTGCATACATGTTGCATAATGATATTTCATCATTGTCTATACTACCTTTTATCAGGATATAGTTTTCTTCCCTATCCCTTTAAACAGATCTATTTTTATTTTAGCTTTGTCAGATATCATGATTGCAATTCCTGCCTTCTTTCTCTCAGTTGAGGCCCAATAGATTTTTCTCCAAACTTTAATTCTAACCTTGTGAGTATCTACCCATCATATACATATTTCTTGTAGACTACATATGGTAGGATTTTGGTTTCTAATCGGCTCTGCTATTTGTTTTTGTATTATGGGTGAGTTAATCCCATTCACATTCAAAGTTATGATTGCCACTTGTGTATTTCCCATTTTGATATCCTCTCCTAGTTCTGTTCTTTCTTCTTTTTCTATATGCTTTTAAACCAGTGGTTTGCTTTTAATCAGTCCCCCTAATTCTCACCCTTACTATGCTTCCCTTTCTTCCCCCTCCCTTTTTGTTCCCTTATTATCATTCTTTTTTTTAGGGTTTGTTAAGTTCCCTCCTCCCTCTCTTCCCTCTCTTTTTGTACTAACCACCTCCCTCCTCCCTTAGTTTTCCCTTCTCACTTTCCCCGTAGGGTAAGATAGAATTCTATACCCCAATGGATCTAGATGTTCTTACCTCTCAGAATTAATTTCACTGAGAGTAAGTTTTAAGTATTACCTATTATCACTCTCTTCCTCTCCTTCTTATAGTAATATTCTTCCCCTCCCCTTCCCATGTGCCTCTTTGTGTGATATAGATTATCCTATTTATCTTATTTTTTCAAGTTTCTCTTGGTGCCATCTTCTATTCCTCCCCCCTCATTATTTCTATTTTTGCATATCATCTCATACCATTTATTACCCCAATCTCTTCCTATGAATGATTCTTCTAATTATTATAATAGTGAAAATAATTTTGAGAGTTACAAATAACATTTTCCCATACATTAATATAAACAATTTGATCTTATTGAAGCCATCAAAAAAGAAAGTTTAAATAAAAAACACATTTTCCCCCTTTCCCCTTTCTTTCTCATTTACCTTTTCACGATTCTCTTCATTTTGGGGTTTGGATATCAAACTTTGCACTTAGTTCTGGTCTTTTATTTACAAATTCTTGGAAGTTTTCTATTTTGTTTAATGCAAATTTATGGTTGGACTGAATATATTTAGTTGGTTGCCAGGGATTTAATTACTAAATCCCAAATGAATTACTAAAGTCAGAATGAAATTTAAGGTATTTTATTTTACAATAGAGGAAAAATATTAAGGAAGAGAGAAAGAGATGAAAAGGAGAGAGATAGTTGCTCTGGCTTCCCCTGAGCCAGGCAGAAATTCAGAGGCCCTAGGAAGGGGAAAGGAGTCTCAAGAAAATGGCCTCTCCAAAGTCTGGTGCCTCCAGGAAGGCCAAGGGAAAGAGAGTCAGTCTTTACACTCACCACGTGTCAGTTCCATCAGTAGATTCTTTATCAGCCTCTTCATCAGCCTCAAATCCAGTAGAATTGCCAGTAGCCTCCAGCAGAAGTATAGCAGAACTGCTTCTCAGAGGAAGTTCCACCAAGTGTCTGTCAAGTTATAAATCAAACTCTACTTTTAAAGACCTTTTCTCCTGTATCACTTACCTTAAATTTTTACAACCAACAATCCCAGCCAATGCTCTGCTCCAGGACTGCCCACTCTTTCACACGTGGGTCACAGACCTCCCACACAATGTGTAAAATGGGTATTCACAGCTTTTGTGGTTAAATCCAAAATGGGTAGATCTTCATACTCAAATAATGTGCTTATGCTTTTTGAGGATTAAAATATAAAAATAGACACATCTCTATACTCAACTTTAATTACAGTGCTTAAACTTTGGGGATTCAATCTAAAAATAGACAGGTGATTACAATTTAATCTTCATAATCAAGGAAGACCTAAATACCTTCATTGTTACAATTAGGGGAGAGCCTAATCCAATCTTCACACCATACTTTCCCTTGGAAATATGTAGTTAGTTTTGATAGGTAGGTGATCCTTGGTTAAAGACCAAATTCTCTTGCCTTTCTGAATATCATATTCCAAGCCTTTTGGTCGTTTAGTGGGGAAGCTGCCAGATCATGTGTAATTCTGATTGGTGCTCCTTGATATCTGAATTGTCTCTTTCTGGCTTCTTGTTAAATTTTCTCCTTAGCTTGGAAGCTCTTGAATTTGGCAATTACATTCCCGGGACTTGTCTTTTGAGGATTTAGTGTAGAGGATTTTCTATGAACTCTTTCAATGTCTATTTTTCCCTCTTGTTCAAGAATATCAGGGCAGTTTTCTGGGATAATTTTTTGTAGTATGATGTCAAGATTTCTGTTTATTTCTGGGTTTTCAGGTAGACCAATAATTTTCAAATTATCTCTTTGAGACTGATTTTCATCATATATCATCTAGTCAGTGAGATATTTTATGTTTCCTTCTATTTTGTAAGTCCTTTGAGTTTGCTTTATTAATTCTTGCTGTTTTGCAATATCATTGGCTTCCAACTGCCCAATTCTCATCTTTAAAGACTGGTTTTCTGCTATAATCTTTTGGTTTTCCTCTATAATCTTTTGATTTCCCTTTTCAGCTTGGTCTGTCCTTCTTTTCATGGCTTCCAGAAATTCAATTGTGTTCTCCATTTTTTGTCATTTCATTTGGATTCTGTGCTTCTTTCTCCATTTGGGAGTTCCTGTCTTTCAGACTATTCTTTTCTTTTTGAATTATTTCCAACTTTTCTTGCCAAAATTCTTCCATCTTTTTCATGAGCTCTGATTTAAATTCTTTTAGTGCTTGTGGCCAATTTCAGGGTTTTTTTTGGAAGGTTTGGATGCATTGATTTGTATGTCCTCTTCTGCTATTTCCTCTGTAGTTTGGATTTTTTCTCCATAAAAATTTATCCAGGGTCAAAACCTTCTTCTTGATCTTCTTGGTGTTTAAAATTTTATTCTCTAGGCATTGTTTGCCATTGTTAAGCTTCTTTTTCCTTCCCTTTCCAGTCAGAATTCTGAGTGAGGAAGGCAGGTTCCTTGTTTATGGAGCTAAGGAGAGTGGTTTTTGCCTGAGGCCACCTTTTATGTCTCCACAGCTTCTACTGTGTGCTGCCCCTCTCTTTCCTATCTCTGAGCCCAAGGTCTACACTCTTTGGCCTCCTGGGGTCTCAGGTCTAGCTGCTCTCAGGGATAGGTCTCTGGTGGTCTTAGTCAGTTGCCAAGGATGTAGAGATGTCCCTCACTTGCCTGCTGATTCTAGCATTCTGGCTTTGAACATGACTCCATAGGTGGGGTGGGGGGAGGGTAGATCAATTTACATTTCAGTGGGAGCTAGCGTGGGAATGCCCAAATCTCATGTACCTTCAGTTCTGAGTCCTACTGTGGAGACCCTTGTTCATCTGATTTTATTTTTTACCTTTTGAAGTAGTCTACATTGGTAGGTAATGAGGAGAGGAAGAGTGCTCTGTATAAATTGCAGCCATGTTAACATGGAAGTCTCCAATTTAGTTTTTATCTGGCAATTTTTAATTTGTTCCCTTTCTAGTTTTTTTTGTTTTAATTTGCATGCCCTATTCATTGACCTCTTCCCTCTCTGATTTGTTGATATATACAGTCAGGGATATACATTTTCCCTTGATTACTGCTTTGGCTGAATCCCATAGATTTTTAAAATATGTCTCATCAATGTCATTCTCTTTAGAGAAATTATGATTTGTTCTATAACCAGCAATTTTGGAGAATCATATTCTTTAATTTCCATTTAATTTTTTATTTGCCTCTCCGTGTACCCTTACTAATTATTCTTTCTGTTGCATTATTTTCTGAAATGTTTGCATTCATTATTTCTTTTTTGTATTTGTTTTCCATGTTTTTATGCCCTATTACATGGTCAATCTTTGAGAATGTACCATGTGCTGCTGAAAAGAAGGTACATATTCTTTTTTGTCCCAATTTATTTTTCTCCATATATTTATTAACTCTAATATTTTCTAAGATATCATTCACATCTCTTACCTATTTCTTCTTCTTTTTTGGTGGGGTTGATTTATCTAAATATGATAGAGGAAGGTTCAGGTCTCCCACTTGTATCATTTTACTATCTATTTCCTCCTTAAGCTCCAATCATTTTTCCTTTAAAAATTTGGTTGCTATACTATTTGTGCATACATGTTGAGTACTGATATTTTCTCATTGTCTATACTGTCTTTTATCAGGATGTATTTACCTTCCCTATCTCTTTTAATCAGATCTATTTTTACTTTGGTTTTGTCAGATATGATTGCAACTCCTGCCTTCTTTCTCTCAGTTGCAGCCCAGTAGATTTTGCTCTATCCTCTTACCTTTACCCTTTGTGTGTCTACCTGCCTCATGTTTGTTTCTTTTAGTTTCTAATCCACTCTGCTATTTGCATCAGTTTTATAAGTGAGTTCATTCCATTCACATTCAGTTATGATTACTACATGTGTATTCCCCAATTTCCTCTCCTAGTCCTACCCTTTCTCCTTTCCCTATTTCCCTATTTCCTTCTTCACCAGTATTTTGCTTGCTTTTAATCAGTTCCACTAATCCCCACCCTTTTGACATCCCTTCATTCCCCCTCCCTTCTTATTCCCCTCTTATTTTCTTTAGGGTCTATTAAATCCTCCCCTTTCCCTCCCTTTTGGTATTCCCTGTTCTGCTCCCCCCCTCGGGGTAAGATACCCTGAAGGGTAAGATAGAATTCAATACCCCAATAGATCTAGATGTTCTTCCCTTTAAGAGAGTAAATTTTAAGTATTACTTAGTAGTACTCTTCCACTCCTTCTTTTAATAGTATTCTCCTCACCCCCCTCCCATGTGCCTCTTTATGTGGTATAATTTATCCTATTTTTCTTCTTCCTTCAAGTTTCTCATGGAATAATCTTCTATTCCCCCTCATTATTTTTTCATATATCATCGTAAACCATTAGTACCTCAAACTCTACCTATGAATAATTCTTCTAACTACTATGATAGTGAATATAGTTTTTGAGAGTTACAAATATCATTTTTCCATATAGGAATATAAATAATTTGACCTTACTGAAACCCTTAAAATAATTTTTCCATCTTTCTTGTTTCTTTTCATGTTTCTCTTGAATTTTGTATTTGGACATCAAATTTTCCATTTAGTTCTGGTCATTTCTTTACAAATACTTGGAAATGCATTTTGTTAAATGCCTATACTTTCCCCTGGAATTATATAGTCAGTTTTGATGTATAGATGATCCTTGGTTGAAGACCCATTTCTCTTGCTTTTCGGAATCTCATATTCTAACCCTTGTGGTCCTTTAGTGTGGCTTGGAAGCTTGGAATCTCTTGAATTTGGTAATTACATTCCTGGAGGCTGTCTTTTGAGGATTTAATGTAGTGCCATCTATGGACTCTCAATGTCTATTTTGCCCTCTTGTTCAAGAATATCAAGGAAGTTTTCTGGGATAATTTCTTGTAATATGATATCAAGGTTTTCATTTTTTCCCTAGGTTTTCACATAGACCAATGATTCTCAAATTGTTTCTCCCGGACCTGTTTTCTAAGTCCCTCATCTTCTCAATGAGGTATTTCATGTTTCCTTCTTTTTTTGGTCACTTTTGACTTTGCATTATTAATTCTTGCTGTCTTATGAGATCCTTAGCTTCTACTTACTTGCCCAATTTTAGTCTTTAAAGACTGATTTCAGCTTTGTTCTTTTGATTTTCCTTTTCATTTTGGTCTATCTTGCTTTTCATGGCTTCTAGCAGGTCAATTCTGGTCTCCAATTTGCTTATCATTTCATTTGATTTCTGGGCTTCTTTTTCCAAGTAGGAGATTCTGTCTTTTAAACTGTTATTTTCTTTTTGAACTATTTTGTGCGTTTATTGCCAAGTTCCTTCTCTCTTTCTTACTTGGTTCTTGAACTAGAAATTGAGGTCCTAGAGAACTTGTTACCAATTTCTATTTATTTTGAAAGTTTGAATGTGTTTGCTTGTTTGTTGCCTTCTGCTGTCTCCTCTGTAGTCTGCTGTTTTTCACCACAGAAATTGTCCAGGATCAGAGCATTTTTTTTGTACTTGTCGATTATTTTTCTTGGGTGTTGGAAGACATTGTTGTGTTAGTTTTTTTATTCCCTTCCCAGTCAGAAGTCTCAGTGAAGATGGTAGGCAGCTCTTGCTGTATTGAGCTACAGAGTAGTTTTTGCCTTGAGGCTATTTTTCAGTCTCTGCTGCTTCTGCCATGGGTAGCCCCTCTCTGCCATATCTCTGTGTCTAAGCTCTGTGTTCCTCAGCCTCCTGGGTCCCCAAGTCTTGCTGCCCTCAGGGGTAAATTTGTGGTGTCCTCAGCCACCCCTACCCCCAAAGAACCTAGAAATTTCCTCACACTCACTTTGACTCTAGTGCTGTAGGTTGAGTTGTGGAGGGGGAATCAGCTTGTGCTGTGGAAGGAATAAGTTTAACCCCTTATAGCATGGAAATGCCCAAACCCTGTCTACCTTCAAGGCTTTGCCCAAGGTAGAGCTCCTTTGCTCATCTGATATTGATTTTTGTCCTTCTGAGGAGCTTTATACTGGTTGGTTGTGAGAAGACCCTTGTTTCTACTCTGTAGCCATCTTAGCTCAGAAGTCCCCCAGAACTGTTATATTTTGAGAAAGGATATATAGTCTGGGGTCCTGATTCCCTCAGTTAATGATATGGAAGTCAGAAGTTAACTTGAACTTAGAAATCATATCTCTTAGCCTAATCATATTTAAGGGAACAGACATATAATTATAGCTTGGTACTCCATCTCTATGAGGAGAGGAGAGTGGCCAAGACAGGCCCAAACCTCTTACTTTCCATCCTGGCAGAAATTAAAATCTCTCTTAGAGAAGGGTTGAGTGAGAAGAGGCTAGAAATGTTTATTCTTTCTCCCTTCAAAATATACGACATTACATGTAGAGGACAACACTTATTGCATAGAGGAAATAGGGTTCTTCAACAACACACACAGATCAGAAAAATTGGATAGGACCTAATCAAGTTAAAAAACAAGATTTCAAATTGAACCTGACATAGAAAGCCATCAAGAAATACAACAAAATATCCAAACTGTCAAAACAGTTCAATATACATTCATGTAAAGCACAAGGGATTAAAAATTCCAATTCTCTATTGATACCCTGGTGACAGGAGTAGAAAATGAATGGACCTTTATGAAAGTAATCTTCTGACGATAATTGTAACAGGAACTGCAATGGATGTAAATACCATCCATTCCAGTGGCAATTTTGAGATTGCAATCAGGTTTGATCTGGTTCTCCTTCCGAATGGATAGCCCACCTTATACCATTTTTCACCTTAATGGATCATTGTAACCCTTAAATAAAGTTGAGGAAGAAACCATAGCTGCCACCAGTATATTTCAAACCTTGCACAATTTCAATCAATATACTTTTATTTTCTATTATATGCAAGGAATTAGCACCGAGAGAGAGAGTGTGATGTCATTAAAAGAATCCTAAAGTAGAAGTTAGGAAATCTGAGTTTTCATCTAGGCTCTGATATATAATTGTGTGACTTCAATATCAATAAAACTGTTTTCTTATCTATACTTTGAAAGAATCAGTGATAGGAGTAGAAAGAGGAGAAGGATGGAAATCAGTAGGTATGAATTTAGTTCCACTTCTGTCACTTACTACTTTTGTGACCTTTGTAAAGTTAGTCTTATTAAGTGTCTCTTTTTACATGTATAAAATCAGGGGGTCCAATTAAATGATCTTTAAGGTCCTTGACCCTAACTGTGTGGCCTTAGGCAAGTTAAACTTCTAAGCCTCCATTTTTTCATCTGTAAAATGAAAAGTTTATAAGTTAAGTGATCACTAAGGTCCTATTAAGCTGGAACATTATATGATCTATGAACACTATTATAACCATAATTTGAAATACAATTGGTATAAATACTACTGCCTAGGCAACCAAAAGAAAAGATAATTTCATTGAATCTTCTAGCTATTATGTAGTGAGAGCTATATTGGTCATTACAGTTTTGATTCTTCTAAAGAAAATCTACAAATATCTTTCTTTCCTAGTATGAAGGTGACCTTGAGTTCTCAAATTCAATGGACAAGCCTAGCATAGCTCTGGCAAGCCCTACCAAGCTGGAAAATCTTCAAACTTTCCTTACAGTTCAATATTAATTGATGTAAAGCACAGAGGACTAAGTGGACCTACATCTGAGTACCAGCCTAGCTAAACTTGGAGAGGCTGGCCACTCAGAATCAATTCAATTGGTTCACAATTGATGACTTTCTCTGGCCAAAGCACCCCATTGAGGCCATCTCCTAAGGAGTGGAAGGCATGGACCCAAACATTGACACTGATAAATGACATATCCTTAAAGAAGTGGTATTTTGTTTTGATCAGCAATATTGACATTAACAATTCCCAATTACAAAACAGCAATTCAGAGTTTGACTTTAAATATTCTCAGATGTACTTTTCTTTCTATTCCCTCTTCCTCATATATATTTTGGTCAGCATCTAAATTCCATATAAGGTATGAAAACTAATGTATGCTGTTCCTTGAGGGAGAGATGAAGAAAGAATATATATTTAGTGCACACATTAAGGCAATAATAAGAACTCAATTAATGGTGATCTGACTGGGGTAGGCTGAGGAAGGGGGACAAAACTCATTTCCTAATCTCCAAGGACCCAATTAGAAAACTGGTCCAACAAGCCTGATTTTGGTCAACTAATTCTGTACCACATAGTCCCAATTCCTTTGGGTGCTGACCACAGGGAGAGTAATAACAGCTTACAGCAATAAAACAAGGCTTAGGTTTTCACTAGGGAAGGGAAAGGGGTGGGGGAAAGGAAATCACTTGAATGGCATTAACTTTAGATAGTCTCTTGGGAAAACTTACAATTAACTATAGAACAAAAGGACCAGTGCCCAGCAAGACAGCCTAAGGAAAGAGTATAAACTGGAAGCTCATTTGGAAGTTATCCTAGATAATCATTCACTCATTCTCTTACAAGATTGAGCCTTGTCAGTGGACTGGCACCTGAGGGTTATGTTTCAGAATTCATCTGGACCCTCTAATAAATCAAAGCATCATAGAATAAAATTAATCCTCCAAAGGAAAACCAGAGAATGCTGAGAATGCCTTTGGGTAATCATTCTAAGAGGAAGGATTATATAATCCTGAAACAGACTGCAATAACTATCTGAAAAGGCAAATTAAGAATTAAAAGTAAAAAAAAAAAGATGGTTAGTTAACTTGATTTGACCAGTGTAATAGCTGAGGATTATGTTCTGCCCACCCTTCTAGTTAAAGGATGAAGCATCTTGTAATGGAAAGACCAAAGGTACCTATCCGTTGTCCTTTGTCATGTTAACTTCTTTTAGGAAGTCTACATATTATTTCACTGTGTCAACATGGAGTTCATTTGACAGAATTATCTAACCATAGAATTTGGATAGAAGTTCAGAGATTACTTAGATCAACTCATTGTGGTATATTATAAAGAACATTAAGTCCAGGGTAGGAGTACATAAGTTCAGTTCCTACTTCTGGGAATTGCTACCTGTATGATCCTGACCAAATGAAGTCTTCCCGAATCTTAGTTTCCATATGCAAAATAAAGAAGTCAGACTAGATGGCCTTTAGGATTCCTTCTAGGCCTAGAACTATGATTCATAACAAAAGTACAAATTTCTACATTAAGACAGAAGTCATTAGGCAGCTCATTCCAGTTAATTGTTGGAAGGTATCCTTGGTATTGAACCAAAAATCTGTTTCCTGACTACACATGGGCAAAGCCATTTTGTACATCAATGCTTCAAACTACCTGTGGCTCAGTCTACTCCTGTATTCAATAGAAATAATGATTTCTTCATTTTTCACTGCTAAAATGTATCCATTCTTCCTCTCAGGGATGTTGTAAGAATCAATAAGAAATTAATTCTTCTAGCATCTTGGTGGTATGCTGCTTCCCAGGTAAGCATGTGAATTCCCCTAGGTTATAACTAAATCATTTAGTCAGCAGAAATCTCTTAACCTGAAATCTTTGAACTTTTTGTAGTTATGATAACTGTATTTTAATGCAATTGGATTCTTTTTAGTGCATATATAACATATATACATATATACATATTGCATTTGTTGTCACCATGCCTTATGACATTTCCCTCCATCCCAAAATGATTTAAGCTAACATTTAGAGAAACCTTATATAGAAAAAAATATCATAATATGTTTTAATACAGCTTGGGATGAATATTAGCAGCTTAATCTATTAAAAACAATAGTCAATAATCTTCCAAAATGACTCAAACTACTAGATTCCTTCAATGACCAAACCTTTCAAAGACTGAAACTATTTTCTCCTGTTAATTAATAGCTTTACCTTGAATACAAAAGAGGACATTGCCCTTAGTTAGGCCATATACCCATAACTTAATGGAGTGGAAAGGTAGTGGTCTTATCTATTTGTAATTCAATTGCTGTGATTCCATTCTTTCAGGGCCATATTTTTCATCCTGAACCTTTCTTCAAGATTCTTTGATACCTTGAAAGTGTTGGGGAGTCTCTCATCTCTATCACCACTCCAGCTCCTTGCTGACTGTATTCACTGCACTCATTTTAGAAAACCAATACCTAGTTTTAAAACTTAGCACATTTTCTACATAGCATTAATCCCCTCAAATTCATGCCCAAAGTAAATATCACTGCCAGTTTTTGCTGGGTAGGAGACTTGAGACCCTTGTTCTTTCAGGCTGACTGTAACACCTACCCTGGATTCTTTCCTTCACACTGAACATTCTACTAGAAATGGAAAAGTATTCAATAGCTGTAAATATATTTGTGAATACAAGTTCCTTAAGAAAACTTAAGAGAAGACAATAAATATATTCCAAAGTCTTGGATAATGTACAGCCTGGGTAATCAGTCCCTAATATTTTCCAAATGGATTGTGTCAATGAGTCATTTAATCATGAAGAGAATTAAAACTTCAAAGAATCTGAAGGGCATTGATGGAATCTGTTACATTTCCTATATCTTTTGTGTTTTCTCCCACTGAAGAAAATGTTTAATAGATAAAGGGCTTAATCCTGAATAATTCAGGTGCCAGTCTATATTTTATTAATGGCAGAAGTCAAACAGATCATAGAAAAAGAAGTTAAGATTTAGATTTAATCCAAGAATCATCAAGGTGATAAACACATTGTTCTGTAATTCCTCTAATGCCTTTAACCCTAACATGACAATCAATAATCCCTTCTAACAGCTATGAATGGTTGTTATATATGAAAGGGTATCACTCCCCACCTCTTGTCTTCCAGAGAAAGTTATATTTCAGAGATTTTTTTTGGATCAAAAAAGCCCTCCCATACCACCAAATGCCTTTTTGTGTTGTTTACTCAATTAGAATGTTATTTCTTTGAAGGCAGGGGCTGTCTCACTTTCATATTTGTTTTCCCAGTACTTGGCACATAATAAATATTTTTTAAATATTTTTAAAATTTATTCTATCTTGGAACAGGAGCTTTCTAAATTGACTTCAGTACCAATTTTCCTCTTATATAACATTTTTATATATACATATTTTAGGTTATTGGTGAATTCAGCTGAGTAATATGGTGTTTGATACATTCTTTTACAACCTCTCCAGTATTAAAATCAATATGTGCATGTAAACACATCCTAGACAAACTATTTATGATGTGGACAAAATAATGTGATGACTGCTTTATGGAATAGCAATGTGACTTACATATAAAAGACATGGTTAATGGACCTATAATTCATCTTGATGGATATAGTCAATGCTTTACTTCTTTTAGACAATCTCTTTACTGACCACCTCCTTCACACCCACTTCAGGATATAGCCCAATAAAGGATCCCAGGTAATTAATCTCTGCTAGACCTGAAGTAGATAAAGAAGGGCTTTTAATACCAATACTCCCAGAAGAAGTGGCGCAATGTAATCATGAGTCTCTGCTGGCAGAAGGTTTGAGGATTCAGCCTCTTTAGAGGAAGGTGCCTCTATAATTTCTTTGACATGTAGCAATAAATATAATCTGACTTCCTAGGACCTTGTCTTGACATTATATATTTCAAAGATGTTTTGGTCGAGTTGTACCATTGAGGGCTTTTTTGAAAAACTCCATATAGAAGGTGACTTTGTGATAGGACTTCTAAGAAATCCCTCAAACTGCAGAGTAAGAGAGATAACCCAATATTAAACCATAGAATACCTCACCAAGTTATTGATGCCTAGTCAGAATCTGAAATCTTTGGACCCTAGATGGAAAAATAGAAAGAAGACTGGATTTATAACCATAATCCACATGGATTAGAGTCCCTGTTCTATTTACAGTATAACCTTAGCAAATAATTTTGCTTCTCTAAGCCTCAGATTCTATAAAATTGGGATAAAATGTCCATAATATCAGGGTTGTTATGAGAAAAACAAGGCATCTAGGTAGTTCTGTAAATAGTATTGGGTTTGGGGCACAAAAGTCAAATCTTGTCTCAGATACTTTATAGCTTCATGGTACTGGGTAAAACACTTAAACCCATTTCCATTTTAGTTTCCTCTTCTAGAAAATGGGAATAATAGTGACACCTGCCCACACAAGGTGTTTGTATGCATCAAATGAGATTATGTAAAGTACTTTAAAAATCTTAAAGCATCAATAAATATTAAAGTATTAAATATTATTAAATAAAATAATACATATTGTGATCCCATTATTGATAATAGTATTGACTGACTTATCCATTATAGGCATTTAATAAGGTTATTTTGAATTAGACAATAAAATATCATAAAAAAATCTGCTCAGAGTCAAGAAAGAAAACTATTTTCAGTTGTTTACTAAAATACTGAAAATACAGTGACACTGACTAGTTTATTTAGCTTTAGCAAAATCCCATCCTTGTCACTGGAATGGGTATCTTCTCAATCTCCCTGACAGGCAAGGACAAACAGGTCTTGATTTTGACTGTACTTGATGACACAATGTCCCTAGTTATGCATAAGTAATAGTGAGCTTTATTTATTAAGGTAATGTCATGTTAACATATTCTTCCAGAAATGCATATTTAAGTATAACCTGAGTCATTCAACTTGGCCTATTGTAAGAAATATATTAATGCCATCCTGAAAATATATTGTTAGCAAGCATTAAGTCTGAATCATTCTTACTTGGGAAAAATAAAAACCTATTTCCAGGGTTTGATGAGTCAGGTTTTGCAGTACATCTGGAATCCAAACAATGTAGACATCAATACATTAGGATTGTGAAAATGTCATGCCAACTCTGTGAAAGTTATGGGACCTGTGAACCATTTGTAGTTATTTTGTCCTGATTAGTCCCTGTATTATATCCTTTTCTCTCTGTCTCTCTCTGTCTCTTGGTCTCTCTGTCTCTCTGTCTCTCTGTCTCTCTGTCTCTCTCTCTTCTCTCTCTTTCTCTCTCTCTTCCCTTTATCTACCTATCTAAACACCCACCCACCCATCCATCCATCTAAACATCCATCCCTCCATCCATCTATTTCTATGCATGTGTATTTACATACACATACATATAACATGTTATATATACATATTACATCTATTCCATTCTCTTTTCAAATAACCTGTTATGAACTTTTTTATTTTTTTAAATTTTTGTTACTTTCATCCAGGTGATGGAGCTGGGAGGTAAGGAAGGGATGAATCCCAATGATCATGGACTCCTCTGATCAATTTCACTCTGCTTACTTTATAAATGGAGACAAATCTGCTGGTCTAAAAGTCTATAAAATCCTCTTGTTCATTTCACTGATACAGGAGTTGTTCCTACAAATTAAAAGAAAAGCCAGATTCAAAATCAAGATTGTCAACTACGGAAATATTTATTCATAGAATTCTATAGCTAGAAGGGAACTTTAAGGCCACACAGTACAAACCTTTCTCTTTTTTTGTAGAGTTCTTTTTTTTTAATTATTTTATTTGGTCATTTTCAAACATTATTCCTTGGAAACAAAGATAATTTTCTTTCCCCCCCCCCCCTCCCGACAGCCCTCCTATAGCTGATGAATGATTCCACTGGGTATCACATGCGTCCTTGATTCAAACCCATTTCCATGTTGTTGGTATTTGCATTAGGGTGTTCATTTAGAGTCTCTCCTCAGTCATGTCCCCTCAACCCCTGTAGTCAAGCAGTTGCTTTTCCTCAGTATTTTTACTCCCACAATTTGTCCCCTGCTTGTGGATAGTGTTTTTTCTTCTAGATGCCTGCAGAATATTCAGGGACTTTGTATTGACACTAATGGAGAAGTCCATTACGTTTCAGTGTACCACAGTGTTTCAGTCTCTGTGTACAATGTTTTCCTGGTTCTGCTCCTTTTGCTCTGCATCACTTCCTGGAGGTTGTTCCAGTCTCCATGGAATTCCTCCACTTTATTATTCCTTTTAGCACAATAGTATTCCATCACCAACATATACCACAATTTGTTCAGCCATTCCCCAATTGAAGGGCATCCCCTCATTTTCCAATTTTTAGCTACCACAAAGAGCTCAGCTATGAATATTCTTATACAAGTCTTTTTCCTTATTATCTCTTTGGGGTACAATCCTAGCAGTGCTATGGCTGGATGAAATGGCAGACAGTCTTTTAGCATCCTTTGGCCATAGTTCCAAATTGCCCTCCAGAATGGCTGGATCAGTTCACAACTCCACCAGCAACGAATTAATGTTCCTTCTTTGCCACATCCCCTCCAGCATTCATTATTTTCCTTTGCTGTCATGTTAGCCAGTCTGCTAGGTGTGAGGTACTATCTCAGAGTTGTTCTGATTTGCATCTCTCTGATTATAAGAGATTTAGAGCACTTTTTCATGTGCTTATTAATAGTTTTGATTTCTTTGGCTGAAAACTGCCTGTTCATGTCCTTTGCCCATTTATCAATTGGAGAATGGCTTGACTTTTTGTACAATTGATTTAGCTCTTTATAAATTTGAGTAATTAGACCTTTGCAAAGGTTTTTGTTATGAAGATTGTTTCCCAATTTGTTGCTTCCCTTCTAATTTTGGTTACATTGGTTTTATTTGTACAAAAACTTTTGAATTTGATGTAATAAAAATTGTTTATTTCACATTTTGTGACTTTTTATGTCTTGCTTGGTTTTAAAGACTTTCCCTTCCCAAAGGTCTGACATGTATAATATTTTGTGTTCACCTAATTTACTTATAGTTTCCTTCTTTATGTGCAAGTCATTCACCCATTCTGAGTTTATCTTGGAGTAGGGTGTGAGGTGTTGATCCAAACCTAATCTCTCCCATACTGTCTTCCAGTTTTCCCAGCAGTTTTTGTCAAAAAGTGGGTTTTTGTCGCAGATGCTGGGGTCTTTGGGTTTGTCATATACTGTCTTGCTGAGGTCACTTACCCCAAGTCTATTCCACTGATCCTCCTTTCTGTTTCTTAGACAGTACCAAATTTTTTTGATGACCACTGCTTTATAATAGAGTTTGAGATCTGGGACTGCAAGGCCACCTTCCTTTGTATTTTTTTTTTCATGATTTCCCTGGATACCCTTGATCCTTTGTTCTTCCAAATGAACTTTGTTATGTTTTTTTTTTTTCTAAATCAGTAAAAAAAATTTTTGGAAGTTCCATGGGTATGGCACTAAATATATAGATGAGTTTGGGTAGGATGGTCACTTTTATTATATTGGCTCGTCCTACCCATGAGCAGTTAATGTTTTTCCAATTGCTCAAGTCTAGTTTTAGTTGTGTGGAGAGTGTTTTGTAGTTGTGTTCATATAGTTCCTGTGTTTGTCTCCGGAGATAGATTCCTAAGTATTTTATTTTGTCTAAGGTGATTTTGAATGGGATTTCTCTTTCTAATTCTTGCTGCTGAGCTGTGTTGGAAATATACAGAAATGCTGATGACTTAAGCAGGTTTATTTTGTATCCTGCAACTTTGCTAAAGTTGTTGATTATTTCGACTAGCTTTTTGGTTGATTCTCTAGGATTCTTTAAGTAGACCATCATATTATCGGCAAAGAGTGTTAGCTTGGTCTCCTCCTTGCCTATTTTAATGCCTTCAATTTCTTTTTCTTCTCTAATTGCTACTGCTAGTGTTTCTAGTACAATGTTAAATAATAGAGTTGATAATGGGCATCCTTGTTTCACTCCTGATCTTATTGGGAATGCATCTAGTTTATCTCCATTGTAGATGATGTTAGCTGATGGTTTTAGATATATACTGTTTATTATTTTTATGAATGACCCTTCTATTCCTATGCTTTCTAATATTTTTAGTAGGAATGGGTGTTGTATTTTATCAAAAGCTTTTCCTGCATCTATTGAGATAATCATGTGATTTTTGTTGGTTTGCTTGTTGATATGGTCAAGTATATGGATGGTTTTCCTAATATTGAACCAGCCCTGCATTCCTGGTATAAATCCTCCTTAATCATAGTGAATGACCCTCCTGATCTCTTGCTGAATTCTTTTTGCTAGTATCCTATTTAAGATATTTGCATCTATATGCATTAGGAAGATTGGTCTATAGTTTTCTTTCTCCATTTTTGCCTGCCTGGCTTTGGAATCAGTACCATGTTCGTGTCATAGAAGGAATTTGGTAGAACTCCCTCTTTGCTTATTATGTCAACCTTTCCTTTTTTAATAGATAAATAAATTAAAGGTTAAAGCATTTAATTTACTTGTCCAAGATCAATTGAATAATAATAATTAGTATTATGACAGTAAAAAATATATAGCACTTACAAAGGTTTACAAAATACTTTCTATTCAGTAAATCATTTTATCCTCACATCTCTTATTATTTGCATTTTATAGATAATGAAATTGAATCAGAAAGAGGTTAAGTAATTTTCCCAAAGCCATATAGCTGGTAAGTATCTAAAACAGGATTTGAACTCTGGTCTTCCTAAGTCCAAGTCTGTCTCTCTATCTACTATGCTATATAGAGAGTAGTAAATGTTATAGGCAGTACTTGCATTCTAGTTTTGATGCATAATATATGCTGGTTATAATGTACAGTATTCTAGGGAAGGCTGATCATAGAGATCATCATAAGAGTCTTCTTTTCTTGGACAAAAAAAAGTATTGTTTGCTGTTGTTTTGTAGGTGTATTTAACTCTTTGTGACTCCATTTGAGGTTTTCTTGGCAAGGATACTGGAATGTTTTGCCATTTCCTTCTCTGGATCATTTTACAGATCAGGAAATTGAGGTAAATGCAGTCAAGTGACTTTTCAAAAGTCACACAGCTAGTCAAAGTGTCTGAATTTGAACTCAGGTCTTCTCATCCCAGCCCCAGTGCTCTATCCTTTCCACCATCTAGCTGCCACTAAAAGCGAAGTAATCCCATAACATATTACTAATTTACCATGAGCCTTCTAATTTATACATTTATAGATAGAGGAAAAATGCACAAGTTCTGGTTTTGCCATTTATCCAAATGGTCCTTAAATGTCTCAGTTTCCTCATCTATAAAATAATAACACCCACTTTTCAGGATGGTTGTAAGGTTCAAGTAAGATAATAGTTATAAAGTGTTGAGTATAGTGCCAGGCACATGGTCTTATATAAATGCTAAAAATTATTATTACCATGATTATTAATCATTGTATATTCCTACATATTGTGAACTTATACTGGTTAGATCAAAAGTACTGATGCTTTTGCCCATGTGCATATAAACAAAGAGAAACTTGGATTTCTCAGAATGTCTCTAGTGACTTATCATTATTTCTATCACTAAAACTATCACATTTGGTCTAAGTATATAACATAAATGGCCATAATAATCATTTTTGTGCCTATTCCAAATTTTGTAAAATTTAACAGATAGCAAAAAACATGCCCTCGAATCTTTATTAAATTTCTAATTTATTCAACTTTTCTCAATTGCATGTAAACAAAAATGTTTAATTTTTAATTTTTTTATATTCCATATTCTCTCCCTCCACCCACCTGTAGATGATACATTTTGCTCATGTTGCAAAAGAAAACAGAGGGAAAACAACAAAAACAAAAATAAAGGCAGTTAAAGGTATGCTTTGATATATATTCACATTCCATCATTTTTTTTTCTCTCAAAGCAAGTAACACTTTTCATCTCAAGTCCGAAGGAATGGTCTTGGATCACTGTGCTAATCACAATGGCTAAGCCATTCAGATATGATTATTGTACAATATTGTTGTTACCATGTACAATGTTCTCCTGGTTCTGCTCATTGCATTTTGCATCAGTTCACATAACTTCAAATAATTTTTAAAGACACTTTCAGTTGATCCTATGGGCCAAAATCTTCTAGACAATGCAAAATTACTGTATGAGATGAAAGGTAAAGATGAGGAGGCTATAAAAGAAGTTGTTTCAGTACTCACTACCTTGTGGCATTTGTGGAGAGGAAGAATGTACCATCCTAAAACTTTAATTAATTATGCTTGTTGTGGGAAGGAAATCACTTAAAAGACTGATATATATTAATTTAAGGTCACCAAGGAATTCAGCTATGTAATTCCTTAGTGAAAACTCAAGTCAGCAGTCAACCTTTTATGGAGTTTAATTACAAACAGGAAGAAGAAAGGTATTAGAGAGAGAGAGAGAGAGAGAGAGAGAGAGAGAGAGAGAGAGAGAGAGAGGGAGAGGGAGAGAGAAAGGGGAGAGAAGGGAATAGGGCTTAAATAACCCCTCTGTTTAGGTTGGGCCAAAAGGCCCAAGCCCTTAGATAGCTGAGGCAAAGAAAAGAGATCAGTCCCTATCACTCACGTGACCAAAATGGAGAAACAGTCTCAGGGGCCTCCACCTCCAGCCTCCTTCAGAGCAAGCTTCTCAGAGCACAACCTCTCAGAGCAAAACCTGTCCAACCCCCTCTAGTCCTCAGACCCTGCTATCATTAAGGAAACCATCCAAGTTCCCTCCCCTCAGTTCTCACATCTATCAATCACTGTCCATGTCTTCCCTGTGCCAATGGTGGCTCTAGCTTAACTCAGGACCGCCCAGAGGTCTGTGGCTTTGCACATGTCTGTTGAAGGTCATATTCTCAAATAATTAAATTTTGATCTATGCTGCAGCCCTTCCTAAATCCTGTTACCCTGAGTAGGGTGAAGATTGTATCAATTCTAAAATCAATCATGACTCAAAGAACTTCCTGTTCTATGCTTAAGCATAGGTCAAAGCCCTTTCCATTGTTTAGCAAAAGGTTTCTGTCCTAAAGTAATCTAAGCAGGGAGGAGAAGGAACCTCCCATGCCAATGGGGTTCACATTCCAATAGACTATCAGTAAGAAATTTTCCAAGTATGAAATTTCCCAATGGTGAAATTTCCAACATTTATAAGTCTAAGAAATTTTAAGGTTTACATTGTGAAATGTACTTTGAGGTTCTTTTCAATTTTTTCCTGTGGTTCAAGTGGAGTAGAAGTATTGTTAGTTTAAGATGGATATTACATTTAGGTGCTCAGGAAAAAAAGTCTAGGTTCTTCCTCTGGGAAATATCTACTCTCTCTCCATGCTAAATGACAAAGTAGAAGTATAATTTTAAAAACATAAATCTGAAAAAAGTGGATTAACAAAACCAAAAATGTAGAATTCTATACAGCAGTATAAAGGTTTTTTTTTTCAAATTGAATGGATAGGTTTTTAAGATATCTCAAAGAAGAGAGGCTGTTGCCTGGTTTTAAAATTATTATTACAAAAGAAAAATGACTCAGAGGATATTATTTTCAAATAATCTTTATTAAAATGCACATATTGAGACTATCTCAAATTCAAAACTTAAAAAGAAACAGTTTTGGTGGCAGCAAGGTGGTCCAGTGGATAGTGCACCAGTCCTGGAGTCAGGAGGATATCAGTTCAAATCACTTTAGGGACACTTAGTAGCTAACTACCTGACTTTAAGTGTAACAACCTGTTTGCCTCAGTTTCCTCATCTCCCAAGATTTTGTAAGGATCAAATGAGATAATAATTTTAAAGCATTTAGCCAAGCTCTTCACACATACTAAGCACTATATAAATGTTGGCTATTGATATTTTCCAGATGACTTTCTGCTAAATATCTTTATATCACAGAGAATGTAAGATCTCACTATGTTCATTTTATTGTTGTTATTGAAAATAGCATTTGTGTGGATAGAACAATGTACTGCCTTAATGAATCTCAACCAATTAGGCATCTCCCATTTGCTAAAAGTACATAACACTCCTTATTACAAGGAAATTCAGAAATAATTAATTGTTCAATAATTCTCCAATTAGCAGTAGCTACCAAGGCTAAACAGGAATACAAATCCTCCACAAAAGTGTTTAACATTGCCATTAAAAAAATATCCTGTACAAACTCGAAATCATTGATGAACTGTCAGGTGATAAGGTTCTCCAGGTTTTCCCTTTTGTGGATGGCATTGTTCTGATTACATTCAGCCTTGAAACAATGTATTATCTCCTTCAAGTGTTCCAGATATTCAAAAGAATTATCTTCATAATCCACATATTAAGAACTAAGTGGATGAAGAACACACATTTCCCATGGAATTATACAGTCAATCTGCTAGTCAAGGACATTTTTCTTTCTTCTGAACTAGAACAAGAAGAAAGAAAATTGAGTCCAGAGGTGAACAGAAGAAGAATGAACTTTTTTTTCATTTGGGAAATTATGCACTGCTGCTCCCTGTCATGAACATCTGCTGTTTTCACACTAATATTCTCTAAGTAATGCTCTATGATTGCAAATTTTGGAACACTATGATCTCAGAAGAAATATACATAGGACTATAAATACCAGTCAATGAAGAGTGAAGGAGCTTTCCCATTGGGAGTAAGGTAACAGCTCAAATAAGAGTAAGAGTCCCATATCTTACCCAAGGGAAACATAATGGATATAAATTAGCAGCAACCTTTACCAGCAATGGCTTGAGTATATATGTATATGTACATATACATATATATATATATATATATATATACACATCATCACCAATGTTATGTGATTAGCCACCTTGATTACATGTCTTTTATATTACTTCTTTAGTCATTATCTTTAAAGCTAATTCTTGAGTTCAAATCATCTTCTGTAAATTCGATAGTTGGTTTATATTCACCATTTCTCTTTCCCTTTGTGTTATCTGTAATTATTTTTTATTGATTATTACACATATACAAATTATGTGCATGGTGTATGGTGCATGTTGTGAGTGTGTGCATATAATATTGAGCTGGTTTTGGTGGGATTGTTCAATCTTTTCATTTGTGTCTAACTCTTTATGATCTTTTTTGATGTTTTCTTGGCAAAGATACTAGAGTGTGTTGTTGTTTCTTTCTTCAGCTCATTTTACAGATGAGAAAACTGGGTAAACAAGCTTCAGTGACTTTTTCAGGTTCACATGGCTAATAAGTGTCTGAGGTCAGATTTGAATTTAGAAAGAAGAGTTGTCCTGACTGCAGGCTTGGGCAATCTACTATTGCAACACTTAGCTCCCCATTGTATTAGTGTTCACAAAGTATTAAAAGATTAATAAGAAGGCATCCAGAATATGTGGTGTGGATTCTATGGAGGATTTACAGAGGAACATGATATAGGATGGAAAGACATGGGTAGATTGTGATCTTCACTAGTGGAAGAAGCACCCACACTGAAGAAACCATGAATCCTTCCAGGAAATTTAATAGGAAAATAAGATCATGATCAATGGCACATGTAAAACCCAGTTTAATTGAGTGTTGGCTATGGGAGGGAGGTGGGGGGAAGGGAGGGAAAGAATATGAATCATGTAACCATGGAAAAATATTCTAAATTAATTAATTTAATTTAATTTTTTTAAAAGACCATTCATCAAGAATAATATCATTTTGCTATTTTTTAAAAATTTTATTTAATTTTTGAAGGGATTGAACCTGTCCTTTATTTTTAATAATCCAAGACAATTTTATCTTTTAACTTAATTTTTGTTATTAATTAATTAATTTAGAATATTTTTCCAAGGTTACATGATTCATAACTTTCCCATCCCTCTTCCATTCCCCTCCTCCCAGAGCTGACAAGCAATTCCACTGGGTTATCCAGGTATCATTCTTCAAAACCTATTTCCATATTATTCGTTTCTTCAATAGAGCGATCTTTTAACGCCAAAACTCCACTCATATCCCCATCAAACCATGTAATCAATCATATATTTTTCTTCTGCATTTCTTCTCCCACAGTTCTTTCTCTGAATATGGATAGTGTTCCTTCTCATAAGTTCCTCAGAATTGTCCTGGATCATTGAATTGCTGGTATTAGAGAAGTCTATTACATTCGACTGTGCCACAATATATCAGTCTCTGTGTATAAGATTCTCCTGGTTCTGCTCCTTTTGCTCTGCATCAATTCCTGGAGGTTTTTCCAGTTCCCATGGAATACCTCCAGTTCATTATTCCTTTCAGAACAATAGTGTTCCATCACTATCAAATACCACAATTTGTTCAGCCATTCCCCAATTGAAGGGCACCCCCTCATTTTCCAATTTTTTTGCCACTTATAAAGAGTGCAGCTCTAAATAATTTTGTACATTTCACTGACTCTAAATCACTAAATATCTATGTCTTCACTTGTCTTCTCCTTTGATCAAATTTCATAGGATGACATGGTCCTATTTCTTGGTTCAAAAATCTTTTGTGGTACAGAGAAGTTATGTGATTTTTGGTATCCACAGCAGTTAATACTTTCCCTGGCACAGATAGGTGCTTAATAAATGTTGACTGATTGATTTGACTAAGGGGATATAAGTAACAAGCAGCAGAGCCAGATGTTGTGCCATTCTCATGAAAAGAAAAGTTCCAGTAAATAAAAACATATTGTGTCTATAATCAAATAAAAACACCTTTTTTGGTATTTGAAGATCTCTACAATCTGGTGTCAATTAATAATTCCTCTTTTTTTATTCTAATCTCCTTTATTTCTTCTATTTTATAGCTAGTATGGCTATTTCATAATTTAACATTTCATTTCCTCTATATCCTTTCTCAACCTGTCCCTTATTTCTGCAATGAATTCTTCTCCCATTTCTAAATCCTATAATCTTATGTTTAAAGCTATACTAAGATCCCATCTCCTACTACCGTCTTTCTGGTTCCTTCCTGCCCTCTTACCTACACACACAGTGCCCAAGAGGAGTTTTTTCATGATTATGGTTTCCTTAAATTACCTTTTATTGTATGTGTACAAGTTGTTTACTTCAAGTTGAAGGCATATGCCTGAAGGATGAGGATTATTGAATTATTTCTTTTATTCCTAGTTGCTTATATGTAATATGTGTTTAATGCATGCTTGTTGAAAAGAAAGCTAACCTTTTTATTTGCACTCTTGATTTTATCCTTCCATATCTCTTCAAGAACCTCCATCATTCATTCTTGTTTTTCTCTCACCTTTTATTTGTTCATATCTATTTTCTTCTTTCCTGATGCCTAAAAACTAAAAACATTCTCAAGTATTTTCTATCATAAATGTCCTTTTTTCTTCACTCAGTTAAATCTTGAAAATATTTTTCTATTTTTATTTGTCCTATCAAATATTAAACTTCAAAGAAATGATCATACTTGTCTGAACTTCCTCATCACTCACTTGATTTTCAATTTCCTATGCCCTAGAGTCTCTCTCCATCACTCTTTTGAGACTTCCATCTCCAAAGTGATCTCTCCTAAAACCATGGACTTTTCTCTTTTCTCATTTCCCTTTTCTTTAGCCACAGTAACCACTCTCTCCTCCTCCTCTCACCTCCTTTCTCTTCTCTTGGCTTTTTAACCCCATTCTCTCTCATTTCTCCCCCTTCTGAAGGAGTTAACTGCTCCTTCTTAATCTCCTTTATTGATTTGTTCTCTTCCTCCCACACCAAAACCCTCATTTTATTTTATATTCTCTTACACAATTCTCATCCACTGCTGTGACTTCAATTTCCACTTCTCTATATATATGATTTACAAATCTATGCTTCCCTCCCAAATCTCTCCCTTAAATGCCAGTCTCATATTTCCAACTCCTTACTTAAAATCACTACCTGGTTGTCCCATTTGTGCCTTGAATAGAACATGGGAAAATAGAACTCATCATTTTCTTTTAAACTGACACTTTCTACCAAATTCCTCAATATCTTAAAAATATCTTTGGCACTTTCCCTTCTATGAGCTACCATATCCAATCAAGTATCAAATTCTAATGATTTCACCTCCACCTTATCTCTCATATCATTCCCCTTCTGTCAATTCATACTGCCATCTTGCTAGATCAATCTTTTTTTTTTTACCTCTTGCAGTTGTTATTCAATTGTTTCAGTCATGTCTGACTCTTAATGACTCTATATAGGGTTTTCTTGGCTAAGATACTTGAGTGGATTACCATTTCCTTCTCCAGCTTATTCCACAGATGAGGAACTAGGGAAAACAAAGTTAAGTGACTTGCCAAGGGTCACTCGGGCAATAATTGTCGGAAGCCAGATTTGAACTCAGGAAGATGAGACTTTCTGATTCCAAGCCCAGTGGTCTATCCACAGTGCCACCTCTCTGCCCATTTTTACCTCTTACCAGATCTATTAAAATGGCCCTGATCCTGGTCTCCCTTGTTTGATTCATCAACCCAACCATCATTGTTTCCATTTCTGTTCCTTTTACTCTCTTCTTAACTCTCCACAGTCTGGTTTCCAACCTTATCTTTTAACTGACGTTGCTCTCTTCAAATTCTTCATTGATTTCTTTATTGCTAATTCTAATCACCCACATGACAAAAAATGGACTAGCAGCATTTATTATAGTAACAAGGAAAATTTTTAAAAGTAAATACCCATCAATAAGGATGATGGTATAAATGTGCTTTGGGTGAGACCCACAAACCAATGTCCTTGCACCCTGTCCATGATATGATGAGGAGCAAGTTAACAGAGACAGAGTCAGAGGATAAAATAAGTCATGATTATGTAGGAGCTCATTCCAGGCCACTATTTCATAACTTGCTATTTTAAGTAATTATCCAACATAAATGTTAAGTTCCGGGGTTTTTTGTTTGTTTGTTTTTTACATTACTGAAGGACTTTACATTTTGTCACTATAACTTTGACACATTGGGGGAAAGTCTTTTTACCCAGTCTTAATTATAGATTTCTTTTTTAAAAATACTTTGCTTTGCTTTGCTTTGCTTTAAATAAGTGCAAGTGGGTTAACTCTTCTTTTGTTGTTGCCAAGAATGGACACAGAGGGTGATGTGATTACTTTTACGCAAAGATGTTTCAGTTCTTATTCCATCCTCTGACATTAAGCATTTTTATGATATTTATTAATGTGAAGTGACAAAATACTCTGATCCCTACTGCCAATGATTTAACTCATTGCACATAGCCAATTAATCATCAGATTTTGCTCATTTTAATTTTTAGTACTTGTAGTAAACAAATATTCCTTGAAATGTTACTTGTTCTATAGACATTAAATCTTTATCTGTACAACTAATGAAGGATTATTTTGTTTAATAGGTTCTGGATTTTTATTCGAATTTTAATTCATTCAAATATAATGGAATGTATTATCATGTATACAGTTTTGTAAAACATTGATATTTCAAGTTATTGGAAAAGTCAGAGTTTTTTGTTTGTTTGTTTGTTTTGAAAACCATTAATATATATTTGAAAGGCAATTTTGATGAATTTTACCTTCCTTGAGTAAACTCATTTTCTCAAAATTTTCCCGGGATCCTAAATTTTCTTTAGTTGTTTTGGAGATTTATTTCATTATATTTATGATATTTTAAAAGGACCTTGTCTTAAACTTTCTAAATGTTTAGCACTAAGTTCTGGTCTTTTCTTAGCAAATGCTTAGAAATCTTCTATTTTGTTGAATGCCCATACTTTCCCCTGGAAGTATATAGTCAGTTTTGCTGGGTAGTTGATTCTTGGTTGGAGACCCAGCTCTCTTGCCTTTCTAAATATTGTGTTCCATGCTTTGAGGTCTCTTAGTGTGTTAGCCGCTAAGTCATGTGTGATCCTTATGGGAGCCCCCTATATCTGAAGCTCCTCTTCTTGGCTTCCTGTAGGATTTTCTCCTTTTTTTGGAAGCTCTTGAATTTGGCAATTACTTTCCTAGGGGTTGTCTTTTGGGGATTTAGTATAGAGGGTGTACTATGAACCCTTTCTATTTCTATTTTCCCCCTTGCTCCAGAACGTGTGGGCAATTTTCTTTTATAATCTCCTGTAGAATAACATTGAGTTTATTGTTTATCTCTGGTTTTTCTGGGAGACCGATAATTCAGAGGTTGTCTCTTCTTCCTCTGTTTTCCGTGTCTGTGACCTTTTCAGTGAGATATTTTATATTTTCTTCTAATTCATTAATTTTTTGGCTTTGCTTTATTGATTCTTGCTGTTTTATGATCTCACTTTCTTTGAGTTGCTTAATTCTGGTCGTTGGGGACTGGTTTTGCTTTTCAGCTTTGTCTGCCCTTCTATTGGATGCTTTGAGCTCTTTTTCCAATTGAGCAGTCTTATCTCTTTCTCCCATTTTTCTTTCCAGGTTTCCATCTTTTGGGGAAGTTTCAGTTTGAGATCTTCCAGAGCTTGTTGATAGTTTCCATTTTGGGAGGCATGTTCTGATTATTTTTGGATTTCCTCCTCATTCTCCTCTTTTCCTTGGGTACTTCCACCATAAAAGTTTTCAATAGTCACCTTTTTCCCTTTCTTCCTGGAGGCTTGATTTTGGGCCATGTGTGCCATCCCTTTGGTGGTTTTATTCCCCTTTACTTTTTGGTCTGGTGTCTGGGTGATATGGGCAGGTTTTCTGTGAATTTAGATTGCCTCAGACTAGTTCTTCCCAGCCTCCGAGGTTTTTTAGAGCGCTGGGCCCCTGATCACAGTCAAACTGCCCAGGTGTTCAGCTCTGCCCAGATAATCAGCTTGTGGTCCACCCCTGGTGTTTAGCTCCATCCAGATGCTCAGCACAACCACCCGGAGTACAGCTCCCTGGGCCCCCTTTGCTCGGCACAGAATTCTCCCGTGTTTTTTCCTGGCAGTCCCCAGATCCCAAGGACCCTTGAGTGCCCCCCCCAACAGAGACATTCCCCACTCACTCGCTGTCCCAGTGAGAGCTCCGGTACTCACTCTGGTTTGGTGGGGGAGGTGGGGGGGGGAAGGGCGGCTCAGTTCATGTTTCTGTGCAAGCTTTTCCTCCTTCTTATTATAGTGTGGAAATGTTCAAACCCCACGTAACTTTGCCTCTTTGAAGTACTGGGGTGTCCTTCTGTTCCTCCAAAGGTGATTTTTATGCTCCTTTGATGTAGTCTATTTCATTCGGTGCCTGGGAGAGTCTAGATTGCAGCCATGATTACCCGGAAGTCTTTCCTGTGAATCTATCAAGATCTGGAGTCTTCCGTTTGGCAGTTCTTCTATTGCTTCTTCTATTTCTTTTTTCTGAGATTGGATTATTTAAGATATTTATTTGGTCGCATTTTAGTTTGGATTTTTTTTATTTTTAAGTTATTTCTCTTTTTTGTGTTCTGAGTTTGGTTAGTTTAGAATTGTGTATTGTAGGTTCTAATAATTACTTTTTATTTCTTTTGATTTGAAGTAATTTCATCTCATTCATTTGCTATTTTGTTGATTTGATTTTCTTTTAATCAGATTAGCTAAAAATCTATTCATTTTAGTTTTTCAAAGAACCAGATTCTAGCTTTACTTATGTGATTTTTGGTTTCTTATTTTTCTGTTACTCCTCTAATTTTATTATCTTCTCCTTTGTACCTATTTTAGGTTTCATTTGTTAGTTTGCTATTTTATTTTAAATGCACATTTAATTCACCAATCTTATTTTATGTTTCACTAATGTATGTTTTTAAGGATATAACTTTCCCCTTGAGGGCAACTTTATTTGTATTCTAGTAATTTTGGTGCATTGTTTCAGCATTATAATTTTCTTTCACACTCCATATCCAATGAGTAGCCAATTATAATCAATTCAACCACTTTATCTGTTGCATCCATCTCCCTTTTCTTCACTCAAACAGCCACTATCTGAATATTGGCCATCATCACTTATCACCTACACTATTTCAATATTTTCTAATTGGTCTTCCATACTGCCACCAAATTAATATTCCTAAAACACGGGTCTTACTTAATTATTCCCTTTTTCAAAAATCTTTGGTGGCTATCTCTCCATGGTTTCTAGGACAAATTACCAATTCAGCCTGGGCTTTAAAAATCTGTACTATATTTCTTCAGCTTCCCCTACATGCATTCTGCATTATAGCCAAGTTGATGTGGTAGGTATTGCCCATTGTTTACTTTCCATCTCCTTGCTAGCACTTTCAGTGTATTTCTTTTCACTCCTACCTTAATCTCTTCCACTTAAAGGCCCTAGCTTCCTTCAAGGTTCAATTTGGATATACACTCTTTTTCAAACATTTTCCTGAACCTCTGATTTTAGTATTTTTTCCTTCTCAAAGTGTCTTCTATTTATTGTGTGCCATATGTGATATTTTATATTAATAAATTTATATTTGTTAAGTGCCCACTATGTGTCAGGAACCAAAGATCTAAAAGAGATATGGACTGGACCTGTGATGTCCTTACTAGAGGGACTTCTCAGAGGAGAACATTCTCTCCTCCATCACAGATTAGCACTCACAATCTTAGAATGTTGCTTAACGCACTAGGAGGTTATGGGAATATAAAACTCCTTAAGATCACATTTTTCTCTGCACCTTGCAAACTTTGTTCATAATGGATTTAATGGATCAACAAAGAAAAGTTTGTAGAACTTAATTAAATGTAACATTCTCAGGGGCTGAATCATTTGTGTGTGGTTGGATTGGCATACAAGAACTGTTCCATATTCTTTGTGACTCTCTAGTTTCCTCCTCTAATACCTTCTGATAAAACAGAGAAAGAAGGCAATAATAGTATGGTCATGCTCAGCTCAGTGAACCTCTCTGACTTTTTTTTCCAAGGAGAAGGGCTTCATTTTTCTCTCCTAGAGGAGGAAGTCCTCCCTTCTCCACAGAGAGCTGGTGATCCAGCTGCTAGCTGTTTACTGATCAATTTAAAGGCAATGGTCTCCTTAGCAACAATCACTCACCCAGGATTAAAATGGTTCCCTTACAGAGCTTTCTATAGCATTTTGAGTGTGAATTTATTTTACCATCTAAAGCTTGATTATATGCTGCCTGTTTTGTTTTTCAGTTTGTTTAGAAATATATGACTTGCTTCTCCAATTAGAAAATAATCTACTTATATATAGGAACCTATCCTCTATGCCTTTGCAAATGGTGATAGAATTTAGCATACTGTTTAAGCAAGGACTTAATTGTTTGTATTCATAGATTTAGAGTTGAAAAGGGCCTGGGGAACCATCTATTCCAGTCCTTCATTTTAATATACAGATGAGGAAATTGAGATCCTTAGTTAATTGCCCAAGGTCAGACAGGTAGAAAGCATCTCAGGCACAATTTGAGCACAGATCCAATCAATTAGCATTTATTAAACACCTACTATGTCCCAGCAACTGTGGTGGGCCCTAGAAATGCAAAGATAAAAGGAAGTAGCCCTTTACTTCAAAGAACTTCCATTGTGTTTGGGATTAAACCAAGAGTACAGAGATTAGTAAAGGCTGCTGCATCACCCCTCATTCTCTCTACCTCTTCCTATCGTCTAATCTGGAAAGCATAGATTGGAATTGAGGCTGTAATAGCCTCTGTTCTTAAGGTAACATCTGATTCTACTTGTCCTGGTCAATGATAGTCTGGCTATAGCCAAGCAAGGTCAAAGGATCTTTATGGCACAAAACTGCCAAGACTGGAAACAATACCCAAGATGGAAGCATCAGTCTTCTGAATCCACCTGGATCATAAGCCTATCCCAGAGCTGGAAGTCCAAAGCTTAGAACACCTCCAGCCTCTTCATCTGGTAAATCAAGAATCAAGCAATCACTCCTGTCCCCACTCAAAAGGGGGTGATAATGGAGAACTACTCAAATTTAAGTGGCACCTTGTGGAGAATGTCTGGAACCAGATCAATCCTATGTCTAAAGGGACTTCTGGGGTTTGCAAATTGACAGATACTTGGTAGAGATTTTATTATTTTACTCTACAAAGTGCTCGATGGACTGTCCATTTGCTTATTATTTTTAAGCTAAAAATAAATGTTACATGAAATATACAAACATGTTTGCTCCTGTATCGAATTGATTTCCTACTTCTGGCTGAATCCATGGTGTCAATATCACTGATTAAAATACAGCAATTTCAAAAAGAAATCAAAGTTTCCCAGTGGGTGAGGGCTTAGAACTAATTTCTAATTGGGGAGATCCAAAAATCTATATGCCACTTAATGAGTCTTTACCACCAATACAGAGATAAAGAGAGAAAAGCTCACTGACTTTCAAGTGACTATAGAGAGAACAAGACATTCATTCGTTAAGAATTTATTAAGCATCTATTACATTCCAGAAACTGTTAGAGAAACAGGGAAAATTAAAAGAGGTCAGTGACCTCAGGAGCTCCCAATCCAATTGGGGAGACATTATGAAAATAGTCATGAAAATAAGCTATATAGAGTATTAATGTGGGACAGGCAAGTGGGGCAAGGCTGGAAGACCTGAGTTCTAATTAACCCTCAGAAGCATACTCTCTGTGTGACCCTCAGCAAATCAATTAACTTCTCCTTGCCTCTGTTTCCTTATTTGTAAAATGAGGTCCTAGGGTTTTGGTGAGGATCCAATGGATTAGTAATTGTAAAGCGCTTAATCCATTTTAAGTACTACATAAACATCATCATTATCATCATTATATGGGAAATAATTAATGGAGGAAAGATACTCAAAATAATAGGGTTGTGAGGGGGCAGCTGGGTATTACAGAGAGCCAGGATTGGGAACAGGAGATCATGAGTTCAAATTTAACTACAGACACTTTCTAGCTGTGTAACCCTGGACAAGTCACTTAATGCCATTTGCCTAGCCCTTACTGCTCTTCTGCTTTAGAATTGATATTTAGTATTGATTTTAAGACAGAAGATAAGGGTTTTAAAAATGAGGGAGGGATTTGAAAAGGTTTCCTATAGAAGATAGCATTTTGCCTGGGACTTAAAGGAAGCTGGGAGGTGAAGAAGAGATGGGAGAATGTTCCAGGAATGGAGGTCAGTTCCTAAAACTTTCCAGAGTCAAGAGGTAGAATGTCTTTTTTAAGGAACAGCAAGGAGCTCAGTGTCATTGGATCAAAGAGAACATGGTGGGAAGACTGGAGTCAGAGTATAAGTTATAAAGTTGTTATGAAGGGCTCTGAGGACCAAACTGAGGATTTTGTATATGATTTGTGGAGGGGGGTGAGAGAGAATCACTAGAGTTTACTGAGCAATAAGAAGTGATGTTGTCAGACATATTTTAAGGAAACAATTTCCAACTTATTGCAATAGACTGCTGGTTGGTCTCTGCCTTAAGTCTACCCTTCATTTGACTGCCAAAATTATTTTCCTAAAACATTTGCTCATCACTTCTGCCCCTAGGAGTTCACTTAAATCACTAAAGTGATTTTAGGATTTCCCAGTGAGTGGTTATCAATGTCACCAAGTAAGTAAATAATATTTGTACAAAATCAACATAAAAATTTTGGTGAGGAGAACTTGAATTGATACCTTGGCATTTGTGTGGAAGATGGATTGGTCAGTGGAGAGGGTGGGGTCAAAGAGATTAATTAAAAAATTGTTGCCATGGTACACATAAGAAGTAATAAGGGTAGGATTGTGGCTATTAGAGTGGAGAAATGTATAGGTAATAAAAATGAGGAAATAGCATCCGCAAGAATGAATCTCTGCAATACTTTAGGACAACTGATCTGAGACAGAGTTAGCCTAATTGTTTAGAAAATGGTACTGATAGTTTTTTAATAGACACTGAAGGAATAATATGCTCACATTAAACAGTTAGAGGAGTATTGGGAAGGCCCCCTATCCCAGAATGTATATTCTTCATGGTCCTTCATAAAATGAGAATTTTTTAACATACATGAATCCCCCATTTTACAGATGAGGACCAAAAATTTTAAATGAAAAGACATCTTTGAATTCATCTAATCCAATCTTTCTCACTTTATAGGTACTGAAATTGAGGTTCAGAGAATTTAAATTATTTGCCCAGTGCCACACAACCAGCCAATAACCAAGCTTGAATTGAAATCTGTTTTTTTGGGGGGGGGTTGTTTTTTAATTTCTATTACATGGGTCTTTCAATGCTTTTTCCATATGAAAAGGCAAATTCACATGGGCAAGGTAATTTATTAAGCTATTATTGATCCCTTACACCTTAGTATGAATTATTTTCACAGATCCTTTCCAAGTGGCAGCTAAATGAGAATAGATTCTATAAAGTGGGAGCATAGGGAGCAAGAGGGCATTGAGTCCTAAGGGGAGGGGGGAACTGATTGCTACAAGGAAATCTAGAAAGGCCTTGACAAAGTCCCTACTTCACAATTTTGCCTAAGGCCAGTTCCAGTTATGGGTTCACCCTGTTTCCAGTCTAATTAACTTCCCACAGAGCAAAGCTCTTTTGCATGAACAGGATTTCACCCCTAACTCCAGCCAACCATCTCACAAGCATGTGTTGTTGGTCACGGTGCAGACCAGGTGTGAGAAGATAGACAGCTCAGCACAAACTCATCCCCATTCCCAGAAAAAGAGTGCAAAGCCCATGCCCTCTTGACAGCAGGTAAGGCACATTGTCTTTGTATATAAAAGACAGCATATTTTACCAAGATCTAATAAACATGCTATTTCTCTCCCTGTGGTTCCCAGTTACACATCAAAAACAATAGAGGATAAAAGTGAAAAGTGATGGTGGCGTGGGGAGGAGGGAATCAGCCACACATCAGTGTCATCTCTTCTGTCAGAATACAGGAGCAGTATGAGGATTTTCAACATTACATATTGCAAAGTTAGATTGTCTGACTGATGAAGATAAGGAATCTGACAGTTGGGTGGCTTTAGATCAGCAAGGAAATTAAAACAGATTCGGTCCCCCTCTGTGGAGCAGCCCTGAAACCAAAAGGTAAAGTAGATGGATTAGGCTGAGAATATTGACTTTTCCTAGGCACATCTTGCTGGCAACAAGCATAATGAAACACACTGAGAGTTCTTTAACATTCTCAGTCTTTGAATCAATTGTTTAGCACGAGATACAGATTTGGCCGAGGTCATGACTGGGATGCCCCATATGGCGCGAGAAGGTTTCTTTTCCAAGGCCACAGGCTGCTTCTCTAACCCCAGACATGTGTCTCATAAATCTATGTTTTTGCTCAAAAGAGGAGACAGGATAAGAGAGTGTGGGTGACACAACAATACACTTTGAAGCTTAGAAAGACCATTCAAAGTGTATATTCAACTGGAAGAGAGTCAATAATAGTCATTTTTCAAAGTGTAATGGAAAAAATTTTAAATGAAAAAAAAAGACATCATAGGATTATTGATTTAAGGGCAAGAGAGGTGCTTGAGATCATCTGATTCCAGCTCTATCATTTTACAAATGAAGATATTGCAAGCAAGAAAATCAAAGTTACTTGTCTATGGTCATATAAATAATAAGTGGTAATGCTGGGAATTAAAGCCATGTCCTCTGATTCTAGATTTAATATTCTTTTCACTTGGCTATGTTTAAATCTCACTTATGCTTTTGACTAGCTATTTGATATTAGGGAAGTCATCAAATTCTCAAGATTCTGGTTTCTTCAAGTATCAAGTATGGCTAGTATCAACTCATAGCTAATAGTGGTCTAATAAATGGCTATTTGAATGTCAATGATGCAAACAGGATTGTAAAAAAGATAAATGTGGGTTGGGGCAAGGTTATCACTAAAATTCCTTCCAACTCTGTCCTTCCAAGATTCACAGCAGGGGCATACTGGAGCCAGATCATTAGAGCTGATTTTTAAGATTTTTCAATGTCAGCATTTACATCTTAGTAACTAGAAAACACAACACCTGATTTTTAAAAAAGTTTTTTTGAAGTTTCCTGTTTCTACATCCCCTGCATATATCCCTTACTCTACCCCTCCCAGAGAAATATCAAATTTGACAAAAAACATAAACAAGTAATTTTATATTTTTTACCAATTAGATTTAATAACTTCCACATGAGGTTTCCCAAGTTATATGATCCAAATTGTCTCCCTTCCTCTTTTTCCTCCCTCTTCCCAGCACTGGCAAGCAATTCAGTCTGGGGTATATATGTATTATCAGGCAAAACAAAAAAAAAAAACAAAAACAAAAAACAAACATTTATAGAGAGGAAAAAAATAAAAGTCAACACAACTAATTGATACATTGAAAAAATATGAAAATATGTTCAGTATATAACATCTTCCACCTCTTGGAAGGGATAAACCTCATCATTTCTCTTCATTCTATTTCTGTTTGATTTTCATAATTTTGTTACATGTATTTTTTATTTTCTGGTGCATAGTTGTTCTTTCCATTTCCATTTTTAGAAAATCAAACCTTCTGTCTTAAAATCAACCCTAAGTATTGGTTCCAAGGAAGAGAGTGGCAAAAGCTAAGTAACAGGGATTAAGTGACTTTGGTCACATAGCTAGGAAATGTCTAAGGCCATTTTTGAGCCCAGGGCATTCTGTCTGTAGGCCTGGCTCTCTATCCCCACTGAACTACCTTGCCACCTCCATCTCCATTTTTGTAATGACATATAAAATGTTTTTTTTTTTTTAATCTGGTGACTTCTCCTTTATCAGGCACTGATCACTGGAGCTACTTCTATTAATATGGTAAGAAAGGAAAGCTAGAGGAACCTCCCAAAGAAGTAAGGAGGACATGAACTGCATGAGAAAGATGCAGTTAAATGGGAGAGAAAAGGATTAGAGAGAAAAAAAAAACTGAAAAGGATGAATCATGACCAGTTCTGGACAGGCCATGAAGTCCATACAATGACTTTGGATTTGGTTCTACAACCAGTAAGAAATCAATTCAATATTGCTCTAGCTGCATTTCAGTGCTTGGATATAGAACATTTGTTATCTAGAGGCAATAGGGAGCCAGTGGGGCTAAAACTATCAGCTTCCTTTACAACTACACATTCACTCAGTCATTTTCATTTTCTATACTATCACCATAAATGTCACCAGGTTAATAGTTAACTCAATGAATTGTTTATTAAACATCTACTATGTGTAAAGCTTTATCAAGTGATTATAAAGGTACAAATATCAATAAGGACATGACACCCTATCCTCATGGAGTTTATAGCCTGGGAGGAATGACTACAATAAAAATGCAAAATTTGGCACTAAATAGTTGCAATAACTATGGTGAAGTAAAATATCATAAAATCTTAGGTAATATAACATGAGGTTGGAGGAAGAAAAGCACATTTCTTGAAATACAAAGAATATTAGAAGGTATCACATTATTTCCCTAATCACAAGCCTTTAATTGCTTCCCTACTAGCTACAGAACTAAATCTAAAGTCATTGCCTCGAATTAAAGTACTTTCCACATTTGGAATATATATATATATACATACATGTATATATATATATATATATACATATACATCTCTTTCAACTTAATCTCTTTGATTTATACCCTTTACTCTAACATATCTATCTTTTAAACACAACTTGTACTTCTTGTCCTTGTATTCCATCATTTACCTAATTATGGAATGCCAGAGCTCTTTCTCTCTGCCATTCAAATCATATCTTTCCTTCAAGGTCCATTTCAAAGCTCTAAATTAAATATTTCTCTCTCTCTCTCTCCCTCTCTCTCTCTCTGTCTCTCTCTGTCTCTCTCTCTCTCTGTGTCTCTCTCTGTCTCTGTCTCTCTCTGTCTCTGTCTCTGTCTCTCTCTGTCTCTCTGTCTCTCTGTCTCTCTGTCTCTCTGTCTGTCTGTCTGTCTGTCTGTCTCTCTCTCTCTCTCTCTCTCTCTCTCTCTCTCTCTCTCTCTCTCTCTCCTATAATATTTCTGGATATTTCAAGTTTTTTTTTAAGTCTTCCTAATTTGTGGCATCACTTCCATAATTGCCTTAGAGTATTATTTACTTCCTTTTATTTGTCTTTATACATTTTTGCATCATTTCCTTGAAAGAATTACAAGTTTCTTAAAGGCAAGGATCATTTCTTATATTTGCAAACCCCACAATACCATGAACAGAGACTGCGCACATAGTGGGTACTCCATAAGTGTTTGCGATACATTTATTTTTTATTCGTGCACAGTGAAATACTTTTCTAATGTTGTATTTCATGATAGGAATGTTGTAGGATTGGAGATGGGTACTGTTCTGCATATGAATGGAGAGACAAGCAGATGGACAGTACTCAAAACCACTAAAATCATCCCAGGTTCTTGTGAAATTGCCAAAAACCAGACTAGAATCATGATTCTTGCCAAAGAAGAGTAACACACACACACACACACACACACACACACACACACACATACACACACACACACTCAAAGACACACACATGTGAAGCCATGTATATGGCTCATGATCAGGGACTTTTGGCTCTTCTCTGTGCCTTATAGTTTCCATGGATAAGATATAGTGACAAATTTATTTACCCTATTCCTTCAATGTAGTGAAAGCTGCAAAAAACTTGGTCACATCTTGCAGTATATAGTCAGATACCCAGGAATTAATATAATAACTCTTTCCTAGGGTATAGAAACAGCTTATTTGGGGATGGAGCACAAGAGGCGGGGGTGAGTAACCAAGTTAGTAAATATTTATTAGTATCTACTGTTTGGTAGTCACTGTACTAAGTGCAGGGGATACAGAAAAGGCAAAAAAAAAATAGCCCTTGCCCTCAAGGAGCTCAGAGTCTAATGAGGTAGACAGCATGCAAATAACTCTGTAAGAACAAGTTAAAAACAAGATAAACCAGAGGTAACTTTAGAGGTGAAGCTCTGATATTAAAGGCAACAAGAAAAATATAACTGATTCCAGATTTTAACAGGACCTTAAAGGAAGTCAGGAAAGCTAAGAGGAAGAAATGAAAGGAGAATTCCAGGGGAAAACGTAGATCCACAAGACAGTGTATCTTCTTTGAGGAACAGAAAGGAAGTTCATGTTACTGGATTGCTGAGTATATGGAGGGAATTAAGGTGTAAGAGGATTGGAAAGGTAAGGAACTGTTCAAGTTATGAAGGAATTTGAAGCCAAAGAAAGAATTTATATTTGATCCAGTGATAATAGAAGTGACTGAAGAGTATTAAATGAGGAGAAGAGAGATATGGTCAGGCATCTCCTTTAGGAAGATCAATTTGACAGCTGAGTGGAGGATGAACTGCAGTAGGGACAGACTTGATACCGGAAGAAGACCTAGCAGGCTACAGCAATAATCCAGGCATGAGATAATAAAAGCCGGCACCAGGATGGTTGGCAGTGTCAGAGGGGTCATACTGTTGTTTACACAAGCATCAAGAACTGAGCATATGGGCCATCTTTATATCGAGCAAAATCACGTGTTTGCCATTGGTCTTCCTGTTCTCTGCACTAATAGCCATCTGATACAAGAACAAGGAGGATGGCCCCTCATTCCAAATCTACATGTGAAATATTCTTCTTGCCTCATATATACCCTCCAAAAGACAAACAGCCAACTGAGTCTTTCAGAGAGACAAAGAACATACTTATGGGAGAAGTGGAGACTCAGATTTCCCTAGATTCTGTTGTTGCTTCCACACATTTAGCAGAACACTTGCTTCTCTGTATCTCTAAGTCATATTTTTCCATGGAAGAAGGTACTGACTAATCTAATCCTCAGAGACTTTAGGAATTATAAAATCTATCAATTAATCCAAAAGCTTTTATTAAATTTTTATATTTATTATTTGTGAGAAATTGATATAGTAATTATTTATAAATTTATGAATAGTTAAATAAAATAAAAAATAAATAATTATTAGTTATAATAAAGATTGTATTACATATTCCAGGCAGGTTGGAGGAGAACCAGAAGAAACCAACATCATGAAACAAAAGAGAGAAAAAAATAAAGAAGGAAGCAGAGAAGAAAATAAGCATTTATTAAGCACATTAACCACATACTATGCCAAGCACTATGCTGCTAAACACTAGCTAAGAGCTAATATATATATATATATATTTAATATATATGTAATATATGCGTGTGTGTGTGTATATACATATACAAAAAGGACTGTCTCTTCCTTCAAGAAACTTACATTCTAATGGACAGAGACAGGGAGCTACATTTTCAAAGAATTTAAAAAAGACCATGAAATATACTATTGGCTTTATTACTATGCCTAGAGCAAAAAGGTGAAATATGGATGAGGAAGGGAAAGGGGGGGGTGTCCAGGACAGGAGTATTATATGTGCTCAAGCAGGGTGAATAACCTGAGTGAATGGCTAAATGGTACCTGAAGCATGGCTTCCACAAGTGATATAAATCTACTTCTGAATTAATATCTTACTTCTCGAGCAAAGTAAGTTTGAACTCACTCAGGACTCAATCAATAAGATTCATCTGCATGGTGAGAGTTCCACTGAGTGTATGAACTTCCCTGGGGAGTCAGATTCCAGATTTGACTGGCCTGGTATAGAGGATTCTTGTTTAGGTGGGAAGAAGAAGAAACAGTGATTGAGCAGAAAACAAATAAAATCTCATCTTCTCTTTGAGTTTGCTGTTTTTTGCTCATATTTAGTAAACTACCACAACACTAATTTATAATGGTGATCTATTAAACATTTCCTCAAGAATCTTAAAGCAAAGGAGACACTTTTCAAAGTATCTTCCTTAATCCCGTGATGAAATTTTTAAAGATTTTGCTAAATATTTGTAAAAGCCTAGTAAGAAAGATGCAAAAGAAAGAGAAGTGAAGAGTCCCCAAAATGAAGAAAATGATCCTTTTCAGTAAGTATTGTAAAGGATCATTTTCTTCATTTTTTATCTTTATAGCTAGAGTAAAGCTTTAGCAATTGCAATTGCTGTATTAGTGTCAGCAAATCATGGGTGAAGTTTAGGTAAGCTTAGAGGACCATTAGCCTTATTCCCTAAATCATTATTTACCAGGTACTAATGGAAAAGCAGCAAATAATCATTACCTATAATCTCCATTTTGTAAGTTGTCTATTTCCCAGGAGGCAAGAGAACCATTAGATTAGTGCCTCTAACTGAAATATTTTATTTGTTTTAAGTTTATAGAACTCATCTATTGGTACCACTGCTATCTAAGCTTCCAATTCTCTTCCAAAAAAAGACAATAATCCACTTATGTGAGCATTTACATGTAAAACAAGAGAGCATATAATAATATATGAAAGACAGGGAGTCATTGCTAGCAGTGGCCTAATTTGGTCTTCTGGCCTGGGGTCAGGATCCTTGATTAAACCTCTTGAGAGTCCTTTTCATTCATATGATTCAATTTTCTTCAATTAAGAGAATTGCATTTACTTCAGTGTTAAGATTTTATGTATTACAGAGCAATTTCAGGAATGGAACTTTCCTTATTATAACCCTGTGATTGAAAAGACTTCTGTGTTAATAGTGGACAAGTTGGAGTAATGCATTAGAGAGATGCTGGCTATTCTGCCTTATATCTGGGTTAGAATGATATAATATTTATGTGAGGTCAGATTTGGAGACCAATGCTGGTGTACTTGTCACACTAGCTAGCCCAAGGTGCTATTTTACAATGCAGTATGAAGCAAAATGCTGCAGTGACCTGAACCTGGAGACAGGAAGACCTGAATTCAAATCTAGCCTCAGACACTTACTAGATGTGTGATCCTGGGCAAGTCACTTAATCCCACTAGCCTCAGTTTTCTCATATTTAAAATTAACTAGAAAAGGAAATGGCAAACTAATCTAATATCTTTGCTGAGAAAACCCCAAACAGGATCCCAAAGAATCAGACACAACTCAAATAACTGAGAAGCAAGAAATGAAAGAAAATATGGGAACAAATGGCCAGGTATAGTCCAGAGGAGTAGTACAGTAGTGACTTATCTGCTCATTCATCCATTCATCAGTTCTCTGAGTCTTGAGGCCAATGCACTGAGAGGGAGGAAACCAAATGGAACCAAGTATCTATGGATGAGTCTGCAGGCTAGTCCTGTGCTAAATCACACCCTGGATATAGAATATCTGTAAAAGGGAGATTGGATGATCTTAGTTAACAATTCAGCCTATAACTAATTCTCTCTCTCTCTCTCTCTCTCTCTCTCTCTCTCTCTCTCTCTCTCTCTCTCTCTCTCTCTCTCTCTATATATATATATATATATATATATATATAATATATATATCTGTGTGTACATATATATGTGTATATATATATATATATTTTATAAATGCATATCTAAGTATGTGTGTTCCTCAATGGCTGAACATAGTCTTTAATTTCTTGGAAAAGAGGGCCATGATGTCAGATACTAGTAAAGAATGAATGTAGAAAGAATGGATGTTAATTGAATTAAATATGGCTTCCTCTAAAGAGAAAAAAAAAGATGAAAGAACTGTGAGTAATACAATTTAGAATGGTGTCTAACTTTTGGCAAGATAGTCAGAGAGCTTAGAATTAGCAAGCATCTATCTAGCATTATTTTTTTCTCATTTATTACAGTGTTTGTGAAATGTCTTTTATGGGCAACACTATGGTAGGCACTAGAGGAATGACTAATTTCCAACCTTGTGAAATTTATTTTCTAGTAAGAGGATGAGATGAAATCATGAATAAAACTACTATTTGGTAAAGAAGAACTAAGAGATATATGCAATAAAGAAATACAAAATAAAGTTTTATATTAGATCTGAGCTGGTCACTGACAGTGGGAATCTTTGTGGCTCTATGGAGGTGTGGCATTTGAATTCTGCTCTAAAGGATTGAGTTTAACAAAGAACAGAAGGGAAGGCAATCCTAATATAAGGACCAGTGTAAGCAATGACACAGAAGCAGAGAGGGGGATAGCATACCCTGTTTATGTGATTGGAGCCTAGCACACATGGAGGCAAATAGTATAATAAAAACTTGGAAGGTCAAGATCATCCCAAGGTATGGATAGCCTTGATGCCAGGAAAAGGCTCTTGAACTTTATTTGGTTAGGCAATAGTGACCACTTAATATTATGGAACAGAGGCAATGCTGGGACCAGATCTATGTATAAGAAAGATTATTCTGAAACTATCATGAAGGATTGTTTGAAAGGGGGAGAAAGTGAAGTTGGGAAGACCTGTTGGGAAACTATTACAATTGTTTCTAAATAGGTGTTAATGAAGGTTTGCATTCAAGTGGTATAGTACATCTGTAGAAAGTGAGAAGAGAAAACATATGATAAATGTTTAAAAGGTTAGATAGGCCTTTACTAGTATTCAAATGGGAAAAGAAGGTGGAGGATCACAATTTTTTAAAACTTTAAAATAATTTATTCTAAATCATCTTGAGAACCACAGAAGATGATGGGAGAAAATGTTATTTTGAAACTGATTAAATGAGATATGTGAAATCAGTACAGCTCCTGGCACATAGTAGGCACTTAATAAATTCTCATTCTCCCCTTTAAAACTCAAAATGGTTAACTGCCAAATACTTCATAAAATTATCTGAATTAAGTTTCAAATATATAGTGTTAATACAGCATCATGTCACTGAATTTAGATCAACTGACATGTGTCCACTGCCAAAGGGAAATAGTGATTAGAATTGGAGTAGAGATTAGAGAGAGATGCTTTCTATCAAGGTCAAGAGGAGAATATGTCTGAATTCAATAAGACATGAATTGCTTCTTGATCCTGGCAAGTTTTTAGCCTCAAGGCATACAATGCACTGGCAGATGTGTGTCTTTAGGTGAGTTTGCTAGTATTCATCTAATTGTTTTCCAGAATTCATATAAATGTATGAGAACTGGATAAAAAACTACAAATAACTAAATATGTTAATTTGTTTTATCTTTAATCTTTAGTGATATGAGGTGTAAGGAATTCAATGACTAAACTTCAAGTGATTTGTGAATTTATCACTGTACTTGAGTATTCTCTCATCAATTTAGCCTATAACTACTTCTCATTTTAGTCCACCTTTGTTCATCTTTTCCCATAATTCTCCATAAAGTATTTGCCTAGAGTTCTAGAGGTCTTTGTTTTGTGTTCTAAAATACCAGTGTACCACTTAGCTTGTCTTATTTCCATTACATAACCAGCCACTCTCCTTTTCTAATCACTGCATTTCTTATACATAATTTGTAGACAATAAATTGCTTTAACAAATATTTACCCTCGATAGGGGAATGGCTAAACAAATTGTGGTATCTGATGGTGATGGATTACTATTATGTTGAAAGGAACAATGAACTGGAGGAATTCCATGTGAACTGGAACGACCTCCAGGAATTGATGCAGAGTGAAAGGAGAAGAACCTGGAGAATATTATATGCAGAGAGACTGATACACTGTGGCACAATCTAATATAATGGCCTCCTCTACTAGCAGCAATGCAATGATGCAGGACAATCCAGAGGAACTTGTGAGAAAGAAGACTATTCATATCCAGAGAAAGAACTGTGGGAGCAGAAAAGCAGGAGAAAAACATATGATTGATCACATGGTTGAATGAGGATATGATTGAGGTTTTGATGTTAAAAGATGGCTCTACTGCAAATATGAATAACATGGAAATAGGTTTTGAACAATGATACATGCATAACCTACTGGAATTTCTTTTCAGCTCTGGGAGGGAAGAGGAAGGGGCAAAACCATGAATCATGTAACCATAGGAAAATATTCTAAATAAAAGAAACTCATTCAAAACAACCAAAAAAAATATTCACCCACTGTGTTTTTCCCTTTATTATTATAATGTTTTATTCTTCTGAGATTCTTAGAAGTTCACAAAATATTAATTTGCTGTACAAAAGAATGTGGATATGAATTTTCAGTAATTCTTCTCCCATATTACTCAAGAGATTATTTATAGAGGAGCCTAGATGAAATAATACTTTAAGATCCTTTGTCTGCCTTTGTGTGACTTTGGACAAAGTCTTTAACTTTAAATGTTCCTGCATTCCTGCAGCTGTAAAATGGAGATAATATCTAAATGTGGAAATACTTGGAGTTCTTTATGAGAAGTAGGAAAGTATCCAACAAACATCAATAAACACCCATTTTACAATACCAAGATTCAATAGTGTTAACGTTCTTGATCTCAAGGAGTACTACTACTAGAGAAATTTACTAGGAAGGTGTAGACATATCACATATAACTACAATACCAGATAGAATATGTCTGGGAAATAGTAAAAGCAGAGCACTAAGGCAGTTCATAGAAGTAAAGAGATTACTTACAGCTGAGATAATTAATGCTGCATAGAGGAGGAGACATTTGATTTGTGTCCTTGAGAATGAGTAGAATTTCGACAAGTTGATATTATGAGAGAAAGAATATTCTAGATGTAGAGACTGGCAGGAGCCAAGGTACAGAGGAAGGATGTGTTGGGGAAGTGATTTTATTATTTTCCTTATATTCGCCCACTGAAGATAATAAACTATAATCATTTCTTCCCTTTCCTTTCTCTCCAGCCTTCCCAGCCATAATGATCTAAGTTCTCTTATCCCAGGAAAACTTATTCCCTACAAAAGAGAAATTTGAAAACTTCGAAATAGCTGTGGTTTCATGTATGTGGGATCACCCTCCATTGACAGCAACTCTTCCAAATTACCTAAATAGTTTGGACCATCAAATTCAGTAGATTTAGTAGCAATTATCTTTGGGGTAATGTGTCTCTTATACACTTATCTAGGCTAGTCCTTGGACCAGAAGCTTTTACTGGTTCTAGACTTAAAGATTTTCAACTTTACAAACTTTACCAAACCCTACCCTCCATCAGCATTAACCTTCTAGTTTAATGTCAGATTCTATCTAAATCACAATGAGCATTCTCACAATTATGAAAATTCCCTAAGTATATGCCAAGGGCAGAGGGAGGTAAAGGGAGGACAGGAGAACAGACAAAATAACCCAAATGTCATCTCCAGAATGCTTGTGATGCTCACATATAATCCTGGTGCTTTGACAAGTAGGTGACTTATTTGATCATCAAAAAATAAGGGAATATAGGGATCAGGAGACTGACATATGAGAAATATTGGAAATAAACCCTGGATCTGATCTTAAGCCATTTTCAGGAAGCCTATGTTCTTTTTAATGTGAGTAGTATGTGCCCTCTACTTCTGCTCATTCTGAGAATTTCAGGCAGGATCTACCATCTCTTACTGACCTGATCACTCCCACAGCATCTCAAATCAGTTCTAGTACTTCTTTGTCACAATGGATTATTCAAATAAAAGTTCAATGGACAAGTCTCCATGACATAAAGGAAAATTTCAACACTGTTCTTTTTATGTTAAAGGACAATGGATAATCCTTTAGATATGAACTCCAATTTTAAAGTATACTTAATGTTGTTTATTTTGAATGGACTGCCTCTTTATGGTGTAATGTTTTTCAGATGCCTGAAACAAGTATTTCAACTCTGGAAATCGCCCACCTACATTAAAAACCAAAGTATTACAGAATTTTAAGTCTCATTCAGCCTTTGGCTTGACCAACCACCATAATTTTAAGCAGACAGAGAATATGTACCACAAAGGTACTCTTAGGTTTGGAGCTGTATTTTTGTGTTGGGTTTTTTTTGTGCAATTTTTCTTTTCTTTTTCATCTAGTTAGGTCATTTCATATTTTAGGTGAACCTTCTAATCTTGAAGGAAGTAGACCATGTACCACAGTGTGCTTTGTCATTACAATTATTTTGAGTGCCATCTCCTATGTTTTATATAAGAATATGTTTTTAGACAAAATCCCAATAGGCTCATGCTTTGGTGGTAGGAATGTGGCTCTGGTGACCTCATTGATTTTTCTGTTTTATGTTTGACATCAGATTGAACCATGATCAAATTTACTCTAAATAAAGTTAATATCCAGAGGCAGTAGAATTAAAGTCTAGATCAAGGATTTTTACTCTTTGTTTCTATCATGGACTCCTTTGACAACTCAGTGAAACCTATGAACCCCTTAGAATGCTGTTTTTTACACATAAAAATATTTATAATTATAAGAAAACCAATTATAGTGAAACATAATTATAAAATTGTGTTTTAAGAAAAATAACAAGTTGAGGTTAAAAATTTCTGCCTTATATCTTCTCTAAGAGGATAAGTTTGTATTGCCTTGCATTTATGTGACCTTTTTCATCTCATAAGGCTGTCATTAATTCATAGAATGTTAGATTTTGATCATTTCACAGATTTCCAAACTGGAATCCATTTTCAAAGGCACATGACTCATATAGCAAAGATCTTGGAATCAAATTTCCAATGCTGTTTCATTACATATCTATCACTGCCTTTCCTACTACAGTACAATTATAGGTGAGGTTGGAGAATAAACGTGGATAAATGATTGTGAGGATTATAGATGAGATTGTTTTCATTTTATACAAATATTAGGTTATTCTAAATGGGAGTAACCATTATTACTAATACCATTGCTGTGATGATTTTAATGTCTACTACTACCAAAATGGATTCAAATGAACAGTAAGACACTTACCAAAAGCAAATAATTTTTACTGCTTCATAGGGAGTAAAAGAGTGTTGCTTTTCACTTGAATTGCTCTGGCCTAACTTAGCTGGAGGATAGATCTGGGTAATATTGTAGATAAGATTCACAGTCTGCGTAGGGCTGGGTTAGATGCTTTCGAAGATCCTTTTCAACTTTTAGTATATAATACCAGGACACTATAATTTGATTTGCATCCTAGGAGGTTGGCACAGTTTAGGTGCTTGACAGAAAATAAAATGATTCAAGAAACATATATTGAAATCTTGCTGTATGCTAAACAGCTGGAAGAGAAATGAAGAGGAATAAATTCTGTCATGCACATGAGAGTTTGGCAAGAATATGTGACACATACCCAAATGAACTTAATAAGAAAAGGAATGTGATGAACTCATGAAAGAAGTTGAAACAAAATTCTCCATGAAGCTTGAGGAAGGAAAAACCCATTTTGGTTAGGGAGGAAGTGACATAGTTCTTTGGATTTGGAGTGAATGGGCTAAGATTTGAATCCTGGCTTATACTTAATTGCTGTTTGATTTTGGGTAAATCAGTTTACTTCTCTGGACCTCAGATTCTTTAGCATGAAATGAATAGATTGGAATAGAATAGATCAGGTGTATGCTTATAATCCATACATGTCTCTATATGCACACATATACATGCATGTAAGAAGTGACTTGCTTAAGGTCATATGAATATATTGCTATATATAGATATATGTCAAATATATATTATATTGTATAATGTAGTACAATATGATTTATGCATAATGCCAATTATATAACTTAACAACATAATTGTTATATTATCTATAATTATACATTCTAATATAATTGATCTTATCTAAATGATATATTTAAATTGTAATATATTATAATTATGCTGAATATAATGCTATTTGTGATATATAGTATTAATTATAAAATATATGATAGTGCATTATATTATTTATTAATGCTATTATCATTATGATATAGATATTAAACATGATATTATTATTTATGTTATGCAGTATGGCACAATATTACATTATGCCAAACAATATTATATGTAAATGTAATACATCATATATATTTTATAGGTAGATATTTGTATTACATCTCATCATGTTACATCACATTCCCTACCAGCTATGATCAAGGAAGGGCTTACTAAGGAGATGGTAGTACTTCAGATGAATCTTAAGGGGTAATTATTTTAGTAGGCAGAGACAAAGGAACTTGCCTGAGCAAAGATAGAAAAGGCACATTCTAGAGATAGTGATTTCACTAGTTAGTCTGGAGAATAGAGTACAACAAGCAATAGAAGATTAGATAGGCAAAGACATATGAATTCAAATTTATAGATCTAAATCAAATAACTTCCAAAAGCTAACCTTGGCATTTTTACTACCTTTCCTTTTTATGCTTTTCTGGAGAATAAGAGAATCAAAGATCAGGGGGAAAACAGTAGTGGTCTTCCATGACTGAAATTTCTGTTTAGATCATATACTTATAGATTTATAGCTGCAAAGGAGCTCAGAGGCCATCTAGTCCAATTCTCTCCCTCTTTTATTTCTACAGATTTTGGAAATGATGCCCAGAGAAATGAAATCATTTGCCTAAGGTGGCACAGGTGCTATGTCTTAGAGAGCAATTTTGCACACAGGTGTTTTAACTCTAGGTTGAATACCTCTTCCACTATAACTTTTCTGCTTCCCATTTAGGTGCTTGGTCATCATAGTAATTTGCCCAGCTTATTGATGGGAGTCATCCCAAGGTGGCTCTTTTAATATTCCATTTAGAATGATCTGATTTTTAAAAAATCCTTGTGGCTATGTCACAATGTGGTACATTTACTTACCATGTCCTTTATTTTAACATCAAGAAATTATAATCAGTACAGTGAGTTTCGCATCTCTTCTTTAGACCCAAATGAACCATTAAGGCAAATTTGAAAAGGTCTGGGTTTCCTATGCTGAATTCTCCAAGTTAAATGCCCATAAAATACATGATACCCCACTTAAATTCACTGGAGTTTAGGGATTCATTCCCTTTACAACTATTAAAAAAACATAGGTGCATATGTGAGATTTCAGCCTGGAGTCAATGTTTCAGCTTGTTGCTACCTCTAGCTCCTGAAGTTATAATGTTTATGTTGAGACCACATTAACTAGAGCAGCAGGGACTATACCACTGTAATTAGAAATGGGATCATTTAAGTTCCCATAAAAACATCCCTTATTAGACTAATGAAAAGAAGAAAATTTGGAACCACATTTTCTTGTTACCAAGAGTGTATAATTCCTTTAGGAATGACAAACTGAGCTTGTCTCAAATTGGAAAACATGAAAGCTCAGGGTTACAATTATAAAATGTTAAGGCTGAAAGGGGTCTCAGTTGTTTCTAGTTTAATCCCCTTATTTCACAGAACAGGAACATGAAAACGGAGAGAGAGAGAGAGAGAGAGAGAGAGAGAGAGAGAGAGAGAGAGAGAGAGAGAGAGAGAGAATGAGAGAGAGAGAGAGAGAGAGAGAGAGAGAGAGAGAGAGAGAGAGAGAATGAGAGAGAGAGAGAGAGAGAGAGAGAGAGAGAGAGAGAGAGAGAGAGAGAGAGAGAGAGAGAGAGAGAGAGATAGGGCATGGCTTACCTAAAGTCATATTAGGAAGTAGTAGAGCTAGAAGGAGCCAACTATTATCTTCTTAATCTTGACCCAAAGTTCTTTCTAGTCTACCACAATTGGCCATTATATAGTCATTGAATTAACTAATGGTTCAATTTCTGCTGAACATTAATTATGTAAGAAATGGTAGTGGTACATATATCTTTGTGTGCATACATACATGCATACATATATATGTGCGTGCATATACCTCAAACCCATCATCAATTTAGGGGAAAGTCTACTCCAAACATGTGAAGACTTCCCCTGGCAAAGTGAGTTGATAAGAAAAATTTGTTCCAACAGTGCTGAGAAAGATGCTGGGGAGCACTTAGGACTTGGTCAGGCACCAAAGATGCATCCTTGACCATCACCAGTCTCCCTGACTTTTGTCTTGGCATTGGACATGGATGACTACAGAAAAAAGAATGAGACCAATAATTTTGTGCCACTCTGCCTCACTTATATTCAATTCATCATAAACAAATCAAGATATTGCCCCATGATGTCATTGGTTCTTTTTGAAAATGAAGGATAAGCAACATCCTATGTGTATAAAATGAATGCATCCATTATTCAAGGTTCTGATTTCATCTAACTCACCTTTTCTTATAATGCTCTTCATAAACCATCTATACTTGAATAAATAAGTATTTTTAAAAACTTAGCATGCTATCTTAGAATCAATACTGTGTATTGGTTCCAAGGCAGAGGAATGGTAAGAGATTGACAATGGGAGTTAAGTAACTTGCCCAGAGTCACACAACTAGGAAGTGTCTGAGGCCAGCATTGAACTAAAGACCTCCCAGACTCTCAAGCTACTGAGTCACCTAGCTGCCCCCTAAATAAGTATTAAAGAAAGAGTTGACTAAAGCTCAGAGAGGTTCAGTGATTTGCACAGGGTGACATAGCTAGTTTAAATCAGAAGTAAAATGTGAAAATTTATCTTTCTATTTTGTTTATTACACTCTATCCACTCTGTTATTTTTGTCTCTCTGTTCATAGAATCTATTATGGGACAATTCTTTCATGTGATAAGCATAAATCATTAGATGAAAGTTCATCTGATCTAGTCTCTTATTTTCCAACTGGTGAATTCATCACGTTTACCGATAAACTACCTACCACTATGTACTGAGGGGGATTCTGAGGATACATATAGGAAACAAGAGACTATCTTCTCACTTTAAATAGGTGAAAATAACAATGATGGTTGGAATATAAGTAATAGGAAACATTACAACTGAATAGCAGCAGAGATTTAAGTAGTGAAATTGCTTGTAGCTAGAGGCAGCAAAGAAGGCTTCACAGATGAGGTAGTGTCTGAGCAGGATCTGATGAAATACAAACTTTTCAATACTCACTTTTCAATCCTTTGGAAAGTGATTTCCTTTCTCCAATACTTGAATGAATCTGCTTTCTACAATGTCCTCAGTGATCATTTGGGTAAAAGAAATAATTAGGTGCCTTTAACAGAAATAGAGAAATTTGAGGTGGAGTATATTTCAAGAAAAATGTGAATTCTACTTTGGACCTACGGAGTTTGAGATGTCATTGGGGTACAGATCAAAGCTCTGTGGCTAGAAGGGATTTCAGTACCACATCCTCTTTTATCAGATGAGGAAGCTAGGGCCCAGGGAGGTTAAACTCAAGTACTTGCACATAGTGAACATCAGAGGGAAGATCTGAGTTCTCTGATTCCAAGTCAGTGCAGCAAGATATTATGGATATTGGACAGGAGTTCTTGAGTGAGATTTGGGTCTGGGACAGATATATGCTGGTAAATCTTTAACAATTAACCCTTCAAAAATTTAAAACACACTTTTTTACTTCAATCTATATTTTTTATATTTTCCTGTCAATTTTTTAAGTCTAGACAATGATTTGTAAGCTTGCCAATTGCCGAGATAAAAAATTTTTATACTCCAAAGTAAATCATCCATTTCCCCAAAGCTGGTTGGAGTTGGCTCCAGCTTACCACTGGCTAAGGATATAAATTTAGAGGGCATCTTCAGGGATTAAATTTTAATGTATGGATATAAATAAGATCACAAAGGGACAGATTTTCAGGAAGAAAAAAAGAGCATCTAAGTTTAGAGCCATGGAGGATATCTACTCTGTGCCTCAGGATTAGGAAAAGATGGAAATTTCTCCAAGGCAAAGGAGAGTTCTGAACTATAGGGATTAAAGGAGCAGGAGACAGAAAATTTACTAGCCACAATTTGAGGGCAGTTTGGAGAAAGAAGATTGTTTAAGTGAAACTTGACTCTAGAGTTCACATTAGAATATTGGTGTGAAAGAAACTTCTCTCTCAGGTTCTCCTGAGAGACAGTTTCCTTATTTGACCAAAAGAGAAGAATTCCCATGATAGAAACAGACCAAAAGTCCTAAAGTGAAGAATTTTATAGCTTCAACTTATGAGATTTTTGTCTCCAGATAGAAACCAAGATTCTAATAGCCTTAAGTCTGTAAAAATTGAGATTTTGAACCCTAGACTTCAATCCCCAAAAGTCCTTGGTATTTCCCAAAATTCCCTATAATCTCACCAGATTTTCCACATTGGTAAGATTACAATTGGTATTTAACTGGCAGTAATGCCTCCCACTCTCTCTTCTCTTCCATTGCAATGATGTAGCAAGTGTAGCAAGTAAGCTAAGTGTAGGGATTTTGAATGGGCTAATCAGCCATGGGCACGTGGTTTTTATTTTGTATCCTTGGTTTCTAATAATCCTTAATAAACCTCATAAAATATAATATTTTTGTTATTAGAGATATAATTTAATTTTATAGTTAATGGAAACCATAAGTTGGAGAAGAACTTCTCAATTATTTTAAGAGAGCCTAGACAATTTTTTAAGCCATGTTTCTCCTGCCAAGGCTGTCTTGATTCGGTTTACTCCTGCTGCCTGCTCCTGCCTCCTGCTATCCGCACTTGCCTCCAGCCATCCACTCAACTTTCTTGACCCAGATCATTCTCCAAGCCCCAGCCCCAGCCCCAGAAACTTTACTCCTCAGAGCCAGATCACCCCAGGCCAGCCCCAGGACCCAGGCTGCTGGTAGGCCCCTGTGTCTTTGGAATCACAAACTGGTAAAAACTGGGGTGTTCTTTCCTTAGGCAACAATTAGCCTGTATGTGGCAGGGGACCTCAGGTGGGGGAATGAGGAGAAGGAAGAGACTTTTCCAAACAGGAAGTTGATTATAAGCATGGAGTATTCCAAAGGATATTTTTTGAGTACACTGATCCTTTTACTTATTATACCTGGGATTCAGGGAAGAAATTCATCTCCCTGCAACTCTTTGCCACTTGGGCCCGCCCAGTTTGAGATTCCTAAAACTCATGTTCTACCTCAATATGGGGAATTCCACAGTACTGACAAAAGGAATCACAATGGATAAAAATGAAACAAAACAAAACAAAACAAAACAAAAATGAATTTTAAAGAGACTGGAGGTTATATTAAGACTTTTCAGACTCCAAGGTTTTATAAAAATCTCTGCATTTTATTGCATTTTGATGATTGTTTTGTTTAAGATTTAATTTTGTTGGTTTTAAGTTCATATATTAATGTATTCAATACTATTCTGTTACACTGACTCATTTTAATGTACTGGGTTTTATCTACTGTTATATTCTGTTGTTTTTTTCCCTGTAACTATACTGAACAAATATTATTGAATAAGCCCATATAAAAAAATAGCCTTTTTTCTATTTTGACTTTGTAAATTGTCTCATAGAGAACGGATGGACTTCATCAAAACTGGTTACAATTGTATAACAACCTTTGGAAAATTTAATGAGCTAAATATCTCAAATTGATTTTAAGGGGTCTTTAGACATGATTTTTAGATTTTTTTTCAACAACTCTGATCATTTTGCCTGCCTCTAACAGGAGGTAAGGTCTATTTTAGTAGCTGAAGTGAAATACAATTATAATCCCCACCTCCACATTTATAAAAATGTGAATGGATGGGACATTGTAGTCTCATATCAAAGGAGCTGGAAAGTTAATCCCAGGGCATGGTACCCCTGGATGACTCCCCAAAGAGGAGAATCTCTCTCATTTATAACTCTTCAGCTCACTTTACTTCTACCAGAACAATCTAGATTTCTTGGTAATGTTTTAGACCCAAATAAGTTTTATTTTGATTAAAAATATTTCATCCAAGGTTGAAAGATTTGCTACACCTGAAAAACTTGTGACAAGTATTCATTTTCTTTAAATGTCATACAGCAGACTCGTGTGAAATAGGATAGTGGGTTTTTCTGCTATTGTAATTAAATTGGCTATTGTAAATTTTGTGGATTTTGATACTTTTTGAATGTGCATTACCTGTTGTACTACTGTTCTTTATAAAAATCTTACTTTGTAAGAATCATTTGCTTGTACTCACAGTGGATCATGGCCAGGTATGAAGAGGAAATGGATCTCAGTTTCGCTGAGAAACCTTGTAGTCTGCATTTCCTTAGCAGACACAGTGTGTCAATGATTATAAGCTATATATTTTTTATTTTTAAAACTCTTTTATTATTATATTCTTCTTGCATGTGCAATATACTATTTCAGTTTTATTTTTTCTCTCCTTTCTATATTTGAAGCACATGTCACCAGTATTAAGATTTTCTTTAACTTTTTTTGATTTTGCAGTAATGTAAGTTTAAAATATATTTGCTATAATGTCAATGCATACCCCAAAAGTTTGAGACTATAAAAAATGGTGCCATTGATTGTTTAAAAAATTATGGGACTTTGCTGAATGATTCTGTCTGATTCCAGGACAAGAGAATATAAAAAAGAGCCATTGCACAGTGTCAAAGAAGCACAAAGCTAAATTGCATAGTGCCAATTGAGCACAAGGTCAAAGAGATCAACCAATGCCAATGGGGTTGATGTAAGTTTGAGCCAAGACAAGAGGACTTGAACTTGTTTGGGGTTTGAGGTTGTGGCTGTTTAACATGTGTTAAAGGCAGGTCTTCCTTGTTCCACATTCTACCAAGTATCTCAAATTTGGCTCCTACCTGGTTCCTAAAATCTAGTCCCTATTCTGTCTTTCATAGTGTAGCAACTTTCTATGGTCCTGGCTACTGATTGGGTAAATGCTTAAATGCTTATACCATTTTGGTTGGACCCTGATTCAAGGACATGTTATAGATTTATTTTTCCTTTACTTAGAATTTTTACACATAAGACTTTGCTAGTCTATATTTCATCCAGAAATCATCGTTTTTATTTGGATTTTTTAATGTTTTTTTCTTTCTCTTGCCAATTGATTCATATACCTCATAACTCAGCCGTGCATCCCTAAATGATTCCTGTGTTTTTCAATCAACCTCTTCAGGAGGGAATGTATACTTATGATTATTTTAAATTAAAAAGTTTAAATTCCTTTTGAGGGTAATATTAGGTTAAGAAACATGTAAGCTTTCTGAATCCAGAAAGTGAACTGTTTGGAGAAGACATCATGAAGATGCCTCCACAGACCACACACTGCAGCAGAAGATCCAGAGTGAACTTTTGGATGTGGTTTGAACTGTGTGGGGTTGAATACATTTGTTTTGTATGTATACTCTTATGCCAAAGGGGACTATACCCTAACTGGATTTTTGTCAATGTGCCTAGCAATTATTGGTTTTGTTCTCTTTTCCTCTTATCCTCAAATTATTGTAATTTCAAAGTTGGTATATTTACAAGACCCATTGGAGAGACTAGTCTTTCTCAGGCCTCAGGGGGGTGGGAGAATATAAAAATGGAGATTGTGAACCCTAGACTTCAATCCCCAGAAGTTCTTGGTATTTCCCAGAATTCCTTATAATCTCACTGGAGTCTCCATGTTGGCGAGATCACAATTGGTATTTAACTGGCAGTAATGCCTCCCACTCTCTCTTCTCTTCCATTGCAATGATATAGCAAGTAAGCTAAGTGTGGGGATTTTTGAATGGGCTAATCAGCCATGGGCATGTGGTTTTTATTTTATATACTTGATTTCTAATAATCCTTAATAAACCTCATAAAATATAATATTTTTAGTAGAAATATAATTTAATTTTTACAACTCTTACTTGGTATATAACAATGGCCAAATCACTTAACCACTCAAAATCTGTTTTTTTTTTTTTGTTTCTGTAAGAAAAGTGCTTTGCAAACCTTCAGGCTCTATATCAAGTCAAACTCTTATTACTTCTGCTCCTGGCATCCTTCTTACATGTCACCTCATCCATGAAAACTTCCTCCCAATTAAAAGCAATTTTCCTTTTCTTAATCCTTTTCTGTTTGACCTCTCCTATGAACTTAATAAATTCTAATTTGTAATATGGTAATTTGTATACTTATTCCTCTACTAAACAAGAAGCAGAGACTCTGAATGCAGTAATTATTGTTTTATTTTGTTTTAGTTTTTTGCCTTTGTTTCTCCAACATCTAGCAGTATCCCCCACAGAAGAGACAATTAACAGATATTTACTTAACTTAAAAAAGAGTAGCCCAGTTTAGTGTGTAATGAATAGAGGACCAGTCTGGGTGTCAGAAATACTTAAATTCATGTACTAACACAACTCAAATGACAAGTAGTTTCATTAGAGTGAAACAAAGATGACATGAAGGGTAATAGGATAAATTAGCGGAGTCCACATCACACAAGACCATGAATACTAATCCAAGAAGGTGGTACTTTTAAAGTAGGTAATAAAGATCTACTGAAGAACTTTTAGCAGAGCTAAATAGGAGGAATATTATGTTAGTAAACATTGGTATGATCATTTGCAAAGGAGAGAGGCTGGAGGCAAGACATGCAGCCAGGATTGTATCCCAGTCTATTCTAAATCTATGACTTTAATGTCTAGAATCTATAATTCTCCAGTGAGATGACCAGAACCTGAATTAAAAAGGTGGTACTGGGAAAAGAAGGGGAATTTGGAGGTAAAATCTACCTACCTTGCAATTGTTCTGAAGGAAGTGGGGAGGGAGCTAAGGAAGAAGGAAAAGGGGGGGGGGTTAGGGAAAGTGAATAAGCATGTAGAGAGTGCCAATATATGCCAGGTATTGTGCTAAGTGCTTGACAAAAACTTTCGCATTGTATCCTCACAACCTTCTAAGTTGGTGCTATTATTCTCTCTATTTTACAGTTGAGGGAACTAAGACAAAAAGAGTTGAAGTGACTTGCCCAGGGTTAGGTTTAGACTCATTTCTTCCTGACTCCATATGCAGCACACTATCCCCGAGCCACCTGCCTAAATCAAAGATAACTCTTGTTCAGGCCTGTATAATAGGAAGAATATCCAAGTCACATGAGTCTTTCATGAGGCAAGAAGCTGCTGCAACTGGTCTATATCTAAAATTTAATGTCTAGATGAATAGGCAATCCGTGCAGTTTATTACATTTTGTAGATAGATATTTTAGCAGATCTTTCTCAAAACAGAGACATTTATTATTTCCCATGAACCTGGTCTGAAAAGAGAGGAGAAGAAATAGGATAGAGGAAGAGCAAATATTTTCATCTCTGATGACAAATGAGAAAAACATGGAGAACACTAGTCCCAATTTCATGAAACAATTCGACAAAAAAATCAGTTTTAAAATCCAGTCCTGCAGTTTCTCCTGACCTTTCCCTCTAACCAAAATGAGAGGACCAGTAATTTGAGGGTGCTCTCTTATTCCCATTGTGTAAGTTTGTATAGAATAGAAGGTTGAGAATTGGAGTCCTTGATGCATCAGAATAATAACCTTTATGTGAATGTTCTCAGAGAAATGATCATCTTCTTACAGGTGAATGGCTCCTGTGCTGATTTGAGCCACTCCAGGGTGGAACAAAGGAACCTTTCAAGTAGATCTGCTTCCAGCCGCTTGTCCAGCAGGGACTCCAGAGGAACATCACCCCCAATATTATAAGTCTAATTGTCTCAGCACAGAATAGTTGTTGAAAATCTCCATTCATTAACTTTTATGGAGACCAATTAACATGAGGTTCCCTGGGCACAGTGAGGTTTCAGAGACTTTCAAGTCAGAGAAATTGCTTTCTTATTGCTTATAAAGGACCACAAAGAAGGGTGTGGTCAAGTTCATTCTACAGAAACATTCCTTTCTTACAAGATAGCAATCAAGTCCTTCAATACCAAACTCTTCAATAGAGACACAAATACTTGACAATTCCTCTCTATATAAGCTGCTTGTCCCCTTACTAACTAGTTTTTCTAATGAATACTGGAACATTTCATCTCTTGATTCTCTTTCCCTCTTTCTTCATCCAATTCCCCAAAATGACAACAAAGTTGCATCTCTTATTTTGAAGGCCATAGAGCATATAGTGGCTGACTCTTTCTACAGTTGTCACAGTATTAAGACTTTGCTTCAAAAAATTGCTTTTCACACCTCACCACCATCTTTGCTGAGATAGGAGACTATGGGTGTGGACAGCAAGGTAATAGACTTTTCCTGTGTCATAGTGAGTTTTGCTGAAGACTTTTACTCTCTTTTTTATTATTTGTTTTAAGGGGTTCCTCTCTGAGAGGAGTAGTAGGGAACATATTGGAAAATGTAGGTGACATTAAAATGAAAAATATCAATAAAAATTTTCGCATTTGCAAAAAACGATTGCATTCCTCTTCTGGAACTGGGCAGATGCATTCTCTCTAAATTTTATCTTCCTCATGAATAAAGTTTTTTGAGGGGTGGTAATGATCAGAACAGTTTCTAGGTCTCCTTCTGCATTTCATACTTTACTATCTATTTAAGTGCTACCAAAGTTATGAACACTAAATTATAGACACCTTTTACATACAAATCCAATCCCTTCCTCCATCCTAAATCTGTCCTCACCTCCCCAGCCACTAACTTGTTCTTGCCAGCAACCAAGCCACTCTAGCCATTTTGTGGTTATCCCAGGAAATACATAGCTTAATGTTTTGTTTTGTTTCTTTAAAATATATTCTTCCCCTTCCCCCCTTGCATCACATTCATTGCCTAATATACTCCCTCCTCCCTTGAACCTTTACTATAAAGGAAAAATGAGCATAATTGATCCAAAAAAATTTCCATGTATTAAAATATGATATTCATCACATATAGTAATATACTTCTTTTCTTTTTTTTAAACCCTTACCTTCCATCTTGGAATTAATACTGTGTATTGGTTCCAGGGCAGAAGAGTGGTAAGGGCTAGGCATTGGGGGTCAAGTGACTTGCCCTGGGTCTCAAAGCTGGGAAGTGTCTGAGGTCAGATTTGAACCTAGGACCTCCCATCTCTAGACCTGGTTCTCAATCCACTGAGGTACTCAGCTACTCCCCTTGTACTTCTTTTCTGAGAAGAAAGGAATCTACTATATCATCTGATAATAACATCGTTTATTACAATTAAACTGCATTTATCTCCCTTTTAATTTTTTAAATTTAAATTATTATAGTCATTGTATATATATAGTTATCTAGGTTACCTTTTTTGTAATTTTATATAGATTTAAATGCCATATTTCTTTTTATTCATAAAACTCAACAGTTTACAGAATTGTACTTATTCATGTGCCTTCATAAAACACCATTTGTTTAGCTATTCCCTAATTAATGGGTACACATTTTGTTTCTTTCCTTTTAGCAGGGATAACATTTTAATCTTAGTTTTTATTACTTCAATTAACATTTAAAAATTAACATTCTTCCCACTAACTTCCCCACCACACACAGACACACACACACACACACCCATTGAACAAATGAGGTCAGTCATTAAATGGCTGCATAGTTGGAAAAACAAACTTACACATTAGCCGTATTCAAAAATGTATATCTCTTTCTGCACTTTTAATTTATTATCTCTCTGCAAGGAGGTGAGTAGTATGATTCTTTATTATTTCAACTCATGGGCTTAACATTGTATTAATCAGAATTCAAGTCTTTCAAAGCTGTATTTCTCTATAATCATTCCACCATTGTTTTATTTGTTCTAGTTCAGCTCACTTCACCCTTCATCAGTTTAGTGAGGTTTTTCTACTTTCTTTTCAATTTTTTCATCATTCCTTATGATAAAATATTCTACTGCATTCATTGTACTATAATTTTTTAAGTTGTTTCCCAATAAGAGGACATAGTTTGGCATATTTTGCTATTGACACAAAAAGAGCTGTTAAAAATACATACTTTGGATTTTTTTTTGCAACTAGAGAGCATCACTGTTGATGTTTTGGTTTTTATCTGTACTCTCTGTGTTGATCTATTTGGAGTATAATGATATTGCTTGACCAAATTATATGAAGAATTTAGTGACTTCTGTTTCTCAAAATTAGAGAATAGTCAGGTGAATGCATAGCTCTACAAAACTCTCTGCCTTACTTTCAATAATCACTCTAATAATTACTATTTCAATTTTCATTCATCTTTGACAAAACAAAAGAAATAGTGCTGGAAGAGATAGAAAGATTTTTATATGATTGTTGACTTTTTTCTTATTCTAGGATGTCTTTGGTTAAATATCTTTGGATGGACTGTTTCTCCATCACAAAATAGTTCTAGGTTCTATATATTCCTCTCAATTTCTTACGTAACTTAAGCATTAGAATTTTCTCCATAATTTGTGATGCAATTTTTCCCTTAGTTGATAATTCCCCTTTTTATTCTGAAGTTAAATGAAAGGTTCATAAGTTCCCTTGTGAGAAGGAAATAAAGGAATCTTTGGAGTTGGCATAGTTGATTTACTTTACAAAAGCTTTTTAAATTTTATGTTACTGGAAATGTCTATTATCTTTATGATCTATTCTATACCTCATTTGGTTATAAACTTACCCTCTGTTGCTTTATTATGATATGCAGGTAACCTTGGATTCCTAAAGGCTTTGCTAAGATTTGCAAAAGATCTTAGCACAAGATCCAATAGTCTATGCCATATTGAAAAAAGCTTCATATTTAGTTCTAGCAATACACTCTCTACTTTCTGAGAATCATCCTATCAAAACAACAAAGCTTTTCCTTACTAGGGTACCCGGATGATAAAGGATCCATTGGCAATGGAAATTCATTAGATATAAAAAATTACAAAATTTCCTTTTATCCTATATGGGTCTCCTGGCCTATATCTAATGATAATAGGTGGTATAGTGGTAAAGAAAAGAGAAGATTCTCCCAAACATATAGTTTTAAAAATTATCTATTAAATTCTAGCTACTCTGAAAATAAAATCCTCAATCAATGGCCAACAGGATGAAATGCTACTGGAGAGATAGAATCGTTTAAAAATTGATAGCATCACCATATGCACAAACAGAAGGCAGAAGGAAACTGCAGCTAAAATGAAAGTTGTCTCATAAGTTCTCTTTGGAGAGAGGAATTAAAGAGTTGTGTCTTTAACATATATTCAAAGTTAATAGGAAACATCATTTCATGGAAATTTGATCATCCTTAACTACAATAATTGTGCTAAATATTTTCAAAAGGATTACCATGAAAATAATTGTTATTTATATAACAAAATCTCTTAAGAAATCTATGAAAGACTTCTGGGTAAACATGGCTGCAGTTTATATGCAGCAATCTACCTTTCCTCATCACCTACTAATACAGACTACCTCAAAAGGCCAAAAAACTGAATTCACATGAATAAAGGGACTCCACAGTAGGGCACAGTATTGAAGGTATGTAGGATTTGGGCATTTCCACACTATAAGAGGGTACAATAGCTTCCACAAAAATGTGAGCTGATCTACCCTCTACCACCACATCTATGGAGCCAGTGTGCTAGACTCAGAGACAGTGTGTGCTAGAATTAGTGAGTGAGCAAGGGGCACCTCTAGGTCCTTGGCAGCTGACTAATGTAATAATTAAAATAGTTGGTTGTCATAAACTGTAGTGATTAAAATAGTTGAAGACTTAAATTGTAGTAGATAAAAGAGTGGATGAGTAAATTGTGACTTCATAAAATATGTTTCAAGATAGTTTCTTGTTTTTTAAATCAATATATAAGGTGGTCGCCAGAGAAATATTCCCAATTATGAAATATACCCAAGTCAACTGGGTTTTATAGAGATTTTAATTAATTAATACAATGAGGAATTTAAAGAAAGAGAGAAAGAGTAAGAAAGGAATAAGTATGAAGGGCCTTAAGCCAAAAGGCCTAGACCTGTGTCTTAAGAGAGAGAGAGATCAGTCAGTCCTTAATCACTCACCACAAGATCTGTCCAAGCAAGAATATAGACACCAGTTCAGCCAGCCAGCCTTCTCCAGAGAGGGATTCTTCTGACTGTCTCAATAGACTGCCTTCAAGAGACCCCCTTTTGTATTAGTCCTAAAATAGGCATGGCTTAAAGAACTTTTTGTCTTATTTTAAGTATGGGTTTAAGTACTTTTCATTGTTCAGCAAAGAGTTTACAACTTTATCTTCCCCTAGAGCAGACTTAAGTAGGGGTGGAGTAGAGGTCTCACATTCCTGATCTAAGTAGCTTCACTGCCCAAATGGGGAATGGTCTTAACCCAACCTTATGAAGTAGGGTCTGAGAAATTTTAAGGTTCACAATTATGTCTTGAAAAATATTTTCTGTGGTCACAATTTACTCATCCACTCTTTTATCTACTACAATTTAAGTCTTCAACTATTTTAATCACTACAGTTTATGACAACCAACTATTTTAATTATCACACTAAGACCACCAAAGACCTACCCTTGAGAGCATCTAGACTTGAGATCCCAACAGGCAGAAGAGTGCAGACCTTGGATGAAGAGAAAGCTCAGACAAGGGCAGCAAACAATAGTAGCTCCAGAGATGTGAAAGGTGGCCTCAGGCAAAAACTGCTCTCCTTAGCTCCATAAATAGAGAACCTGCCCTCCTCATTCAGATTTCTGACTGGAAAGGGAAGGAAAAACCAGCATTGTGATGGCAAACAATGGCCAAGAAAAACAACTTCCCAACACCAAGAAGAACAAGAAGAAGGCTTTGACCCTGGATAATTTTTATGGAGGAAAAATACAAATTACAGAGAAAATAGCAGAAGAGGACAAACAAATAAATGCATCCAAACCTTCCATAGATGGAGATTGGCCACAAGCTTTTGAAAAATTTAAATTGGATCTTATGAAAAAGATGGAAGAATATTGGCAAGAAAGTGGGAAATATTTCAAAAAGAAAATAATAGTTTAAAAGAAAGGAACTCCCAGTTGGAGAAAGTAGCCCAGAAATCAAATGATAAATAAATTAGACTCCTAAGTTAAACAGCTAGAAGCCACAAAAAAGCAGGATAGACCAAACCAAAAAGGGAAATCAAAAGATTATAATGTAAAACCAGTCTTTAAACAATAGAATTGGGCAATTAGAAACCAATGATCTCTCAAAAATAGCAAAAATTAATAAATCAAAATCAAAAGATTGACAAAATATAAGGAAACATGAAATATCTCACTGAGAAGATGACTGACCAAGAAAACATGTCTAGAAGAGACAATTTGAGAATCATTGGTCTACCTGAAAACCCAGAAATAAACAGAAATCTTGACATCATACAACAAAAAATTAGGATAATCAATATCACAAAATAAAGGTGCATGGGAAGGGCAGGGGAAGAATGCTATCATAAGAAGGAGAAGAGAGTCCTAATATGTAATATTTAAACCTTACTCTCAGTGAAATCAATTCTGAGAGGGAAGAGCATCTAGATCCATTGGGGTATAAATCACACCTGATCATAATGAATGAGTCTTGTGATCACTTGCTGCAGCCATTTTGCTAGTATTCTATTTAAATTTTTTTGCATCTATGTTCATTAAGGAGATTGGTCTATAGTTTTATTTATCTGATTTTGACCTGACTGGCTTTGGAATCACTACCATATTTGTGTCATAAAAGGAATTTGGTAGAACTCCTTCTTTGCAAATTATGTCAAATAGTTTGTATTGTATTGGGATTTGTTGTTTTTGAATGTTTGATAGAATTCACTTGTGAATCCATCAGGCCTTGGGGATTTTTTCTTAGGGAGTTCTTTGATGGCTTGTTCAATTGCTTTTTCTAATACAGGATTATTTAAGTATTCTATTTCTTCTTCTGTTAATCTAGGCAATTTATATTTTTGTAAATAGTCATCCATATCATTTAGATTGCCATATTTATTGCCATATAATTGGGTAAAATAGTTTTTAATGGTTGCTTTAATTTCCTCTTCATTAGAGGTGAGGTCTCACTTTTCATCTTTGATATTGTTAATATGGTTTTCTTCTTTCCATTTTTATTAAATTGACCAGTATTTTGTCTAATCAATACTGGGTATTGGTTCTAAGGCAGAAGAGTGGGAAGGGCTAGGCAATGAGGGTTAAATGATTTGTCTATGGTCACACAGCTGGGATATGTCTAAGGTCAAATTTGAACCCAGGACCTCCCATCTCTGGGCCTGGCTCTCAATTCACTGAGTCACTCAGCTGCCCCCTCTTATCCCCACTCTTATTTTACTTCCCTTTCCACCCCTCCCTTTTTGTTCCCTTCTTCTTATTTTTAGTGTCTATTAAGTTACCCCCTCTCTCCCTCCTTTTTTGTACTCCCTGCCCCACTGCCCCGCCTTAGTTTTTCCCTGCTCACTTTCCCACATAAATCATCAACATTTCTATATATTTCCAACACATCTCAGCAGCAAGAGTTAGAAAGAAATTCCAATTAAAATCACCCTAGACAATATAAAATACTTAGGAACCTATCTGCTGAGACAAACACAGGAACTATTTGAAGACAACTACAAAACACTATTCATACAATTAAAACTAGTTCTAAATAACTGGAAAACATTAATTGCTTATGGGTAGGATGAGCTGACATAATAAAAATGACAATCTTACTCAAACTAATTTACTTATTTAGTGCCATACCCATTAAACTACCAAGAAACTTTTTAATAAAATAAAAAAATAACAAATTTCATTTGGAAGAACAAAAAATCAAGAATGTCAAGGGAAATATTGAAAAAAAATTGTGAAGGAAGATAGCCTAGTAGGACCAGACCACAAATTATACTATACAGTAGTGGTCATCAAAACCATATGGTACTGGCTAAGAGACATAAGGGCGGATTAGTGGAATAGACTTGGGGTAAGTGACCTTAGAGAGACAGTCTAGAATAAACCCAAAGATCCCAGATTTTGGGACAAAAATCCATTATTTGCCACAAACTGCTCAGATAATTGAAAAAAAACAGTATGGGAAAGATTAGGTTTAGATCAATATCTAACACCTTACACCAAGACAAATGCAGAATGGGTGAATAACTTGAATATAAAGAAGGAAACTATAAATAAATTAGGTGAAAATAGAATAGTATACTTGTCAGGTCTTTGGGAAAGGAAAGATTTTAAGACCAAGCAAGAGTTAGAAAAAAATTACAAAATGTAAAATAAATAATTTTTATTACATTAAATTAAAAGGGTTTTGCACATACAAAACCAATAAAACTAAAATTAGAGGGGAAGCAACAAATTGGGAAAAAATCTTCATAAAACATACTCTGACAAAGGTCTAATTATTCAAATTTACAAAGAGCTAAATCAATTGTACAAAAAATCAAGCCATTCCCCAATTGATAAATGGGCAAGGGACATGAATAGACAATTTTCAGGTAAAGAAATCAAAACTATCAAGAAACACATGAAAAATGTTCTAAATCTCTAATAATCAGAGAAGTATGCAAATCAAAACAACTATGAGGTACCACCCCACACCTAGCAGATTAGATAACATGACAGCAAAAGAAAGTAATAAATTTTGGAGGGATGTGGCAAAATTGGGACATCCTGAATGGTCGGATCAATTCACAACTCTACCAGCAATGCATCCAACCATTCTGGAAGGTAATTTGGAATTATGCCCAAATGGCGCTAAAAGACTGCCTACCCATTGATCCAGCCATAGCACTGCTGGTTTTGTACCGCAAATATGATAATAAAGAAAAAGACTTGTACAGGAATATTCATAGCTGTGCTCTTTGTGGTAGCAAAAAAATTGGAAAACGAGAGGATGCCCTTCAGTTGGGGAATGGCTGAACAAATTGTGGTGTCTGTTGGTGATGGAATACTATTGTGCTCAAAGGAATAATGAACTGGAGAAATTCCATGTGAACTGGAATGATCTCCAGCAATTGATAGAGAGTGAAAGGAGTAGAACTAGGAGAACAAATGTTGTACACAGAGACTGACACACTGTGGTTCAATCAAACATAATGGACTTCTCTACGAGTAGCAATATAATGATCGAGGACAATTCTGAAGGACTTATGAGAAAGAACACTATCCACATTCAGAGGAAGATCTGTGCAAGTGCAAATACAGAAGGAAAAATAACTGTTTGATCACATTAGTCAATGGGAATATGATTTAGGATATAAACCCTAAATGATCACTCTACTGCAAATATCAATATTATGGAAATAGGTCTTGACCAATTCCACATGTAAAACCCAGTGGAACTGTGTATCGGCAATGGGAGGGGGTTGAGGGGAAGAAAGGGAAAGAACATGATTTTTTGTAATGCTGTGAAAATGCTCTAATTTAGTCAATTAAATAAAATTTTAAAAAATACCTTTGTCAAGAAAATTAAAAAAAAAAAGAAAGAAAGAAGTAAGGCATTCCATGAGGTGGATGGAGAGCAGAGAGTACATTACTGCTTGTGGGACAAACAGGCTATGAAAAATCATGGAATCTGTAAGGAGTTAAAATTAAGGGTTTGACTAAAATATTTGAAAATTATTTTAAAAATTAAAAACAAAACTAAAAAAATAAAAGAAATCTACAAAGAACTTAAGAATCTCCAAATTAAATGAACACACTGAGTCATTCTAATGCAAAATATGGGACTAGATAAGGTCAATAAAAATTATACTGGAAAATATGGTTCAGGAATTATGAATGAGAGATTCTAGAGCCTTTTTCCCTACACAAAGGTCTAAAACAAATAGCCTTTTTGTATACATATATTTTTAATATTTTATTTTTGTTATATTTTTGGTTTTGAGCTATCTCTTTTCCTCAGTCCCTTCTAACCCCACACTAGAAGAGGCCAACTTTTGACACACATATGTATTTAAAACCATGCAATACATGCTTCTACATGCTAGTTTTTTCTCTAGAACATCCTCCTTTAGATATTCTTTGTAGTTGATCTGTATATTCATATTACTTAGAATAGTTTATTCACACTTTCTCTTTGAAGAATATTGCTGTCACTATTCTCTTGGTTCTGCTTGTTACACTCTTCATTAATTCATACAAGTTGTTCCATATTTTTGTACAATCAATCTGCTCATCATTTTTTACAGAACATTCATTGCCTCTTAATAGGTCTTCTTGCTTCAAGTCTCTGTACCCTACAGTCCATCTTCTACTGAGCTGCCAAATGATTTTTTAAAGAATAGGAATGTTTATGATATTATTTTACTCCATAAACAACAGTAGCTCCCTATTACCTTCCAGTCTTCTTGAAACCTGAGCCTTTTCTCTCTTTCAAGCTTTCTTAAATTTTATTCTCCCCATGAATTCTACAATCTAGCTAAACTACACCATTTTTTGTTCCTTTTCCTCTTGACATTACTGTACTATCTCTTAACTATGTATGAAATGTTCTTCCTCCTTACTTCTACCCCCAAACTTCCCTGACCACTTTCATGACTAGTTTGAAATCCAACTTCTGAAGGAATTCTGCATAGGTTTCCCCTCTTTATACTAGTGTTTCTCCCTGAGATTGTTTTCCCGTTTGTATTACCTATATCTATGTATGTACAAAATGATCCATTGGAGAAGCACAGACCACTTCAGTATCCTTGACAAGAAAATACCATGGATAGCTATGACTCATGGGGTCATGAAGAGCCAGACACAACGGAACAACAATAGTCTGTTTATAGTCATTTGTATGTGGTCTCACTTATTAGAATGAAATCCTCAAGAGTAGAAATTATCTGTTATCATTTAATTTTTCTTTTCTTCATATTCCAAGCACTTTGCATACTCACTGTCATGTGGGAATTGGTGAAATAAATTGTGTGTTGATCATTGACTGGTTATTTTAAATTTCTTATATACTTTAATTGCTAAAGTAGTTGGATGATTATGTACAGAGAAAGTATCAAATAACAAAAAAATGAAACATTCTATTTTAATAAATAGGAAATAATTTGTTGTTGATTTGGGATGGAAAGATTTTAAGGACCCTTAGTATACTGGATACCCACTTCTAATGTTCTCAAGATCATCAATGTCCCTCCTAAACTATTGCAAGCAAGTGAGATCTGGAGAAATGAAGAGGTCTTAAATATGACCATTCAAGTGAATAGTTCAAATGGCTGGGATAGAAGTTCTTTAGAGTTGAAAAAGTTGAAAAATTAAGAGATTGTCAAATACATATTAAAGTTTTTGAGTGTGATAGCAGAGAAATAAATGGAAGAAAATAATTTGATTCAATTTGATTTTAAAAGCATATTTTGAGCTATTTTCTTCTAAACTAATAATTTCTAACAAGTTATTGATAATAAAATTGGCTATTAATGGAAAAATGCTTATCTACATGTTTTACAATAATTTCATGTGAGTTTACCTAACATTAACCAATAGTAACAAGAACAAAATAGATTAAAAGCACTTTAGTTAGTAAATATTTAACTTAAGTGGAGAGATATGACAGGCAAGTCAATATCAGTTTCAAATACAAATTCATTTGTAAGGATAATGGGAGATTATGGATAGTGTTGGATCATAAGTCAGATAATAATAGAAGATAGGACTAGTTCAAAGAAATTTTGATAAGAGGTCCAACTAAGCAAAGTTATCCTGAAGTTATTTAAGGATAAAAATGGAAGGATAACAGACAAAATAAAGATGGAAAAGATCGACAAATATCTGTGTAACAGTCTTTTTACCAACAAGGCAGTTGAGTTACCACTTGGACATTAATCACTTCCAGATGTGCTTATACAGCAGACATATAATATTAAGAAGATCAAAGGTGAAGACTTCAAAATAAAATGGACTTTAAGTATCAAATATACAAAAAGGATCAAGCAAATACAACTGTGAGGATAATGAAGCACCAATGTCTGATGGAGAGGAAGATTCTAAAGGCATAGAAGAAATCTCAAGTCTCATTAATATCAAAGAAGATGAATGAGAGAACATGAGTAACTATCAATAAAAACTATAGTCTGTTCAATACTAAATCTTGAAGAAGATCATAGACACATGAATTGAGGTCACCCTCAATGAGAGTCTTAGTAAGGTACAAGAGTAGGTTTTCATAAACCATATCTAATAGTAAACCACATCTTTACTGTTTCATAATTAGCTGAAAGATATGACCAATTTGAACCCTCATTGTATTTATTATTTATTAACAAAAATCACTCAGTAGGAAATAACATTACTTTATGTGTTCCTTAGTGACAAATTATGTTTCATCCATATATCAAGATAATTCAATATTCCTTGAAATATGTACTAATAGAAATAACCAAATTTAAGCATCCTCTGAAAATAAACATCACATCAAAAATTAAAGGTGGGAATGTGTGTTCGCCAAAGATATTCCCCACTGTTATGGAGGAGATTCAACACATATTTCAGATAAGAAGGAATTGTCTTGGATAATGAAGACCTCTGAATGCTGAAACAGGTACCTGGGTGGAAAAACAAAACAAAACAGGAGACAATATACACCAACAGCAACTTGAATTTTTTTAAATGATTGATTTGTTTATTTGTTACATTAAACTTCTAAGATATCTCCCATCTTCTTTCCCTCCCCTCCATGTACTAGAGAAGGCATCATTTGACAAAAAGATATATGTATATACAAAGCTGTATTTTGCTTATTTCTATTTTTCATTTCTTTCTCTGGAGCTGGACAGACAAGTTATTCAAATAGTATTTCTGTTACTCTGTATAATGTTCTATTGGTTCTACTCATTTCACTCTTCATAATTTCATGTAAGTCTTTCCAGATTTTTTCTGAATTAACCTGCTCATATATTTCTTATGGTGCGGTAGTATTCCATGGAAGACCACCAACAACTTGACCACCATCACCCTTCAGACCCTGATGGAAATAGCCTAGGACCCTGAACCCAAAAGCTTTGGGGTTAGCATTGCTTCCAGTCAATTGTTCATAGCCATTAACCTAGAAAGCAGACTGGAGAAATATATAACCTGGCAATTGCTTCTGCAGGTGCTACAGCCACAAATACTTAGGTTCCAGAAGAGAAAGTTGTTCTTTACAAGGTCTTTAGCGCTGTCAAAAAGATTCAGCGTCAAAAACTGATGTGATTTTATCAGTTTAAATGCCATTAATGAAAATCTATTACCATCTTCTTTACCACTGTACCCTAAGAACTGTGGGACCTTTCCTTGGACTTGCACCTGAAACCTTCCCTATGTATTTTAGTTTTCCGCATTAAAATATGAGCTCTGAGAGTGGGAACTGTTTTATTTTCTTTGTATTTTTCAGGTAGTGAGTATGGTACTTTAGTGCTTTTAAAAAGCACTAAAACATCTTATTCATTCATTCATTCATGCCCCTGTTGTCAGACAGTTATCTATAGTAGTATTAATCTCTAAAACACTGCATACAGCCTCCTGCAAGAGATCTGGGATCACTCCAAGGAGTTTGGCCTGCCTATCTATATGGGAAAGATCAAGTGGATGGAGAATGCCTATGGTCTTGATTTCAGCATGCATTTGGATAGATACCTACTAGATCTTGCCAAAGAGTAAGTATATCTCAGAAAGACAGACTAAGTGGATAATGAATGAGGCTTAGAGTTGAAAAAGGATGAAGAGAGCAGGTTGAATTGCTTTCAGGAAATACAAGGCTCTTTTATTGACTCCAAGCCCCCCACAAAAGCAAAGACCCATCTTTTAATGCTAGCATTTTACTGGGGATGCTATGTGAAAGCTTGAAGTGGAAAATTATTACGTCTGAAGAAAATAAGGTGATTATCATAGGCACAGAGGAAAAGTATGTGGTGGTTATTAAGAGACTGCAACATGTATTCAATGAGGAACTCAAAAAGAATTGGAATAAAGAATGCCATTACAAATGTTTATGACAGTAATAAGAAAATATAGACTGATCATAGAGCAAGAGTAAGGAATGATAGAATAGCCTATTCCCTCTTACCACCACCACCATTATCATCATTATCAAAATTTTAAGACTTGAGAATTTCTTTACAAATATCTTTTCCTTCTTTTTAAACTCCATTTTAGCTCCATTGTATAGAGCAGGAAATTGGGGTAGACAGAGGTTATGTGATTAGCCCAGGGTCACACAGCTACTAAACATCTGAGGATAGTTTTGAACATGCCTTCCCAACTCCATGTTCAATGTACTATCTACTCATCATACCATCTAGAAATTGAAGATCTCTATTATTCCGAGAAGATTCCGTTTGGTGAACATTTGGGAGAAAATAGACAAGAGTCAGAAAATATAGGTAGATGTGACTGAATAGAGAGTGGTCTGCATTGTTGGAGACTATAGATCCATTTTGAGTATTGGTGATTATAAGTAATATTTTTTTTTTGTTTTACATTTTATGGTACTTTTCGTTCCTGACACCAAACCATTGGACCTGCCTGAGCTAAGTCTGTCCTAGACACCCAAGAGTTTCTTTAAAAATCTAGGGACTCAGTATATGACAAACCCAAAGATCCTAGATTTTGGGACAAAAATCACCTATTTCATAAAAACTGCTGGGAAAATTGGAGGACAGTGTGGGAAAGAGTAGGTTTAGATCAACACCTCACACCCTACACCAAGACAAATTCAAAATGGGTGAATGACTTGAACATAAAGAAGGAAACTATAAGAAAATTAGGTGAACACAGAATAGCATACATGTCAGACCTTTGGGAAGGGAAAGACTTCAAAACCAAGCAAGACTTAGAAAGAGTTACGAAATGCAAAATAAATAATCTGGAATACATCAAATTAAAAAGGTTTTGTACAAACAAAACCAATGTAACCAAAATCAAAACAGTAGCAACAAATTGGGAAACAATCTTCATAAAAACCTCTGACAAAGGTTTAATTACTCAAATTTACAAAGAACTAAATCAATTGTACAAAAAAATCAAGCCATTCTCCAATTGATAAATGGGCAAGGGACATGAACAAGCAGTTCTCAGCCAAAGAAATCAAAACTATTAATAAGCACATGAAAAAGGGCTCTACATCTCTTATAATCAGAGAGATGCAAATCAGAACAACTCTGAAGTATCACCTCACAACTAGCAGATTGGCTAACATGACAGCTATGGAAAGTAATGAATGCTGGAGGGGATGTGGCAAAGTGGGGACACTAATTCATTGCTGGTGGAGTTGTGAACTGATCCAACCATTCTGGAGGGCAATTTGGAACTATGCCCAAAGGGTGATAAAAGACTGTCTGCCCTTTGATCCAGCTATAGCACTGCTGGGTTTGTACCCCAAAGAGGTAATAAGGAAAAAGACTTGTACAAGAATATTCATAGCTGCACTCTTTGTGGTGGCCAAAAATTGGAAAACGAGGGGATGCCCATCAATTGAGGAATGGCTGAACAAATTGTGGTATATGTTGGTGATGGAATACTATTGTGCTCAAAGGAATAATAAAGTAGAGGAATTCCATGGAGACTGGAACAACGTCCAGAAAGTGATGCAGAGCGAGAGGAGCAGAACCAGGAAAACATTGTTCACAGAGACTGATACATTGTGGTACAATCGAAGGTGATGGACTTATCCATTAGTGGCAATGCAATGTCCCTGAACAATCTGCAGGGATCTAAAAAATACTATCCACAAGCAGGGGATAAACTGGGAGTAAAAACACCGAGGAAAAGCAACTGCTTGACTACAGGGGTTGAGGGGATATGACTGAGGAGAGACTCTAAATGAACACTCTAATGCAAATACCAACAACAGGGAAATGGGTTCGAGTCAAGAACACATGTGATAACCAGTGGAATCGTGTGTCAGCTATGGGAGAGGGAAAGGTGGTGGGAGGGGGTGCGGGGAGGAAAAGAAAATGATCTTTGTTTCCAGTGAATAATGTATGGAAATGACCATATAAAATAATCTTTAAAATTAAAAAAAAAATCTAGGGACACACATCCAAACTTCCTTGATGACAGCACAGAGCCCTCAAATGTCTATTTGACTTGATGCAATTGATTATTCTTCTGCTCACTTCCTTCTTTGCCTCTAAAGTATTTTCCATCACATCCTTATATTCCCCTCAAGGGGAAGTACATATAAATGCCATTTCTCCTTCTTTGCTCTATTTTTTACATTTTTTTATTTGCTCTCAGGCAATCCATTTCTCAGACATATACACATCCTCTTTAATCTTCTCTACCTTTTCTCTTCTAACTTTTGAACAGTTACTTTAAAAAAATCTCCCTGTCTTCTTTTTTTTCTTTCTTCTTTGTTCCATTTCAGAGCCAAAGAACAACCTTGATCCTTCCTGATAAGTGTAAGAGTAATGCTATGGGTCAGTCTGTATCAAGGAAGAGAAAAGCCAAGTGTATGTGTTTTGCAGTGAAATAGACTAAATAAAGAAGCAATGCTGTCAAACTGAAACCTTTTGAAAGTTACCAAAAATCCCCTTACCAGCTTCTGCAAACATTCCATTTCCTTTAGAGCCCCTGCCTCTGCTTCCCACAAGACAGGGAAAGAGACCAAGAAGTAGAGACCTTGAGAATGTCTCTCAGGTCAAGAACCTCAAGGACTTCCTCAACTGTTCAACTTATAGAACTCTTATTCACCGGATTTATGATACTTTTAGTGCTCAGACTGTAAATATAATAAAATGTGATAGACAAAATATTTTATATAGCAGAGTCACTGCATAAACTGAACAACATTACCAGGTAGTCAGAAATGGCTTTACTAAGTAAGGTATTCTGCATCCAAATCTATACAGGGGTTCTAACAACAACAACAATTATAATTATTAATCATTATAACAAATATTTAACATTTTTAATTATTGGAACCTTGGTTATTATTAAAGGTATTATTTTTGAACCCAAGTCCTCTGACTCCAGAACAGGTACTCTTGTACCTATACTAGACTATAGGATCATAGATTTTAGAGCTGGAAAGAACCTTAGAGGCTATATTGTCCAATCCTCTTATTTTATAGAAGAGGACTAAGTCCCACTTTTCCTGGACCAAAGAAGTCTAGCAGTTTGCCCAGTGATATATATATATATATATATATATATATATACACATATATATATGTGTACATATATGTACATATATAGAGATAGATACATATAGATAGATACATATACATATATATTTGTGTGTATACACATTTATATATTTTCATATATATGTATATATAATATATATAAACATATATAGTCGAATTTGAGCCTCACAACACCTTAGAAGATAGATGCTAATTTTATCTCCAGTTTACATATAGGGAAACTGAAGCCTAGAGAGACTAAGTAACCTTCTTCACATAACACAGTGAGTTAAATGCCTGAGTCAGGATTTGAACTCAACTTCAATATGCCAGTGGTAAAGACCTGCAACTTTTCTCATCCATCTATTACTTACAGTCATAGACAGACTGAAGTAAAGTGATTAGTAAGTTTTAGAGAACTGATCTTCCTGACTCCAAGTCCAGCATTTCGTCTTGTATTACAATGCATTTCTACCAAGATGCTTTGCTCCTCTCAAAAAAATAGGACTGAGAACCAGAAGGGATGTTAGAGATCATCTCAAGCCTTATTTTATTGATTAGAACCATTGAAATCCAGTGATTAGAGGAAACTTGGACAAAATCTCACAGGGACAAAGCTATAATTTGAACCACATTTTTCTAACTCCAAATATTGTGTTCTTGTTATTATACTAAACTATATGTCCCATCAGATGTTATGTAGAGTCAGACTTTCTGTGACTGTTCAAGTACTTCAAGGATTAGTGGGATAATTTTAGAGTATTGATGTAAACATTGAACTTCTCCTTACCATCCCACCCCCGACATTTTAACTGATAAAGAAAATCGATCCCCTAATAAGGATTAACAAGAGTGGGTGGACCCTCTGAAAACCTCCAGTTTCTAGAAATAAGGGGCAGTAAGTCCAAAGAAGAATAATGGAAGTAAATGGGGCTATTGGGGTACCTGAAAGGTAGGCTCCCTTTCTAGAATCCCATTGGCCTGAGGGTACTTTTAGGAGCTAGTAGAGTTTGCAGGAAATCATTTAGTTGCTTTTCCTCAATTTTTTTCCCAAAAGTCCTGTGAAGGATCTCTACTTGCTAGACTATCAGTCATCAGGCCAATGCTTCCTTTATGTTGGGAAACTTTGAACCTTTTGGACCACAGATAAACAAATGTCCTCTTGACAAAAGCTGCAGAAAGCAAGTAAAAGGTCAATATACTTGAGCACAAATGCATTCTGTATGGAGCTTGCTTCGTATATAATTGTTTGGATGTTGTTTTTCCCCTTAGATTCTAAACTCCTTGAGAACAAGGCCTGAATTTTGTCTCTTCTGGTATATACAGTGTTTAGCACGATCTTGGCACTTAGCAATTGACAATGGATGTTTATTGGTTGATTGATAACATTGATAACAATGACAATGATCTAGGGGCACAGTAAGAGTGCATAGAACATGAGATTTGAAGTCAAGAAGATCTCAGTTCAAAACCTCCCATACTCAATCAGTAGTTGCATGTTCCTGGACAAGTAAAGTAACTTTCTGAGCTTCATTTCCCTCATCTGTAAAATCAGAAGGTTGGACTGTATATTTTATGTGTGTACATGTGTGTTTTTAACTGAGCTAATTGTGAATGATCCTAAGTAGAAAGGCCACATTTACCAAGAATGAGAATGCTAGGAAATTAAAGATCTACTCCAGGGAATAGAAAAGGCAGAGTAAAGAAAAGAAAATGGAACAGTATTGGACTGGGCAAATATAGAGTCATTTTTCAGCAGAAAGAAAGTTGGGAGCAAAGCAGAGCTACGACAGGAGTCCTAGATTTTCAGAGACCTGGGAATAGCTACAATTAGGGTAGGTTGTTCTCCCATCTAGAATACTGTTGGTGCTTATCTGTAGTCCTAGGATCTGGGAGAGGGGTAGGAATAAAGGCACAGTTCAGATTTAGTTGAGTCACATTGGATTCATTCTCTGAGATAGAAAGCTGGTCTATGGGTAAATCAAATTTCTGAGCCTCCTACCTGAGCTACATTTAACATAATACTACCATTGTCTATGGTGGAAAAAAAGTCTGGCTTGGGGTGGGGAGCCTACTAGTAGCGAGAAAATTATTAACATCAGTTAGGTAGTCTTCAGATGATTCTGAAGTCTTGATACTTATGGGCAATAGACTATAGGAGCAGATTCCTGAGTTACCAGCTTTAGCTGAAGACAAAACTGATTGGTCTATTCTGGCCCTGTCCAGAACTGTAACTAGTATTTATCTCACCCTAGGCAAGCAGCAGTAAAAAGTGTATCCTTAAAAAATTTTTTTAAGAAAAATGGCATTGTGGAATAAAGACAAAGGACATCGAGACATAGTGAGGCTGTGGAAAAGTCCTGAGTGGCACTAGAGGCAAAAAGAAGAAGCCTAAGAAACTTTTTTCGTTAACTATTTATTCTTGTTAACTAAATTCTAAGCTCAATTGTTTCTACCTACTCAGGGAATATCAGTGCTATTACTATGCTCTCAATTTTAGCATCCCCTAAAAAGGCTTCATTTACCTTCATTTTACTTGGAGATATTAGGTCAATAAATTCTCCTAGAATCTCTCAATCTTAGAGGATTTTGGGTTAGAAGAAGAAATACTAGGCAAGACTTTTAGGTTTGGTGGAGAAGATAAAGTTGAACGATACCCTTAACAATGCAACTTCGTAAGAATATAGTGAGCACACCATAACCAAAGTCCCACCTTTGCACCATGGAACTCTGCTGCTCTGTGGGCTAATCTATCAGACAGCCATGCTCCAATCAGTTTCCCAGTTTCTCATCTCCCTGTCAAAACTACTCTGTGGCAAGTAAATACTGCCCACATCTCTGATAACTGCTTGACTTTACCATGCTTAGCTCCTCTCTGACTTTCTTTGATGTTCACCTCTTCAAATCCCCCATGATGCTCTCCCAACTCTCTGAAAATCTAGGGTCCTTTCCCTAGGTCTGCCATGTTCTCTTTTTTCTTTCTATCGAGCACTTTCCCACATGTAACCAGTCCAGAAGTAATGTATTAGGTCTGAGAATCTCCTCTAAGAGGGTAGTCCTGACCTGAGTAAAGCAAAGTTGAGGTGAAAGTGCTGGAAAACTAGATTTTTAGAAAATTTTAAAAGAACTTTTTCCTTAAAAAAATAAAAAAATTATTCTAGAGACTATATGGACAGGGTAGGGTAGGGGAAATGGAATAGTTCTGGACTGACTACATATGGGAAAGTGCTCAATAGAAAGAAAAAAAGAGAACAGCGCTCCCTATTAGTCACTTCAGTTGTCAAGAGGCTATCTGACTTCAATTAAGCATTTTCTGGCCACTCTCTACTTTCTCAAAATACACTATTTCTTTTTCAAAAAGTTGCTCACAACCATATGATTTACAAAGGGCAGATATTATAATGTGTGCTCATGTTACAGATGAAGAAAGTGAGATATAAAAAGTTTAGAAGACTTTCTCAAGACTACAGAAAAAGTTAATTGTCACCAACCCCTACTGCTTTTTCCCTTGGAGAGGGGTAGGATGTTTAATGAGCATCAAAGATGGATGTGCCACACCCCAGGAAGAGATCTTTCTATCTTCATCTTGGGCATTGGCTGCTTGAGTTTTTCTACAAAGTTATTTTTCTGTGTTTTCAAATTAACTAAACAACAACCTTTCTTCAAGGATGAGAAAGCTGATGTGCTTTGAGGAGCATACTAATTGTACTTGATATCTCCCTTAATAATATGAGATTAAGAAAGAAATAGAAGTGAGGGTTTTTTAAATGTATAAAAAAATCAATGGTTAGAAGTTGAGCTAGATTGAATTTTCCAGGTTAAATTGTATGAACAAGCTCTCAAGGCACTTTATCTTCCCTTAGTATCTTTATATATTTTAAACCATGGAGAAGGAGATAGTATAATCAGAAAGCCATTTAAAAAGAAAGGATAATGCCAACTTCCAACCTTTTATTACCAAAAAAGCTACAGGGAATTTATTCATGCTGTGCTAATCACTTCCATTATCCACGGTATCAGTAAGTGAATTCATAGAGAGTGAGCTCTCTCCCTACAACTTCCCAACACACTAGCCTACATCTGCATGAGTTTCTCTTGCACTCTTGGAGATCTGATAATTTTCACCTTCTTCTCTCTCTTGATAGAGGGTGAAAGCTATTGGGATATTTCTGAAAAGATCAGTGATGACTCCTTTCCACTGCCATATGAATCAGAAATGAGTTATTTCCTTTATTGTTTCAATAACATTCCCCAGCTGTTTACAACTTCATCCTTTCATTTGCTCCATCCTGCATTCATGTTCTGGGTTGAGGTTCCTGAGGAACATTAAAAAACACTAAGATCAAAGTTACCAGCCAACTTCCCTACAGATACTTTTGCAGCACTGGTTTGGTACGGTTTCTAATCATGCCTGGAAAGTAAGTCAGCCTCAGAAGTGGTCCACATTTTATTAGTCTAGGAAGTATTTTTGAAATAAAGAAAGATCATTCTAGAAGCACAAAGAGCAGTCAATGTTTTCCTCCCTCCTAATTAGTTATACTTACATAAGAAGATTTTCTAGACAGACTTGGATTACAATGGGAAAAGAAGCATTTTTCTCACATAAATAAATAATGAATATAATTTTCACTTCATTCTGGCTCCAGTGCTGAGCTATGCTTCTTTTGGGATTAAAAAAAAAAAAAAACAACTTGATTGCAGCTTCCTTTATTGAGTAGGAATTTTTTTCTTTTTTTGTCTTTACATCCTAGTACAATGCTAAGTTTGGCATAGAGTGGGGGCTTAACAGGTCTCAGTTCACAAAGCAATTCATGTAATTCTAGTTACATGGCTAGAACCCTGAGCTGTCTCCCAAGAGAGCTCATGACCCATCATCTCCTACCCTTCTCCAAAGACCAATGATAGGAAATATTCCATAGACCAAACACTTCTCATCCCTGAAAAAAGGCTGTGAATACCCAACTGTCCTCTGGGTTGATTTAGAAGTATATTTCCATAATTGTCTCACTAGACCACATTTTAGTAACTTTTTTCTCCCTTTAGAATTTAGAATTACATTATGATCAATATTAGGGACTGAACTGGCCCCAGAAAGGAACAGAGTGATGTGGTGGTGCATCTTAAATATATTAAAAAAGAGGACATGATAGACTCCTTGGAGTCATCTGTGAATCCCCATCAACACAAACAATTACATGTATAAAATATAGGCAAGAAAATGCAGAGGAAAGACCCAGTCACAGAATCAGTAATAAAGATGATGTCAGACATTGCTACCCAACTCTCAAGTCATTTAGACATTTCCCATACACCCATGTACCAGAGTGTGAGGCCCAGGGGAGACAATGTGGTAAATTGTTTAGATGTGGGTGTGGAAGAGGCTTGAAGAGAGAGAGAATTTGCAGAACAAGCTAGGCATGCAGACCAAGGTGAAGGATCTATCTGTCAATCAAGGAGAAGTTTCCAAAGGGAATGTTCTGAGGAGAGGCAGTTGGAGCTGGATGAGGGAGGAACTGATTCTGTCTCTCTCTGGGGGTGACTGACCAAGAAAGGAGAGAGAAATCTCTTCTCTGAGTTTTGTTTTTTTTTTTCCTGACCAAGGGAGGCAAGCCTGGCTGCTGGAAGCTGAACTGATCCCATTAGTTTCTGTCCCAGGCTGAAGGACCCTTGGTAGGGGAGGGCTTCTGAAGTTAGGATGAGAGACCTTGGTGGTTTTGTGAATTGAAAAAAGAAGACTTAACAGTTATCCTCCATCTCTCTGACTGTCCCCCAAACCCTCATAATCCTCATTTTAGATTAGGTAAATCCTCATCCCTCTCACCTCAGTTTCCTTGTCCTGTTATCCCAATAAACCCCTTACCTGAGAAAAGAAAAAAAAAACTCAGAGAAGAGATTTCTCTCTCCTTTCTTGGTCAGTCACTCCCAGAGAGAGAGACAGAATCAGTTCCTCCCCCTGTCCAGCTCCAACTGCCTCTCCTCAGAACATTCCCTTTGGAAACTTCTCCTTGATTGACAGAGAGATCCTTCACCTTGGTCTGCATGCCTGGCTTGTTCTGCAAATCCTCTCTCTCTTCAAGCCTCTTCCACATGGGCCAAAACCAACTTAGAGCATTTACTAAGTGTGTGATCTAGGGTAGATAACTTTACATCTCCTGAGCTTTTAGTTTTCTCATCAGTAAAATGGGAACGTAATAATCCCTTTTCGTAGCTACCTCATAGGGTTATTGGAAAGATCAAATGAAATAGTGTAGATAATGAGCTTTATAGTGCTATATAAATGTCAGCTATTATCCACTTTATACCCTCACTCTGGTTAAACTATTTGCCTTAACAAGACAGCATCCCCCAGCCAGGTCCTTGGGTTAAGTGTATGCTGCACTAATGTATATTTCTTTTTCAATTTGTGGACTCTTCATTTCCCTGAGTGCCCTCTTGTTTATGAATTATTGACGCCTTTCTTCCTTTGATATCTTTCATTTTTACATGAGGTGAGCAAATTGGAAGATAATAGTGAAAATGAAGATGGCCCTATTGATTTATAGAATGCCAATATCACTGCAAAATTCATCTCTATTGGCTTTGCATTGCAAAGAAACAACCACCCTAACCACTGCAGAATATTTAGGATCTCTCCCTGGGTCCAAGTTTGTGTGTGTGTGTGTGTGTGTGTGTGTGTGTGTGTGTGTGTGTGTGTGTTTCTTTCCCTGGGAGGCAGCAACTAAATCAGAAGCCATTGATGTGTATCAGTAGTTCAAATTGTTCTGTCAATGTGCATTAACTTGTAATTATCTGTATTAAATTCATTAGCCATTGTACTCTCTAATTATCCCATTTCAAAGGAACTTCCAGAATGCAGGGAGCTTCCTTCTATGTTGGCCATACCTTTTGCCTCTTAGCCATACTTGAAGCCAAAGTATATCAAGTCAGACCAGAGCTGGAACAAGGTTTTATAAGAGATTAGATTGTGTCTTCAAGGGGTTTGATCCTAGTCATTGTTAATTCTGGAGAAGATGTGGGAATAGGAAATGGAATATCCAGATTGCTGCTTTGTCACTTGCTTCTAGAGAAAGACTTCTTTCCTCCAGGCATATAAGTATAAACTTTGCTGGCTGTGTAACCCTGGGGCGACTCACTTAATTCTCACTGCTCCAGAGGCTGCTTCCCCTGGAAGCTCAAGGGGACCTCTACCACCTGCTTGTGTTTGATTTGTAATTCATTAAGAGTCTATACACATTTCTTAATTTTCTATGGTGCTCTCAAATAAATTTAATAAAGTAGCTAGTGAGTAAAAGTTACTTTTGTTACTGTGCTAACAATTAAGATGATGAAGATGAAAAGCAACATATCCCCTACCCTCAAAAGCTATATAGTCTACTAGGTGGAAAATAGAATCTTATTTGTTTTTGGTCCAGACTTGTGATTTTAGTGGCATGAGGTCCTCTCACTAAAGAAACTCCTTCAACCAACGCAGGTCAGCATCTGTTCTGCCCCTTATAGTCTTAGAACATTGCCTGGGTCACCAAGAAGTTGTGACTAATCTAGTGGGATATAACTAGTATATGTTAGAGGCATGACTAGAACGAGAACCATCTAAACTCCAATGGAAGTCTTCAGTCTGTTACATCCAGTCTATTATATTCATCTAAAGCACAACTGCCTCTTACAAGTATAAATTAATAAGTATAATAGAGGACAGAATATAGTAGAGATAAAGAAAAGAGCCAGACAAAATTCTCTCTAAAAAACCCCCAAAGTTAAGGAGAGAGGTAGCATTTTTAGAATGAATGATTGGGTGATCCTGGCAGCCTTCATGATGTAGGAGTCACCTAAGATTAGCCTTGATGGAAGATAAGTGTTTTAATAGACAGAAGAGGAAGAAGTGTGTTCTAGGCATGACAGATGTCCTGTATCAATCCTGGAGTCAGAATATGAGAAGAGGGGTTTGGCTAGCATAAGAGTAAAATTGTCTTGAACTGCTCAATAACCTGCTGAAGCAGAGAGAGCGCTGGCCTTGGTATCACAAATCTCTGGTTTCAAATCCTGCCTCTAACTTGAAACATGACTTTGAGCAAGTCACAACCTCTATGTGACTAAGGCAACTCCCTAAGACTGACAATGTTATGGATTAGCTATGCTCTGGCTGTTGCCTGCCCTAAAGAAATACATGTTCTATGTGCAAATACTCCTTGAGTATTTGCACATAGAACATGGAAAGGAAATAACATAGAAAAATACTAAAATATAGTTTTGAATGAGATTTTAATCTTTGCCACTTTTTAATCGAATTTTTATATTTTTTTCCAGATTAGGTGTCAATACAATTTTAATAATCTTTTTCTGACATTTCGTGACCCACATTCTATCCCTCCCTCCCCCACTCTTCTACCCTCCTCAAGACAAGAGGCAATATGATATAAATTGTACATGTGCTACCCACAATACATATTTCCATATTCATTATATCATGAAAGAAGACTAGAAGATGCTTCTAGTGGAGAAAAACTCATAGAGGCAATAAAGTGCTGGCATTCATTCTTCTGCCTCAGTGTGCATTTTAATCTGCATTTAGACTCTGTCAGTTCCTTCAATGGTGATGGATAACCTTTTTGGTCATGAGAACCTATGGCACTCGACTTTCTAAGACCACTGCAACTCTGACTTTAGATCAGGTGGAAAGTTATCTAGAGGCTAGTATATGCTGTGCCCAGAAGACTAGAACTGCTGTGAAAGAGGTGTCTTCTCGTGAGAGCCAAGACATTATATATCACCTTTGAGAAACCTCTGTCTCACCAAATTAGATGATCATTCCAAAAAGACATATTTTTCTGATCGTGCCCTAGATAACATCTGCCCACAGTAAGTAAATGGTCATTCTGTTATTGTGACTGGCAACTGGCTGATGCAAGGGAACCCCTTAACATCTGTCTCAGTGAATAATTACAATAGAAACCTTGTTCACCTTGTTCACTTTTCATCTGCATGTTCTGTGGCTACATAGAAATAGGACCATCTGCACCTCCTCTGTGATGTACCATCAGCAAAGTGGGACAAATGAGCCCAAGGACACAGAGAACATAAAAACAGAGGGGTCCTGGAAGACAGACTGCCAAAGAGACAAAAGCAATGGATTTTTCAAACCCAGGGAATATCGAAGAGCTGTGCCATCTGTGAGATCAGGAGGTAGTCTGGGTAGGAAAAGGTAGGGTGAGAACAGAGGAATATAGTCTAGATAGAAGTTGTAGTAGATGGATGACCCTTAGAATTAGCATGACCAGAATTCAAATCCTGCCTTTAAGTCATGCTAGTATAAGCATGAGGCTACTACGAAAACTCTCTAAGACTATGAGGTGAAGACCAATTGTTGATCTACATTACAGGATGGCAATTCCATGGACAAATTTAAAAGTCCCACATTCCCCTTACTTCTGTAGCCTCCTCAAAAAAAAATAAAAGGTGAATGTTACATAGAAAAGTTCATTCAACAGAAAAATGACCAGGGCAGATTTAATGTTCACCAAAGAACAGGATGCCAATCAAGTCAACATTGATTAAGTGATTAAGCACCTCTTCTGTCCAAGGCCCTCACCTAAGGCCCTGATATAAGAGGACAAAGGCAAGACAGTGCTACCTCTCACCAAATGCTCATCTTAGCAGACTTTAAATGTCCTAATTTGCTTTTATACAAATATAAAATCAGAAACCTGAAATCAGACATCTGAAAATATAACAGAAATTGATAGTCTCATGCAATTAATCCTTTGAACCAGCAAAACAACTCAACTTCACCTCTCAGGAACTTTGGAAGTTACAACTGAGAGCTTTGTCCTAGCATTGTAAGCAATTTATTTTAAATGCATTCAAATTTCTACAATTTTTTTCTTTAGAGATCTTACCCCAAAACATGGGTCATGACAACATAACCTTCTTGTCACACACACCTCTGTGCTCTCTTTGAGTTCATGTTAACCAAGGAAACAAATTAACTTTCCAAGAAAACAACTTTGGAAAGGCATTATTTGTTTTTTCCTGGAAATCGTTGAGTTGCAAATACCTAACCAGGAAAGTACAGGCATGTATTGCTTAACCAAAATCATTTCAGAGACAAGCCCTTTAACATCACTAGTCTTCCCTTTCTTGATTTTTTTAAATGAGAAGATTGGAATTTAAGTGTTTCTTAGTTCCCTTCTATGTTCAATATTCTATGAATATATAAGAAAAGACTATGTTATATATCAGTGCATTAAATGTGCTAGAATCTCCCCTCACAAACCCCCCACCAGTCTCCCCAAGTGTCAAGCATGATGTTGGAAGTTAGAGAAGAAGCAATATACACCAGAGCTCCTTCCTTAAAGATGGCTAGGACCTTAGAGTGCATTTATTCTAATCTCCCCATTTTAGAAGTGAGGAAACTTGAGAGCAGAAAGATTAAATTACTTGCCCAAATCACACGGGTCCTAAATGACAGGGTTAGGATGTCGACCAACGTCTTCTGATTCTCAATTCAGCATTCTTTCCACTCACTCTGTTTAAAAAAGTACAAAATTAAAGACAAGAATGAACTTTCTTCACCCATAGGCAGTCATTAGCAACCTAGAAAAGAGGGATAACATGTTCCTTTTTGCTTCATCTTCCAAACTATTCAGCTGGTCTTTTGTTTCTTAGACAGTCTAGATATTTAGCGAAGACAAGCAAACCTATCCATCATTTTTGTAGCTGCCAAAGTGTGACGATTTTGAATTTTGCAGTAAAACAAGATTAATGGGTTTGACTTCAATGTGTACAGCAGTCCAGGAACTAGAGCTGCTAACACACAAAGATCCTCCAATCTCTGTTCCTTCCATTCCATCTCTCAACCATTTTGTACTTAATGTAAGAGCCCTCAATTTCATTGTTTCCCCCCAGAAGAAACTTTGACTGTAAGCCTTTCTTTGGAGAAATCTTTTAAAAGATGTCAATGTAGACTTTTTAAGCCAGGGTGCTCTGTGGTTCTTTTTCTCTCCCTTTCTTTCTAACCTTTACTAATAAATAATTATCCATTTTAAAAGTCAAATAAACTTACTTGATACCCTCTTGTAATATATAATTAGTCCTAACAACCACTGCCCCACCTCCTCACCAAGGTTTTAGAAGAGATTTAGCTTGGGAAAAAAAAAAAACGCTGACAGTTGATCCCAGGTTTGAGGATCTATAGTATGAATGGAAGAGATAATAAAGAAGAGGGGAAACAATCTTAGCAGCCTGAGCTAGCCCTATAGACTTTCACTAGACCTCAATTCATCTCCTCACCACTGACATATAATTCTGCTTTTCAACCCCCCCAAAATAAATGTTCTGTTCTACTCTTTACCTTAGAACTCCCACTCCTTCATTTTATTGCAGGATTAAAGTTTTAAAATAAAAAGCCAAAGACAATCCAACTTTTCTTTGATATTCTTTTCTAGTTCTGTTCATCCTTCTTCTATAGGGTTCAAATACAAACAGTCCTAGAACACATCACTATCCTGCAATTATTCCTTTCTATTTAATCTACTACATAGACAAAATAGATGCCTTTTGAATTTGAATAATATTGAACTGAATATTTGTTGAATAAAATTTGTTGAATCAAAGCATTAGGAGCTAAGTTCATCCTCTATAAGTTTACTGCAAACAGAACTCCCCAAAGTGACAGGGTGATAGGAATTATGGCCATCTCATCTTCTTCCCACATAATTTTAATTTCTTCTACTACTTTAGATCTCTATTATTCATCATTATTATTTCATTTCACTAATCTTTTTGATGGAATTCAGGTATTACTATTGTCTTATTATTTTTCTCATATTTTACTTCAATTAGAGATGGTCATTTGTTATTGCCATCATTATCACCACCATCATTACCATCATTATAATCATCATCATCATCACTATCATTGTCATATCATTATCCTCATCACTATACAAATTATCACCATCACTATTATTCTTTTGTTTTTTTAATTGAAAAATTTTATTTAATTAATTAATTTAGAATATTTTCCCATGATTACATGATTAATGTTCTTTCCCTCCCCTCCCCTACCCCCTGTTATAGCCAACAGACAATTCCACTGGGTTTTACATGTATCGTTGATCAAGACTTATTTCCATATTATTGATAATTGTACTAAAGTAATTTTTTAGAGTCTACATCTGCAATCATATCTCCATCGATCCAAGTGATCAAGCAGTTGTTTTACTTCTGTGTTTCTGCTCCCACAGTTCTTTCTCTGGATGTGGATAGCATTCTTTCACATTAAGTCCCTCAGAATTGTCCTGGATCATTGCATTGTGGCTAGTAGAGAAATTAATTACATTTGATTGTGCCACAGTGTATCTGTCACTGTGTACAACATTGTCTCGGTTCTGCTCCTTTCATTCTGTATGAGTTCCTGGAGGTTTTTCTAGTTCACATTGTGAAGATTGGATTTGGCTGTCTCCTGATTGTAACAATGAAGGTACTTAGCTCTTCCTTTATTGTGAAGATTAAATTGTAATCCCCTGTCTATTTTCAGATTTCTAATCTCCGAAGTGTAAACCCAGGACTTAAAGTGCATCTACCCATTTTAATCTCAAAAAGGTATGAACTAAATACAAAAAGGTGTGAACTAACCACCAAAAGGTATGAACACCCATTTCATACATTGAGTGGGAGGTCTATGACCCACCTGTGAAATAGTGGACAGTCCTGGAGAAGACCTTTGGCTGTGATTGGTAGATGTAAAATTTAGGGGAGGTGACACAAGAGAAAAAGGTCTTTAAATAGTGGAAACAGAGCTAGACAGACATCATTCAGTCACTCAAAGAAGAGATTGGAGGACTGACTCTTAGATGGAGTAAAGAGAGACTCTCAGACTTGGAGTGAAAGAGACATTCACTCGGGCTTGGAGGGAAGACAGACACTCAGAGTTGGAGTGAAGAGAGACACTTGAGAGACTGGAAGACAGACACTCAGACTTGGAGTGAAGACATTTGGCTGTGAAACTGGACCCATTGCAGGAGCTTGTGCAGGAGACCTCAGACTGCTTTCCTTTTAGACAGTCACTGAGATGAGTAGAAAGGCTGACTTCTTTCCTTTCCCTTTCTGGAGGTGTGAACCTCCAAGAAAGGTCCATCATCTTGAGACTCCTTTCCCCTGACTGGTGCCTTTATAATTTCTACTTGGCTCAGAGGTAGCCAGGGTTCACACTCTCTCTCTCTCTCTCTCTCTCTCTCTCTCTCTCTCTCTCTCTCTCTCTCTCTCTCTCTCTCTCTCTCTCTCTCTCCTTTTCTCTCTTCCTTAATATCTTCCTTCTATTGTAAAATAAAACCATCATAATTCCATTTACTTGAGTAATTCATTTTGGGATTTAGAAACTAAATCCCTGGTGACCACCAATTAAATACTCAATCCAACCATAAATGTAACAACATGGAATTCCTCCAGTTCATTATTCCTTTGAGCACAATAGTATTCCATCACCAAAAGATACCACAATTTGTTCAGTCATTCCCCAATAGAAAGGCATCCCCTCATTTTCCAAGTTTTTGCCTCCACAAAGAGCATGGCTATAAATATTTTTGTACAAGTATTTTTCCTTATGATCTCTTTGGAGTATACACCCAGCAGTGGTATGACTGGATCAAAGGGCAGACTGTCATTCTTTTGTATTAGAAATTAAATTCTATTTCAGTTATTTTAGTATTTAAATAACCTTTAACACTTGAAACTTTCTATACAGGATAAAAGTGAAAAAAGAGGCAGAGTGCTAAGTTCAACTATGACTTCAGAGGCTTATAAGCTGTATGACTGGGAAAGTAAGTCAATTAACTCTAGTCTGCCTCAGTTTGCACATCTCTGAAATGGGGATCATAATAGCACTACTTCCCAGGCTTCTTTAGAATAAAAGGAGATTGTATTTATGAAGTTCTTTGTAAACCTTAAGGTGCTATATAAATACTAGATATTATTATAATTGCTTGTGTAAAAAGAAAATAGAGTTGAATAGCTGAAAACCACAACACTGGGGGGGGGGGGGAAGGCTGGAGATAATAAGGAAATAGGCTTTCACAAAATTTTCTATATCATCTTACATTTTAAAATCCATGCAGGTCACTGAGAAGTGTCTGTTGTTTGCATATTTCAAAGAATCATTTCTCTCAGTCTTAAAGGCTCTTCTCAAATAAGATTAGTCCCATGGATATGTTAAAATAATTAACAACAATAAATCATATTCATATAGAATGTTAAAGGTTCACAGTGACAACACTATGAGGCAGGAAGTACTAATTATCCCAGTTTTATATAGTTCATAGATTTATACATAGAAGGAATCATAGAGGCCATGAAGCACAACTCTCTATGAACAAACTGAGGCACATCGAAGTTAATTAGTTTGCCTGAGGTAATTTAAGTTAAAAAGAAAAATTATTGAGACCATAACTTTGTCTAAAGATCTATTGACTATCAACATCAAAGGAAATTTGAAAGAGATAGTTCAGGGAAAAGTGTGTTGAATTTGCTTTATTTTATTTTTTTAATTTTTATTTAGAATATTTTCCCATGGTTACATGATTCATGTCTCTTCCCTCCAGACTCTCCTCTCTCCAACCAAAAGCAACAAGCAGTTCCATTGGGTGATACATGTATCAAAGTGTGTTGAATTTAGAGGCAGAAGACCTGTGTTCAAATCTCATTCCCCATTTACTTCATGTAGATTTAACTTTAGACCTCAGCTTCCATAATGATCAAATGCTGGCCAGACTAGATGTTCTCTGAGGCTCTCTGCAGCTGAATTTAATATATTAAGATATTTCCTGATATGGCTCATTCATGGGTGTCCTTAAAGACTCATTAATGGATCAACATCAATGTGGAAGGAAGACTTTAGTGAAAACTTTCAGGAATGTAATAGTCAAATTCAAGAGCCACCAACTCAAGAAAAAAGTACTTCAGAAAGCCAGGAAAAAAACCATTCAAATACCATGGAGCTACAATCAGGATGACTCAGGAGATAGAGACTTCTACATTAAAGGATCAGAAGGCAGGGAATATGATATTAAGGAATGTTAATGATTTGGGTTTACAACCCAAAGTCACCTATACAGCAAAAATGAATATACTCTTTCAGAGGAAAAAAAAATGGTCACTCAATAAGATAGAAGATTTCCAAGCATTCCTGGGAAATAAGTCAGAACTAAAACAAAAATGTGAAGACCAAATACAAGACACAAGATAAGCCCAGAAACGTAAATGAGAAAGAGAAAATGTAAGGGACTCATTAAAGTAAAAATATTTATATGTCTACATGAAAAGAGGATTTCTATAATTCTCAAAAATTACTCTCAGTAGTAGAGAAGATAGAAGGAATTTACTCAGAAAGAGGGTAGAAAAAGCTGATTATGACAATATTATGTATATTATGATATATGATGATATGATATGATATATATGTAAATATGATGATATGGAACAATATGTATGAATGATATGAATGCATATGAATGACATGTAAAATAATTAAAGGCTGAAAGAGAGCGTTATACTTAGAGAAAAGGGAGGGGAGACATAGAATGGGATAAATTCTATAACATAAAGGGGTGAGAAAAATTAATATAGAGAGGGGAGGATAAGGATGGTGATGCACAATGCTTAAACTTTACTCTCTTTGTAAATGGCTCAGAGAGGGAAAAGTAAGTATACTCAGTGGGGCATAGAATTTCTGTCTTACCCTAAAGAGAAGTAGAAGAAGAACAAGACAAGACAAATGGGGGTAATAGAAGGGAGGGGGAAGTGTGTGTGTGGGGGTGACCCAAAGAGCAAAATACTGGTGAGAAGGAACAGAGTGAAAGGGAATAGAGAAGAATCTAAAGGGAATAATAAGATGGAGGGCAAAACACAGTAATCATAACACTGAATCTCAATAGGATGAACTCACCCATTAAACTGAAATGGATAGCAGAGTGGATTAAAAACCACAATCGTATTCTATGTTGTTTACAAGAAACACATTTTAGGCAGGGTGACACACATAGATTCAAGGTAAAAGGCTAGAGCAAAATATATTATGCATCATCTAAAGTTAAAAAAAAAAACAGGAGTAGCAATCATGACACTAGACAAAGTTAAAGTAGAAATTGATCTGATTAAAAGAGATAAGGGAGGACTTCCCGGTAATCATGGCTGCAATCTAGACGCGGCACGCTTCCTCTCCCCAGCACCGAACGAAATAGACTACATCAAAGGAGCATAAAATCACCTTTGGAGGAACAGAAGGACTCCCCAGTACCCCACAGAGGCAAAGGTACGTGGGGCTTGAACATTTCCACACTAAAACAAGAAGGAAAAGCTTGCACAGAAAAGTGAACTGAGCCGCCCTTCCCCCACCCCACCTCCCCCACTAAACCAGAGTGAGCTACCTGAGCGCTCACCGGGACAGCGAGTGAGTGGGGAGCATCTCTGTCTGGGGGGGCACTCCAGGGTCCTTGGGATCTGGGGACTGCCAGGAAAAAAACGTCTCAGGGCGCTTTTACTGGAGAATCCAGCGGACCTGGACTCGGTGCGGGCTGCGCTGAACAACGCGCTGATTATCTGGGCGGAGCTGAATACCTGGGCTCGGAGGCTGGGAAGAACTAGTCTGAAGCAACCTAAATTCACAGAAAAACCGCTCTTATAACCCAGACCCCAGACCAAAAAGGAAAGGGGAATAAAACCACCAAAGGGATGGCTCACATGGCCCAAAATCAAGCCTCCAGGAAGAAAGGGGAAAAAAGTGACTATTGAAAACTTTTATGGTGGAAGTACCCAAGGAAAAGAGGAGAATGAGGAGGAAATCCAAAAAAATTCAGAACACGCCTCCCAAAATGGAAACTATCAACAAGCTCTGGAAGATCTCAAACTGGAACTTATCCAAAAGATGGAAACCTTCTGGAAAGAAAAATGGGAGAAAGAGATCAGCTGTCTGACAGATAAGACTGCTCAATTGGAAAAAGAACTCGAAGCATCCAATAGAAGGGCAGACAAGGCTGAAAAGCAAATCCAGTCCCTAATGACCAGAATTAAGGACCTCGAAGAAAGTGAGATGATAAAACAGCAAGAATCAATAAAGCAAACCCAAATAATTAATGAATTGGAAGAAAACAGAAAATATCTCACTGAGAAGGTCACGGACCTGGAGAACAGAGGAAGACGAGAAAATCTCCGTATCATCGGTCTCCCAGAAAAACCAGAGGTAAACAACAAATTGGATTTTATTCTAGAGGAGATTATAAAAGAAAATTGCCCCCACGTTCTGGAGCAAGGGGGCAAAATAGAAATAGAAAGGATTCATAGAACACCTTCTATACTAAATCCCCAAAAGACAACGCCTAGGAATGTAATTGCCAAATTCAAGAGCTTCCAAGTAAAGGAGAAAATCCTACAAGAAGCCAAGAAGAAGAGCTTCAGATATAAGGGGGCTCCCATAAGGATCACACACGACTTAGCGGCTAATACACTAAGAGACCGCAAAGCATGGAACACGATATATAGAAAGGCAAGAGAGCTGGGTCTCCAACCAAGAATCAACTACCCAGCAAAACTGACTATATACTTCCAGGGGAAAGTATGGGCATTCAACAAAATAGAAGATTTCCAAGCATTTGCTAAGAAAAGACCAGAGCTCTGTGGAAAGTTCGATATCCAAGCACAGAAAGCAAGAGAAACATGAAAAGGTAAATATGAAAGAAAGGGAAAAGGAGATAAATCTTATCTTTCTCTTTAAGTCAAACTCCCTTCTATAAGGACTACATTTACATCTAATTATATATATTAATATGTGGGGAAAATGTTTTGTGGAACTCTTATAAATTGTATCATCATAAGAGTAGTTAGAAGAAACATGCATAGGGAAAGATTGGGGAATTAAGAAGATTTGGGGAAAGTTGGGGCAAAAAAAGGAAAAGGGAGGGGGGAACCGTGATAATACTAAGATTAACTTCAAAAAATAGGGGGGGATTCAATAGAATAAACTTTCCCATATAAAGATACACATGGGAAGGGGAGGGGAAGAACTCTCATATGAGAAGGAGAGGAAGAGAGCGTGAAGTGGAATTACTTAAACCTTACTCTCAGTGAAATCAAATCTGAGAGGGAAGAACATCTAGATCCAGTGGGATCCTAAATTCTATCTTATCCATTAGGGCAAGAAAGAAAGGAAAATCAAGGAGGGGGGAGGAGGGAGTACAAAAAGGGAGGGAAGGAGAGGGGGGAGGGGAAGGGAGCATAAAAAGGGAGGGGCTAGAAAGGGAAGCATCTCAAGGGAGGGGACTAGGGAGACTGACCTAAAGTAAATCACTGGTTCAAAAGGAGAAAGCTAAAGAAGAAAGGTCAGAACTAGGGGAAGACATCAAAATGCCAGCGAATCCACAAATAACAATCATAACTTTGAACGTGAATGGGATGAACTCACCCATAAAACGCAGACAAATAGCAGATTGGATTAGAACACAAAACCCTACCATATGTTGTCTTCAAGAAACACATATGAGACGGGTTGACACTCACAAGGTTAGAATTAAAGGTTGGAGTAAGACCTTTTGGGCCTCAACCGATAGAAAGAAGGCAGGAGTTGCAATCATGATATCTGACAAAGCCAAAGTACAAATAGACCTGATCAAAAGGGACAGGGAAGGTAAATATATTCTGCTAAAAGGAAATATAGACAATGAGGAAATATCACTAATCAACATGTATGCACCAAATGGTATAGCATCCAAATTTTTAATAGAGAAACTAGGAGAATTGAAGGAGGAATTAGACAGTAAAACCATATTAGTGGGAGACTTGAACCAACCACTATCAAATTTAGATAAATCAAATCAAAAAATAAATAAGAATGAGGTAAAAGAGGTGAATGAAATCTTAGAAAAATTAGAATTAATAGACATATGGAGAAAAATAAATAGGGACAAAAAAGAATACACCTTCTTTTCAGCACCACATGGCACATTCACAAAAATAGATCATACACTAGGTCATAGAAACATGGCACTTAAATGCAGAAAAGCAGAAATATTAACTGCAGCCTTTTCAGATCACAAGGCAATTAAAATATTGATCGGCAAGGGTACATGGAGACCCAAATCAAAAATTAATTGGAAATTAAATAACATGATACTCCAAAATCGGATAGTTAGAGAAGAAATCATAGAAACAATTAACAATTTCGTTGAAGAAAATGACAACGGCGAAACATCCTTTCAAACCTTATGGGATGCAGCCAAGGCAGTACTTAGAGTAAAATTCATATCCCTGAGTGCATATATTAACAAATTAGGGAGGACAGAGACCAAGGAATTGGAAATGCAAATAAAAAAACTTGAGAACGAACAAATTAAAAACCCCCAGAAGAAAACCATACTAGAGATCCTAAAAATTAAGGGAGAAATTAATAAAATAGAAAGTGACAGAACTATTGAGCTAATAAACAAGACTAGAAGCTGGTACTTTGAAAAAACAGACAAAATAGACAAAGTACTGGTTAATTTAATTAAAAAAAGGAAAGAAGAAAGGCAAATTAATAGCATCAAGGATGAAAAGGGGGATCTCACCTCAAATGAAGAGGAAATTAAGGCAATCATTAAAAACTACTTTGCCCAACTATATGGCAATAAATATACCAACCTAGGTGATATGGATGAATATTTACAAAAATATAAATTGCCTAGACTAACAGAAGAAGAAATAGTTTTCTTAAATAATCCCATATCAGAAACTGAAATCCATCAAGCCATCAAAGAACTGCCTAAGAAAAAATCCCCAGGGCCTGATGGATTCACCAGTGAATTCTATCAAACATTCAGAGAACAGTTAACCCCAATATTACACAAACTATTTGACATAATAAGCAAAGAGGGAGTCCTACCAAACTCCTTTTATGACACAAGCATGGTACTAATTCCAAAGCCAGGCAGGCCAAAAACAGAGAAAGAAAACTATAGGCCAATCTCCCTAATGAATATAGATGCAAAAATCTTAAATAGGATACTAGCAAAAAGACTCCAGCAAGTGATTAGAAGGGTCATCCACCATGATCAAGTAGGATTCATACCAGGGATGCAGGGCTGGTTCAACATTAGGAAAACTATCCACATAATTGACCACATCAACAAGCAAACCAACAAGAATCACATGATTATCTCAATAGATGCAGAAAAAGCCTTTGATAAAATACAACACCCATTCCTACTAAAAACACTAGAAAGCATAGGAATAGAAGGGTCATTCCTAAAAATAATAAACAGTATATATCTAAAACCATCAGCTAATATCATCTGCAATGGGGATAAACTAAACCCATTCCCATTAAGATCAGGAGTGAAACAAGGATGCCCATTATCACCTCTATTATTTGACATTGTATTAGAAACACTAGCAGTAGCAATTAGAGAAGAAAAAGAAATTGAAGGCATCAAAATAGGCAAGGAGGAGACCAAATTATCACTCTTTGCAGATGACATGATGGTCTACTTAAAGAATCCTAGAGACTCAACCAAAAAGCTAATTGAAATAATCAACAACGTTTGCAAAGTTGCAGGATACAAAATAAACCCACATAAGTCATCAGCATTTCTATATAATTCCAACACAGCTCAGCAGCAAGAACTAGAAAGAGAAATCCCATTCAAAATTACCCAAGACAAAATAAAATACTTAGGAATCTATCTCCCGAGACAAACACAGGATCTATATGAACACAACTACAAAACACTTTCCACACAACTAAAACTAGACTTGAACAATTGGAAGAACATTAACTGCTCATGGGTAGGATGAGCCAATATAATAAAAATGACCATCCTACCCAAACTCATCTATCTATTTAGTGCCATACCCATGGAACTCCCAAAAATTTTTTTTACTGATTTAGAAAAAAACATAACAAAGTTCATTTGGAAGAACAAAAGATCAAGGATATCCAGGGAATTAATGAAAAAAAACACAAAGGAAGGGGGTCTTGCAGTCCCAGATCTCAGACTATATTATAAAGCAGCGGTCTTCAAAACAATTTGGTACTGGCTAAGAGACAGAAAGGAGGATCAGTGGAATAGACTGGGGGCAAGCAACCTCAGCAAGACAGTATATGACAAACCCAAAGATCCCAGCTTTTGGGACAAAAATCCACTATTTCATAAAAACTGTTGGGAAAATTGGAGGACAGTGTGGGAAAGATTAGGCTTAGATCAACACCTCACACCCTACACCAAGATAAATTCAAAATGGATGAATGACTTGAACATAAAGAAGGAAACTATAAGAAAATTAGGCGAACACAGAATAGTATACATGTCAGACCTTTGGGAAGGGAAATACTTCAAAACCAAGCAAGAATTAGAAAGAGTTACAAAATGCAAAATAAATAATCTGGATTACATCAAATTAAAAAGTTTTTGTACAAACAAAACCAATGTAACCAAAATCAGAAGGGTAGCAACAAATTGGGAAACAATCTTCATAAAAACCTCTGACAAGGGTTTAATTACTAAAATTTATAAAGAACTAAATCAGTTGTACAAAAAATCAAGCCATTCTCCAATTGACAAATGGGCAAGGGACATGAACAGGCAATTCTCAGCCAAAGAAATCAAAACTATTAATAAGCACATGAAAAAGTGCTCTACATCTCTTATAATCAGAGAGATGCAAATCAAAACAACTCTGAGGTATCATCTCACACCTAGCAGATTGGCTAACATGACAGCTATGCAAAGTAATGAATGCTGGAGGGGATGTGGCAAAGTGGGGACATTGATTCATTGCTGGTGGAGTTGTGAATTGATCCAACCATTCTGGAGGGCAATTTGGAACTATGTCCAAAGGGCGATAAAAGACTGTCTGCCCTTTGATCCAGCCATAGCACTGCTGGGTTTGTACCCCAAAGAGATAATGGACAAAAAGACTTGTACAAAAATATTCATAGCTGCGCTCTTTGTGGTGGCCAAAAATTGGAAAATGAGGGGATGCCCTTCAATTGGGGAATGGCTGAACAAATTGTGGTATATGTTGGTGATGGAATACTATTGTGCTAAAAGGAATAATAAAGTGGAGAAGTTCCATGGAGACTGGAACAACCTCCAGGAAGTAATGCAGAGCAAGAGGAGCAGAACCAGGAAAACACTGTACACAGAGACTGATACATTGTGGTACAATCGAAGGTGATGGACTTCTCCATTAGTATCAATGCAATCCCTGAACAATCTGCAGGGATCTAAAAAAAAAATACTACCCACAAGCAGAGGATAAACTGTGGGAGTAAAAACACCGCTGAAAAGCAACTGCTTGACTACAGGGTTGGAGGAGATAAGACTGAGGAGAGACTCTAAATGAACACTATAATGCAAACTCCAACAACAGGGAAATGGGTTCGAGTCAAGAACACATGTGACAACCAGTGGAATCATGCGTCGGCTATGGGAGAGGGAAAGGCGGGGGGGGGGGGGGGGGGGGGGGGAGGGGAGGGGAGGAAAAGAAAACAATCTTTGTTTCCAGTGAATAATGTATGAAAACGACCAAATAAAATAATATTTAAAAAAAAAAAAGAGATAAGGAAGGAAATTACATTTTGTTAAAAGGGAGTATAAACAATGAAGCAATATCATTAGTAAACATTTATGCACCAAATGTCATAGTATCTAGATTTCTAAAGAAAAAATTTAAGGAGCTCAAGGTGAAAATTGATAGTAAGACCATACTAGTAAAGGATCTTAACCTTACCCTCTCAAAACAAGAAAGAAAGAAAGAAAGAAAGAAAGAAAGAAGAAAGAAAGAAAGAAAGAAAGAAAGAAAGAAAGAAAGAGAGGGAGGAAGGAAGGAAGGGAGGGAGGGAGGAAGGGAGGGAGGGAGGCAGGAAGGAAGGAAGGAAGGAAGGAAGGAAGGAAGGAAGGAAGGAAGGAAGGAAGGAAGGAAGGAAGAACGAGAGAGAGAAAGAAAGAGAGAAAGGAAGGAAGGAAGGAAGGAAGGGAGGGAGGGAGGAATGAAGGAAGGGGAAGGAGGAAGGGGGAAGGAAGGGGAGAAGGAGAGAGGAAGGGAAGGGAAAGGAGAGGAAAGAAGAAAGAAGAAAGAAAGAGAAGAAAGAAAGAGAGAGAAAGAAAGAAAGAAAGAAAGAAAAGAAAGAAAGAAAGAAAGAAAGAAAGAAAGAAAGAAAGAAGAAAGAAAGAAAGAAAGAAAGAAAGAAAGAAAGAGAAAGAAAGAAAGAAAAGAAAGAAAGAAAGAAAGAAAGAAAGAAAGGAAAGAAAGAGAAGAAAGAAGAGGGAGGAAGGAAGAGAGGGACGGAGGAGGAAGGGACGGAGGGGGGAGGGAGGGAGGGAGGGAGGAAGGAAGGAAGGAAGGAAGGAAGGAAGGAAGGAAGGAAGGAAGGAAGGAAGGAAGGAAGGAAGGAAGGAGGAAGAACGAGAGAGAGAAAGAAAGAGAGAAAGGAAGGAAGGAAGGAAGGGAGGGAGGGAGGGAGGGAGGAATGAAGGAAGGGAGGGAGGAAGGAAGGAAAGGAGGAAGGAAGGGAGGAAGAACGAGAGAGAGAAAGAAAGAGAGAGAAAGAAAGAGAAGAAAGAAAGAAAGAAAGAAAGAAAGAAAGAAAGAAAGAAAGAAAGAAAGAAAGAAAGAAAGAAAGAAAGAAAGAAAGAAAGAAAGAAAGAAAGAAAGAAAGAAAGAAAGAAAGAAAGAAAGAAAAAGAAAAGAAAGAAAGAAAGAAAGAAAGGAAGAAAGAAAGAAAGAAAGAAGTAAATGAAATACTAGAAAATTAGAGTTAATATATATCTGGAGAAAACTGAATAGGGATAAAAAGATATATACCTTCTTTTCAGCAGTACATGGTAGTAGTCTCTTGGTAACTGTGGATGATGATTGTCTTTGTGCACTTTCATCTGTGATGTTGAACCTTCTTGTTGGTTTCTTCTGCCTGTTCCTCCTAAACAGTCTTCACATGCTGGGTGAGCAAAGCCCTGGTTCACCAGGGGTCGATGACCCGATGGCTACCCTCACAAGGTTTAGCCTGCCTGTAGAAGCCATTGCACGGGGTGTGGCCGCTGCGGCATGCTAGCAGCTGCTAGGAGCCACAAGTGAGAACTGGGTGTCAGTTGGGGGTCAGAGGCTGGAGAGCTGCCCTAGGAGGGCACGACAAGCCCTCCATACCAGAGATACTACCCCTCCCTGAACACCCCATACACCCCGTGTAGACACCATATACATGATACATATACAAAGATCGACCATGTTAGTACACGTGAATTCTTCGTTCCTTTGCCTATTCTGAGTTCTCACAATTAAAAGAGGTAGTTGAAGGACCTAAGAGACAAACTTCATTTCACAATACATATGAAATAATGAGTGATTAAGTCTGGGGAAAGACAAAGGATTAGGACTGAGAAGGCATAGGATAGGGAAAAAACAAGTATAATGAAGAGGCTTGGCTCAAGCCAGTCTCTTGTGATTCATATTGGAATGAAAGGAACTATGAATAGGTAAAAGAACTACTGACAAAAGAAGGTTAGTTTAGCCATAGCACTGATGAGATTTTCAACCAAGATACCACAGTCCTTAACTTTGGTAGACTCATCCTCCTTGCCTTCATATTAAAATGGAGTGCCAGCTGAATCTGGTCAGAGTGTGATAACTGAGTCTTTGAAACATCCACCAGTCTGAAGGGCCCCAAGTGCAATTTGGTGGGTCTTTTGATGTGTTTTGGTGACCAGGAAGCCACATCTACATGATGAAAGTCACAAAGAACTTTTGTGTCATCTATAGGACATCCACTTCAAGATATCTAATAAGCAGGCAGAGATGTGAGTATAGAGGTTAGTAAATAGGTTAGTGATGTATAAGAAGAGCCAAGGATCAATCAATATAAAAGTGATAATTGAAGCCATGGGAGATAAAGAGATCACCAAGAGAAACAGTGTAGTAGGAGAAGAGAGGAAAGTCCAGAAGTGGACTGTATAGGACAGCAAATGTTAGAGGGTATGACTTGGATGAAAACTGAGCAAGGAAAACTGAGGAGTGGTCAGACAGATAGGTCAGAACAGTGTCATAGAAACAGAGAATGTCAAGAAAAGGATGAATCACAGTATCAGAGGTTTCAAAGAGGCCAAGAAAGGAAGAAAAGGCTGTTTGATTTGGCAATTAAAAGATCATTGGTAATTGTGGAAAGAATGAGAAAGTGGGTAGCCAAAGTACAAAATGTCAAAAGTACAGTGAGAAGATAAAAGGTCACCAGTTACTTGAAGACAATCTTCTTAAGCATTTTAACCATAAAAAGGAGGAGACATATGGGCTGATATCTAGGTATTTGATTTTTGTGTTTTTTTAGAATGATTCTTGAAGGTAATCTAGTTCATAGTGAGCCCTTTCATCAAACCGTGGCCACCACCAAAATACAGATTCATATATGTGTGTATTTGTGCATGTTATAGATATTTTGAAAGATTTCTTAAAAAATGAATACTTCAACTAAATCATATATGAGGTATAAGGATGTGATTATTTGGAGAAGTGAATGGTAAAGAAAGATTTATTCATTTTCAATATCAATTTTTATTTAAATCTTGACCAAATATTTTCCATCTTTGCAGACAAAAGGGAAAGAATCTAGAGTGGAATATGAGAAATTCAGTATGAATATTATGCAACATTTCCTGACAAAACATTTTTTAGAACTCATCTGTCAGGTTCTGCTCTGCTACTAAGAGCCAACCTCTTTGGGCAGAAAATTAAGGCTATAAACATTGGAGCTCTTTGGAGTAAAGGCACAATAAAAAAATCCATAAATAAATAAAAGAGGTCAAAGGAGAGTATGGAAAAGGAAAAGGTAATAATTTTGCAATATGCTTTCCATGAAAGGCTTGAAAGCCTTTACAGATTCAATGGGGACAAATTTCTCAGGCAAGGTTGCTGCTAAAATGAGACTTTTATAGCCTTGGATCTGCTGCCACCAATATCAATAGTTTCCCAAATGAATATGCTTTATAACACCTCTCCTGTTAAATATCGTATGGTCTCCATTTTTAAAAAGGAGACTGAAGTGAACATTTTAATCTCATATTCATGACTCTTTTGTGAATTTTACTTGCTATGTTGGACATAGCACTTAATTTTTGAAATTCATTATTTTAGGGTTATTTTAAAGCAATAACGGATTTAGTATGATCTAATAATTAATTATCCATGTACATGCAGTGCCCAAGCTTTTTTATTACAGTTAACTAGATTAACCATAGTCAAGACAGATTTTAAATTACTAATTACAGCACATTATGATGGAAGGAATACTTCATCTGAAGTCAAAAGCCCTGAATTCATATGCCAGCTTTGCAATTTACTGCCAGTGTGACCTTGAGAGAGTCCCTTGTTCTCTCTTGCTCTCAGGTTTTTTTTTTCTTTATCTTTAAAATGAGGGGTGAAGCTTTCCTCCACATATACTACCACAGACTCTGAGGAAGGGAGGGAAATTAGATTCAAAGTTTTACTCTGTTCTAAAATAGCATGATCCCAAGTTTGGAATCCAAATCCCCCAGGGTCGAGTGTTGGCATCTTGTATCTCAAGGTTCCCTAACTAGCTGGCAGCAATATATAACTTGGAATCTTGCCTCCTGCCTCCAAAGTCATCATGGCTTGAGCCTTTGGATCCAAGGACTCCAATATGGGTGCCTAGAACTGAAAAAGAGAAATGAAATATTTTTTTTTCCAAAACCTGATTCTCAGTGCCACAGACCCTTAAGAGAGTTAGTCATTCCCACCTCCAACCCAACTTATTGTATGGTTCCTATGCTTACGGTGGACAGGAGCATCTCTCCTCTGGATGTATCCAAAAAAAGAGGAGACTACCTAAGTGGTAGTTTTGAAGATTCAGCCTATTTTTTGGCTACTCAGTTGATAGAAATATGCTTCTTCCACTAACATGCCAAGGCAACACAGAATGTCTTCTCCCAGACGCAGATCCCTACCATCTCTTACATGGGCTCTTTCATCTTAGGTGACTTGGGGATGCACAAAGCCCAGTTTCACTCATAGGGTGGATAAAATACTGTAGTAAAGTTAGGAAGACCCAGATTCAAATTCTGATTTTGATTCTTGCTCCCTGTATGAGGCATGGGTAAGTTATTTAACTCTTCTAAGTCTCACATAGATTAAATGAGATTAATGATATGTATGATAAAGTAACTCTACCACAGGGTTATTATAAGAACAGAGTTACCTGTAAAAATGTTACTTTGCCAGTGAGAAAGACATGAAAAAGAATGAATAGATGGACAGAGACAAACATAGAGAAGGAAAGAAAATAAGTGAGACAGAGACAGATTGATGGAAAAGAAGAAAAATCCCAGGGGAGACAGAAGCAAAGACAAAAATATGGAGAGACATTTTTTTTAAATTTTAAAGAGACAATGAATTTTCCCAAAAAATTATACACTAACTTTTCAGAAAATTAATTAGAAGCAAACTAAGAAGCATCTCTGTGGATATAATCCCATAGAATCATAGATTTAGATGTAGAAATTATTTTAGAGGCTATTTAGAGCAAATTGTTCATTATATGGTTGAATTAAATGACTCTCATATTTGCCAGGTGTTATGGTCAAGGACACATAAGAAATTAGTGGTAGAGATAGTTGGACCAGGATCCTCTGACTAATTTTTTTTTAAACCCTTACTTTCCATCTTGGAGTCAATACTGTGTATTGGCTTCAAGGCAGAAGAGTGGTAAGGGCTAGGCAATGGGGGTCAAGTGACTTGCCCAGGGTCACACAGCTGGGAAGTGTCTGAGGTCAGATTTGAACCTAGGACCTCCCGTCTCTAGGCCTGGCTCTCAATCCACTGGGCTACCCAGCTACCCAGCTGCCCCCCCTCTGACTCACTTTTAGCAATCTTTTCTCTGAACCTGTCAGCAAAGTAGATGGATTATTTGCAAGGACATCTTATTTGTCATCATGTATTTTGACCTCCCAAAATGATAAATAGGGTAAAATACATTAGCAAGAAGTGCCTCCTTTGTTATGCACAACACTCAAAGACAATTGCAGTAACCAGATTATTTGACTCATAAAAATATAGGTGGATTTCAATATTGAGGTGGAAAGAATAATTTATTTCTTCAAAGCAGTAGGAAAATCATTCATATGCATAAGATACTTAGGATTTACATGGGGTTTTCCTTACAGTAACCGCCATCTTTGTAGCATAAATACTATAATCTTCACTTACAAATAAGGAAATTTAAAGCTCAGAAGGGTTGAGTGAGCTGCCCTGGACCTGTGATTCCATTAGCATAGAGTAATTCCAAGTGAGGAAATAATCTCTACCAAAGCAGATTGGCACCTTCTCTTAATACATAGTCTTAGAGAGTTGTCTAGACCACGAAGAGGTTAAATGAGTTGTTATAGGTCACATAACATGTGTGTGTGTGTGTGTGTGTGCAGGGGGGATATGGGTGAAACATTTCTTCCTGTCTTTGAGACCAATTCTCTACTATGCCATGGCTATGTCTCATCCCATAGAATCATGTTGGCAAACCTATGGCACACATGCTTGAGCATGCCAGAAAGGGCTACTCCCTTTCCCCTCTCCAAGTGCACCTAAGGACACTTCTCTCATCACTCGCCCCTCTGCCCAGCAGCCCAGTGGGTGTGCTTTTCCCTTCCCTGTCTGGAGTAAGACTAGGGGAGCTCACATGCCACATGAGAATTGCAGTTTGGGTACTCAGTCTAGAGAACATTGTACCCAAGAGCCCATGACTCAGAGATAGGTGTTGCTTTCCATAATGCCACAGCTGCCTCTACCAGGTCATAGTTGCCTTATAGAAAAGAAACTAACTTTTCATACCTAATGTACAAGCACATAAAATGAAAAAGATTTCATCTTGACTTCCACTTTCATTTCATCTACTTACACAAACCACAAATCATAAGTATGGAACCCAAATCTAAAGCAAATAGTTGCTTCTACCTACTGCCCACTCCAGGAGTTTCACATGTTCTTTGATTTTATTTTTTTTTATTTTTTGTCCTTCCTATTTTATTGGAAACATTTTATTTAATTAACTTAGAATATTTTTCCATGGTTACATGATTTATGTTCTTTCCCTCCCCTCCTCTCACCCCCCTCCTATAGCCAATGGGTGATCACTTAGAGTCTATATCCCCAATCATATCCTAATCAACCCATGTGATCAAGCAGTTGTTTTTCTTCTGTGTTTCTGCTCCCACAGTTCTTTCTCTGAATGTAGATAGCATCCCTTCTCATAAGTTCCTCTGGATGGTCCTGAGTCATTGCATTGCTGCTAGTAGAGAAGTCCATTAGATCTGATTGTAACACAGTATATCAGTCTCTGTGTACATTGTTCTCCTGGTTCTGCTCCTTTCACTCTGCATCAATTCCTGGAGGTCTTTCTAGTTCACATGTTCCTTTAAATAACTTAAGCAAATAGCATCAGCATTCTTGCTCTGATCATACTAATAATTAGCTCAGACTTCCCACTGGAAATACATTTTGTTGTTCCATGTTCAGCTGTTTTGATGGGGATAAAAGGAAAAGATCATCATCTGGGGCCTCATTCCAGGACCAATAATTGTAGAAGCTGTAGCATGAACTGTAGCCACACTGCAGTAAAACCATCTTGGCAGACTGGCTAAACCATTTGAGGATAATTGACAGCCTTAAAACCTATTGGTGAGTTAAGAAAATGTCAGCCCCAAGCATGTAAAGACTTTTCCCCAGCAGAAAGAATGGATAAGGACAATTTATTACACGAGTCATGAAGGCAAATTGAAGCGAGTGCCATGGAATGCTTAAAGCCTGATCAGATATCTAAGATGCCAGGGTTTTCCACTGCATTCTGGGCCATTGCCAGGCACCTTGACTCTGGTCACTGCACTTCAATGAATCTGGAAGAAAGAGTGAGGATAACTACTGTGCAACTCTGCCTCAAATCCATTTAATTCACAAGAAAATCCTTTTTGACAATTAAGGATAAACGGCAATAATATTAGAGTAATCAGAACACTTCTACTTTGGGCCTCATTTTCTTTGTGGAAAGTGAGCGAGTTGAAATAGATCATTTCCAAATTCCCTTCCAACTCTTCCAATATTCTGTATCTCTGTAGTTGAGAGAAGCCAAATCTATTCTTACAGCATCAAATTAATTATCCATGTGGAAGTAGCCTGAGGAATTTGTTGAATAAATGTAAATAAATCTTGGTACAGACCTTTAATTTAATTGCCAAAGAGAACTTCCAAGTGAAGAAGTTCCCTCTATCAATTAATACAGATTGACAAAAATTCTGTAATTTGTAGTCTTTAAGAGTTGCCTGGAACACTGAAAAGTTAAGTGATTTGCTTAGGATCACATGGCCAGTATGCCTCAGAGGAAGAACTTGAACCCAGGGCTTCTTTGCTCTGAGGTCAGCTAATTATCTAGTACACCATGCTGCCTTTCATAAATATGTATATGTGTATGTATGTATGTATATGTGTGTATATATACATAAATGTGTGTATATTTATATCTATATCAATATAGATATGTATTCTAAAGGTTGAGACTCCCTTATAGAACTTGGGACTGATAGAGTCAACTTTTAACTTCTCAGTGAATATTAACTTTATTCCCTTAAGTCTCCCTAAAAGCATGTACTATCCTCCAGACTTACAGTATTACCTTAAGATTTCCTGGCTCTTCAAAGTGGACATTTTGCATTCGAGGCTTCTAGAGAGGCGACCCACTTGCCAATGGATGTGGGTAATCAGATTGGACTCATGGGTAATAGGAGGGCCAGGTTCTGTACTTTGGTACTCTTCTATCCCAACATGTTGTTCCTCTTCTTTCCAGGACACTGGGCCATGGAAACCCCATTGCTCCTATACAAGGCTGAGTCTGGAAGCTCTCAGTATGCTGTGTTGGGGTGCTGCCATCTGTCATGCCATGTAGTTCCTTCATGACTTGGGGAAACATCACTCTTCTCCTGAGAGGTTGTCCATATTTCCACTTGGCTGTCATCTCTGGGTCTTCTCTGAGAAAGGGCTTTGTGGATAAAACAGATGCACCCTTAGGACCCAAGTATGATTTCTGTGCTAAGTGCCAGCTCCCTGTCTTAAAATCGGTCTTCTCGTTATATGTGCCTGGGATTTCAGAATACAACTTAGATCCACAAAGACCTGACAATCAAATCACCAGCTCCAGAACTTAATCAAATGAGAACCTCAGCTTCCCTCCAGACACCCAGTTTCATAACTTCAGAGATACCTTTGACTCTTTAATCTTCCACAACCTCCATATCAGTCATTTGTCAAATCTTGATTCTGTTTGCCAGCTGATATTACAGCCACAAAATCAACACGAGATACTATTGAAGCCTTAATTTCCTCATTTATAAAATGAGAGGATGGGAAGCATTACGCAAAGTCCCTTTTATCTCTAAAAGCTTTTTTTTTTTTTTAGAAATTAAGTTCTGAAATTTAAGCTTTTAAAAGTCCTAGACTTCAGAATAGTACAGAAAACCCAGACCAAGATGAAGAGCAGCATTTAGCCTGTTCTCCAAATAAGGGATAAAAGTATATGATGATATATTTATTACTGTAAAGGATCTTAGAAGTCATCGATTTCAACACCTCTAGTTTTACAGTTGAGAAAATTGAGGCACAAATGACATTAACTGCTTTGTCCAACATCAAAACCAAAAAGTTTCTAAACTGAAATTCAAAGCAAAGTCTTTCACATTCTAATTTCTATGCCATAGACATTACAACATGCTAGACACACCTAAGAAAATACAACCTTTTGTCTTATTTCACAAGATCATATTCTATAAGAGTAAGGAAAGAGAGTATTTAGAATTCAATTTTTAAAGCCCTTTAGAAATAGATATTTTAAATGGGAAGAAGAAGAAAAAGGAGGAGGAGAAAAATGAAGAGGAGGGGGAGAAAGAAGAGGAATGAAGAAGAACCAAAAGAAAACAATGCTTAACTTTGAGCAAGACTAAAGAGAAAAAAGGTAAACAAAATCTGAAAATCAATGGGAAAAAATCCTATGATAATTTTAAAAATATTCTGAAATTTCAGTGTTCAATATGTGAGACCACTAAGGAATTATATTCTGAGAAAGAGCTGGATATGACTAAAGAAATATCAGTGAACAAGATAAAATAGATGACCTGTTCCAGATCTCTTATTTATTAGCTGTGTGAACAAGAGTAAGTTATTCATCCTCTTTGAGCCTCAATTTTCCAATCCATAAAATGGAGAATAATAAAAGCATGAATCTCATAGGATTGTTGTAAGGTTCAAATAAGATATATGTAAAGAACTTTAAAGTATCATGTTAATTTCAGTTATTTTTGTTGTTATTCTTATTACTTGGAAAGGAAAAATAAATTATTTTGAAACCTGAGTAGTCCAATCAAACCTCTTTTGCTCATGGATAAAGATCTACACACGCAAATACACACACATACACACACATATCAGAAAAGCTGGTCAGTAAAGGAGGATACTGGGAGCTTTGTCTACATAAGAGAAGTCAACAGGATTTGATATTCTGTTTGACTACAAGACAAAAAAAGCACTGAGGTGTTATGACTATAGCTTCTCACCTTGCATGTTATAGTGGGAGGAAGGGAGCAGTTATTCTGGGATACCAGGAATCAGCACAGGAAGAAGTTTTGATAGAAGAAATGGAGATAGAGGGTCATAATATGGGTAGTATCTTTTGACAACTGGTTAAGGTGAGTCAGCCCTTCTGGTCCTGATTTTCTTAGAAGACTTTTGTTCTGCTCAGATTTAAATGCTTCTTCAGAAGCTATTTCCTGGGAGAGATGTCAATAATTCAACACACTTTTGCAACAATTTTCTACCACTACAAATCAGTTCAATTCAACTAAGCATCTTCTAAATGTAAAGAATTTTGCAAGGCACTGTGATACATAAATGTAAAATGATACGGTCCTTTCACTCAAATAGCTTATAACAGATAAGAGAACGAGAAGACATTTACTCAAATAAGTATGATACAAAGTAAAATGTGCTATGAGTAAAGGAGAAATTTAAATTGCAAAAAGAATTCTTCAGAGAGAGAGAGGGGAGTAAAACTATATAAAATTCTACTTTTAGCTGGAGGGATCAGGGAAGACTTTTATATAGAAAGGGGCCCCCAGTTTAAAAGGACTTTAGTAGTAACTCTAATGAGAATTTTTGGGCAGTACTATGCTTTGGGGCTAGTAAATATTTTGTTAACATAGATCCCAACAAAACTTCCACTCCAAATATTTATTGTGTTGTGGAGCTTATTTGGGGTTTTTGAAGGCTATTGTTATAATTAAAATTATTTTGAGTGACTGGTTTGGGGTAAGAATATAATTTTATTGATTAGGCTAGCATTGCATCTGATAAAGTGACAGGTCAGAGGTCTTCTTGATGACCAAAGATGTCAATGGACCTCAAGGCAGATCTATACATAGAGTTTTAGAGTTCATTATTCAGTTGTTCCCTTGGACATCACAAGACTTCTCTAGATAAATAGCTAATTAGGAGATATTCTATCAAACCCTTAGCTCTTCCCCAAACCAATACTGCCACATAAGCAGGGAAAAAAAATCATTGTAAAACATTTCTATTAGCCAGACTTTGTAAAGGGAATCCATTCCTAAGGACAAAGAAATGCAAAAATCTATAATGGATGATACTTGAGATCCAAGAGTTCAACTCAATAATTCTCCTTACTATATAGGGATTAGGGACTTTCTATTCCAGGGTCCTGATATAATTATTAATACAGTATTTGAAAAATAAACTCTCACTTTATTCAGGCTTCACTCCTGACTCTGAACTTTATCACGCATATCACAGAAATCACTGCAGAAGTACACATCAACTGTGGACTTTGGACCCCAAAAAACCCCTCTACCCTGCATCTTCTCTCTCTTCTTGGCTTATTTCTCTCAGAACTTCCCATTTAAAGAAGATGCTCAGGTCAGCAATATCTTCATTTCTCTCATGGTGAGAATAAGTAGAAGGGCCCTTATGAAGATAATTATAGCTTGTGTCAATGTTTATTGAAGAAAATGAAGAAGAGAAAATCAATGAGGGATATGACAAAATCCTCTCCTCCAACTAGATACCAGTGATTTCCAGTAAAGGTGGTCAAATGAGAGGATGGATGACACACAAAAAATATGATATAGATTGTTCTAGTCAGCTTTAGCATTACAAGGAATCTAGATAAAGACTCACAGTAAGTTGCCCTAACTTCTGGGTTTACTGGGTAATAACCAAACCACAGACATATACAAATCTTTGATCTACCTTTTTGCCATTTGCTGATGCCTGCTTTTCCCTGTTATAGAGAAATAAACTGTTGTCTACATCATTTCTCGTAGAATTTGGACTATCTAGAACACAGTCTGATCACTGGCTAGCTCCAACATTCTAGGATTTGTGGGTCTTTAATTGAGATCAGTATTGGTAGTGAAAGCCTCTTACGAATGGACTAATTTTGAATTGGTTGGACAAGACTGTGAAATTAGTTGTATTTGGAAACTCAATTCATGAATGGTCATCAATCCCCTCAGTTGCCTCTATCTTCACACTTATATGGAAAAAACAAGTGACCTGTTGTAACTAAAAATCAGTATTAAGAAACAAAAGAGGACAAAAGTTTATAGGTAATATAGAAACCTCATATCTTATATATTAGGAAGAATCTTTTCAAAAAGGATATCAGAAAAAAATTAAATTGGAAAGCATCAAACACTTTTCTCTGTTCATCTCAACATAAAGGAAATCACTTGTTTTTATGTGGAAGTTGTTTTCAAATTAGTAGCCTGTGTTCAGTTACACTAAAAACTGCTTAGGGAAAAAGGCCCAAATCAACCTCAAATCTGAAGAAAGAACAGTTTAAATCGCAACAATTTAAACAAGTTTTTGTTATAGGTAAATATTTTGACTAGAATTTTCACCATAACTTAGATAGATTAAACTAATCTCAAGCAGTTGCCATAGAAAGAAAGCCAAAAGAGCTGAGAAATCATAGTCAAAACATATTTGTTCTTATTTCTAAGAATTGAAGCATGATAGCACAAGGTAGGATTTGTTCAGAGTACAAGCCCCCTTTTTAAAATATGGAGGTTGGCATTGGAAGTAGTTTTGTTTCCTAAAACAGTAAAAGGCAAGATTGGAAAGAAAAAAAAAATCTGGAAAAAATTGGAGTGATACCCTACTAAGTTGACTCATCCTTAGAGCATTTTTAGTTGATACTGGAAGATGAAAGACACAAAATAAAATGGCATTTTTTTGGTATTTCCTTAATGGAGTCTGTCAGAGGTTGATATCTCTAGGTCTATTTTAGATAAAGATCTGAGAACCCTCCTCAGAGGTCAAATTCTCATGGTCTGTCTGAGAATGGGTCCAAACACCCTTGCCTCCACCTTCTTTTAGTTTCCCATTAACAAGATTGCTGACCATTCCATGAACCCCAGGTGATTCCTGGAACCATTATCTTGACCCAACCACTATCCTACCAGCTGCACTAGCTACATTCTTGTTACACTTTCCCATGGACCTTTCTCACAGGTGATTGTAATTCTTGTGGTTTTTACATTTAAAAGATCTACCAGTCTTTAATAAACCCAAACCCATTGGCACCAGCACTGGATCCCTTCTGACTCCAACCTGTGATTGTGACTGTGATTCTTATCTTTTCCCTCACTCTTATCTTCAGGTAAGGTCCTTCTTATTTCTACCTATGACTAGGATTTTCACCATAACTTAGAGAGATTAAACTAATCTTAAGCAGTTGCCATAGAAAGAAAGCCAAAAGAGCTGAGAAATCAGTCAAAATATATTTGTTCTTATTTCTAAGAATTGAAGCGTGAGGCTTCCAGTCAAGATGGCGGCATAGAAGCAGTGAAAGTTCAGACCTTGAAACCCTTCCTTACTGATCGCAAACTGAATGCTCCTAGGACACTGAAATTCAAGCTGAACAACAGGATAGACCTGGGGAACCCTCCCCCTGGACCTGGATCAAAAGGCACAGCCCCCCAAAAGCCAGAACCCTAGATCACTCGGATCTAAGGGGTAGGCAGAAGGAAGGTCCCAGGGCCCATCCCCCCCAACCCAGAGTGCTGAGCCCAAGGCAGCAGCGGGGACCTCAGGACTCTGAGGACTCACCTTGAAAGCAACCTGAGCCAGTCTATGGCAGGGAAACATAGAGAGACGGGGGAAGCCTGTATCCCCCTGGCTGGGTCCTTCCATCTGAGTCTAAAGGGAGGTCCCAGCTTTAGGGCACTAGCTGAACCCAATCCCATCAGGAGCCCTAAGAGCTACTGGAAGGACAGAAACCTCAGGGCTGGCAAAGGGGTTGCTCCGAAGAGCTTACCTTGACAGTAACCTGGGCCAGTCTCCAGGCATTCAACAGATTGTGGAGGAGGAGGTTGTTTTTTGTTTGTTTGTTTTTTTTGGTTCGGGGATCATTTGGCCCACACCAGCTGAACATAATCCCATCAGGAGCCCTCAGAGCCCAGGGAAGCCATAACCCCTCCCCACTTAGAGAGCAGGGTGTTCTGAAAAAAAAACAGAAACCTAGAGGTAGAGTCAAGATGGCAGCCTAGAAGGAGCATAGACCTGGCAGCCTGGCCAGAGCTTTGGAGATGCTCCATATTTGCTCCAGCCATCCAAGAAGTTTAAAATTCAGAGTAAACCCAGCCCAACCATGCTGAACTTAATCCCATCAAAAGTCTCCAGAACACAGGGAAGCCCAGGCTCCCCACCCATCCTCATTGACTTCTGGACTTTAAGCCAATCAAAAGCCTCCAGAGGACAGGGAAGCTCAAACCCCCAACAACCCTCCCCCAGAGACTACACCAAGAGATTTTCTGTTAAAGCTC